>NC_138383.1:22145872-22232890 GCF_054177405.1 Leptonychotes weddellii
CCCCCCCCCCCCCCCCCCCCGCCCAAGACCTCTTGGCTCCAGCTGGCGCCAGGGCATCCACTCTCTGCCTTTCAAAGCATCAGGAACCCCATTTCCCATCCATTCGATAAGTGCCCATCAGGCATTGCCTGTGCTGTTTGCTTTCCTGGTGCACTTGGGGGGCAGGAGGGGGAGAGGGAGGCCGACAGGACCCCGCCCAGGGTGAGGCTCAAGCAGGTGCAAGCGGAGGGGCTGAGCAAAGGCCAACCGCACCCAGCGCGCCGTGGAGGCACCGAGGGGGCCGGGACCTGGGGGCCAGGGGGCGGGCCTCGTGCCCTGAGTTCTGCCCCTTCACTGAGCAGCTGCCCTGTGTCCTGGCATGGTGGGGTCGCAGGCCTGGGGACACGGGGAGGTTAGCCATGCGGGGCCGGGGGGGGCAGGGGGTGCTGTCTCCAGCACAGCTGTGCACAGAGCTCACTGTCGCTCTGTCTTCCCACCCTGGGAGCAGCTGGAGGGACCCCGGTGGGGTACAGCTACCAGAGGAATCTCAGCCAAACCCAGCGGTCACTTCTCCGTCCCTCCCTTGCCTCGGTTCCTTTGAGCGGCGGTTCCTCCCTCTTTCCTGATACTCCCCACACACCAGGGTTTATCGGAGTGAAGTTCAGAGGCAACCTCCATTGGCATCACCAGGCAGGGGCATATAAAAATACATAGTTGGGGGCTCCCGTCTCCTGAAAAGCTCCCTGGGTGGGATTCCAGAATCTGCATGTGTTGTAAGAACCCCCACTCTACTTGGCACGCTCAACTGTGAGAACCCCACTGCTGCCACGGCTTCCAGGACCAGCCTGCCTGCCCTCCTTGCCCCTGGCGGCCCCAGAACCCACTTCCCTCCCTGCCCCCTGCCCCCCGCCCCCCGCCTTTGGTGCTCACCTCAGCAAGCATCCTGCCTTGTTGCCCACGCCAGAAACTTATACTCAACTCCTTTTCTCCCTTCCTCTCTCATCTCAGCAACAACCACAACCTGATTATTTCGCCTCCTAAAGACGTCCTTGGCGTCCCCCCTCTCTCCCCAGACCCTTGCCTCCATCCCCTAACCGGTTCCCTCCCCTTCCCTCCCTCTAGTCTCTCCTCTTTCCAGTCTCTCCAAAATACAATCTGACTATATTCACCAGCCCCCTGAAAACCCTTCAAAGGTCCTAGCGCATGACCCTCCCGCTCCTGCCTCTTCTCCCCCCCATCCTCCCCTCCATGCTCCAGTGACAGCACACGGCTTCTGCTTCCAGCCTCCTACCTCTGACCAGTCAGTGCCCTCTGCCAGGAATGGCCCTTGCCTGGCTGACTCCTCCTCACGGCTTCGGCGTCACCTCCTCTAGGAGGCCATCCCTGATGCTCCCGGATCCTGCCCGCACCGTACTTGGTGCAGCCATAACGCCTGTTACAGGGATCCGTTATTCCACTCACCACACTGAATTATCATCATCGATTTCCGTGTCTCGGTTGCACACTAGCCTGTGAGATCCTTGAGGGCCGGGATGGTGTCCCATCCATCTCCGTATCCCAGACCCTGGCCTCGCACCTAGCACCGAGGACAGGCTCAGCTAGTGCTAGTTGGATGAATGAAGGGGGGGAGCCCGAAGGAAGTGAGAGCCAGAAATGGCCGAGAGGGCAGGGAGGGCAAGCCCGGCAGGAGGCACAGCAGAGCAGAT
Organism: Leptonychotes weddellii; assembly: GCF_054177405.1. NCBI lineage: Eukaryota > Metazoa > Chordata > Mammalia > Carnivora > Phocidae > Leptonychotes > Leptonychotes weddellii. The sequence goes on from NC_138383.1 coordinate 22,147,558, forward strand.
GTGTGGGAAGTAGAAAAGCGAGAACTTCCCTTTATTGCACTCCCACGACTGCCCGAGAGCCATTGTGCCTGAGCTTTGTTTGCACATTTGTCTCTTTTAGTTCTTACAACAACAGATCAGGAAACTGGCATCAGAGAACCAAGCAACCTGCCCAAGGTCACACAGCTGGGCCTGGAGTGGAATCCAGGATTGTCTGGCCTGAAAACCTGTGCTCGTTCTCCTGAGCTGCACTGCTCTCCTGGGGATAGGACCTTCTGGGGATGGACAGGGAGTGGGCCCAGCTACGCCTCTGCCTGGCTGAGCGCTGGAACCAGCTGCCCACGCTCAGGCCAACAGCTTCTTCCTCCCAGCCGGACCAGAGGCTCAGAGGCCAAACAAAGATTTATCGGTTCCTTCTTCCCCTGACTTCGGGGGTCTTTGACAGACATGCACACACACATACACACACACACACACACATCCCCCCACCAGGGAAGGGCTGCTGCATCCTGGTACTGCCCAGGGTGCCTGGGGAACACAGGGGGCTCTGCGATGCTGTCTGGGTTCTGCAGAATCTGTCTCCCTCATCACACTTGGCCCAGGCTGATATTAAGATTCATCTGCATTCCCCGCGCACCCGCCTGGCAGATGGTGGGGGAGGAGGCTGGGTGCGTGCTGGGGGCTGCGGCCAGAGACCAAGCTGGGCCTGGAGGGCCCCAGAGCAGAGTGCCCCCCCCCTCCATGTGCTCCCTGGGCCCCAGCCCAAGCTGGGGCCACTCCAACTGCTGGGGTACCTCCTCACCCTCACAGCCTCCAAGGGGTGCTAGGACTTGACCTTTGCTTTTCCTATGGACTAAAGAGGTCCTGGAATGCCAGCAAGGAAACACGGATATAAGTGGGATGATGGAGGATGGGACCCACCATTGGGGGTTTCAGATCAGGGTCCTGCTCTTCCTCCTTGCCCTGGAGTATGCAGAGGCCAGAGATAAGGAAGGACCCCGTGGGGATAGGAGCACAACGTCCCAGCCTGGTCACTCCCTGAGTCACAGGGAGGGGAAGTAGTGAAGAAGGCAGACACAGCTTCCAGGGAGACCTTGCCCACCTCAGTCCTCAGCTTCTCAGGAGGCTTACCTCTAACCCCAGCTCCAGAATTCAGTCCGGTCCCTAGTGACCTTTTCAGCCCAGGGCTCTGGCCAAAGGTTTCCTGTCACAGTGATTGGACAGGGTGGGGGTGGGGGGTTATCCCAGCCCCTCTGAGTAAAGTAGAAGAGGAAAGAAACTGACATTATAACAAGGGAATAGAGGCTAGACACCTAGAAGAACTTCCTTCTGCACAGAAGCAAGTCTTGCAGAAAGAAAGTGACTTTCAGCTGTGGGGACAGGCTCCTCGTTATTGACGTTCTTTTTTGGCTGTAGGAATGGGTTTGGAAAAAATAACCTTTCCCAAGTCCAGGTCTCCTGGGGCTCGGGGTAGGGCAGCTGATTCCCAATGCCCGCTGCGGAGGAACAGGCGTCTTGCCAGAGGGATGGAAAGGGTAGGGTCCCTATCCCAGGGCCACCACCCTCTCCCCTCCTCGCCGAGAGTTCCTCCGCCCCCGCGTCCTGCCCCCCTCGTCCTAGGTCCCCGGGCTGCGGGCCGGCAGGGGAGGAGTTAACTCCGGAGGTACCGGCTGGGCTCACCGTACCTGCCGCCGCCGCCGCCGCCGCCGCCGCCGCCGCCGGTGGGAGGGACGAGGAAGCGGCAGCCGCCTGGGCGCCAGGAGCGCTCCAGTCTGGCGGGGCGCTGCGCGGGGAGCGGGCGGCGGGGCCCGGCGGAGCCAGGGGCGTCCGCCAGGGGGCGCGCCGCGACGGGGCGGGAGGGGCCGTCTGGCCTGGGGAATTAGCGCCAGGGACGGGCGCGCGCGCGGGTCCCCAGCACATCTGGGCGAGAGCGGCGCCGCTGGACCGAGGGGGGCGCCGAGCGCAGATCTGGAGCGGCAGAGGCACCGCGCGGCTGGGGCCCTTCGAGGCGCTCGGGGCGCACATCTGGGACCTCGAGAGGGGGCCGCGCCGCGCACAGCTGGGCCGGGGGAGGGGGGCGGCGGCTGCACAGCTGGACCGGAGGGGGCGGGGTCGGTCCCGGGCGGCCGGCAGAGGGGAGGGCCGCGAGCCGCCGGGGACTGGAGCATGGGACGGCGCGCCTGAAGGAGCAGGGGCGAGGCAGGGGCCTGGGAGCCCGGCAGGAGAAGAGGAGAGCAAGGGGCCCGAGAGCAGAGGAGGAAGATGCAACTGACTCGCTGCTGCTTCGTGTTCCTAGTGCAGGGCAGCCTCTATCTGGTGAGTGGCCCGCGGGGAGCTGCGCGGAGGGGCGGGGGCCCGGAGGACGGGGGAGAGCCCGGAAACTTTCTCCCTTCTTCCCCCCCTCCCCCTCGACATCCCCGGGATGGAGGGGAAGCCCGGAGGCCGGGGGAGAGGGCGGGTCCGAGGACCCAGACTGGACCGCAAGGGTTAATAGGGGCGGGGAGAGGGTGCTCGCCTGGCCCACCCACTCGGCCGCCGGCGGCGGGAGGTGCGACCAGCACGAGGGAAAAGGCCAGCCGCGGGGCGCCAAGGTTACTCGACCCGGTCCCGGCGCCCCGGGACGCGCAGAAGGGGAGTGGGGGTGGGTGGCGGAGCTGACCACCTGCCGGGTCTGGGGCCCTGGGCTCTTCTCTGACCTCGGGGACCCCGAGGGCCCGGGACCGGGGTCCCCCGGCGCGCGGAGCCTGTTCAGGCAAGGGGGGGCGGCCCCCCGCGGCCCCCGCTCGCGCCTTCCCTCCCGCTCCCTCCCTCCCCGCCTGTTGTTTTCCTCTCCTCTCCCGGCCGCGCGCAGCCCGAGCCCCACAGGACCTGGGCAGGCGGCTCCCGCCCCGGGCACCCGCGGCAGCTGAGCGGAGCGCCCCAGAGCCCGCTCCCCGTGCGCTCGCTCGCCGCGTCCCCGCCGCCCGGGACGCCCGGGAGTCCCACCCCGGCCCCCCGGCCCCAGTCCTGCCGTAGAGAAGCCTGGGCCCCACATCTGGACCTGCCCGTTTCCTCAAAACAACCCCCCTCGTGCCACCTCCCCTTTGCCACAGTGTGGAAGCACCCTTCCCTTCTCCCGTCCGCATCTGCGGCCCTTCTCCCCACCCTCCAGCCATTCAGCGGCGACCCCCAGGGCCAAGTAAACACGGGGCTGCAGCCCCAGGCCCTCCTGGCTGTCCCTCTACCCTACCCCTGGGGCCTAGCAGGGAGGGCCATCTGGCACACCTCTGAGGGTATGGGCTGGGGCCAGAACGGGGGTGGGGGGAGACATGAAGACCCCGGGGCCCCTTTGGAGCCCTCCAGATCCCAGCCCTCGGGCATCTCCCCATCCTCACCCCAGGGGTCACCAGCAAACCCGAAGCTGCCTAGCTGTGAGCTGGGGCCCCAAGTGCTGGTAACAGGACGCATAGGGCGAGTACTCTCTTCAGAAGCTGAGTAAGCACACACCAGGCGGCTGCCCTCAGGATACCTCGTCTACTCCCTGCCGCCCTCCTGAGCCGTCTGGTGTCTGAGCCGGGTCACACTGTCCTGCTAGCCCTCCCCACAGTTCCTCCAGGAGGCCTGCCCAGGTGTTGCCAGTTGCCGGAGCCGACCCAGCAGAGGCCGGCCAAGCCTTGGCAGTTTGGCACAAGATTCCGGGTGGGGACGGGCTTGGATAAGAACCTCCACAAACAGACCTATCTTGTCCCTGAGGCCAGGAGTGAGCGGTGGAATGGGAGGGCGGACCCTATGTGACTCAGCCTTGTAGGGATGTCGCCTTTGAATCCTGGTGGCTTCATCTGTAGAACGGGCATAAGAACTCCCGTCTCGTGGAGCAATAGTGTCTGGGCACATCCTCATTGGTGACCCCCAGAGTTTTTGACCTTCCATATCTTGGCCATCCTGGGTCTGTTGGTTCTCTTAGCCTCAGAGGACAAAATATCCTAGGGTTAAGGGTGGTGGTGTCTCATCCGACAGACAGACGAGCAAGTGCCAAAAAGCAGGACTGCACCTCTCCCGTCAACCCCGGGGGGCTCTCCCAGCATAGGGATGGAGCTTTCCTATTCTACTCGGGGCTCCTTGAGGGCAGTGACTGTGCCTCCCCATCATCACCTTGTGAACTTCTCGGAGGCGGGGAATTTCCTCTGTGAAATTGTGACCTTGTAGCCTCTCCTATAAGACTGGGGGCTCCATCAGCACAAGGCTACGCTTCTGACATCTGATGAGGACTCTCCCAAGATCGGGAGCTAGACCTCCCCCATCAGACTGGAGACTCCCTAGGGGCAGGGACAGTGTCTCTCTGGTCCACTGGAGAGAATTCTTGATCATCCTTCCAGACTTTGAGTAGTGGCCAAAGGCAGGACGGGGGTGGGGGGCTGGGGGGGTGACCCGAAAGTCAGAAGGTGAGCTGGGACCATGACACAAGGCAGAGTGTACACCCAAACCCTAGCGAAAGTGGGTGATGTGTGGGGGTCCCTCAGCCTCAGGTCAGTGGAAGGGACAGGCTGTTGGTGGGGAACAGGGACCGCAACTCCTGGGTCCTCCGGGGACAGGGCTCTCACTGTCCTCCCAACTCCCCCCACAGGTCATCTATGGCCAGGAGGATGGGCCTCCCGGCTCAGAGGACCCTGAGCGCGATGACCATGAGAGCCAGCCCCGGCCCCGGATACCTCGGAAGCGGGGCCACATCTCACCCAAGTCCCGCCCCATGGCCAACTCCACTCTCCTAGGGCTGCTGGCTCCGCCTGGGGAGGCATGGGGGGTCCTTGGGCAGCCCCCCAACCGCCCGAACCACAGCCCCCCACCTTCGGCCAAGGTGAAGAAAATCTTCGGCTGGGGTGACTTCTACTCCAACATCAAGACGGTGGCCCTGAACCTGCTCGTCACCGGGAAGATCGTGGACCACGGCAACGGGACCTTCAGCGTCCACTTCCGACACAACGCCACTGGCCAGGGCAACATCTCCATCAGCCTCGTACCCCCCAGTAAAGCTGTAGAGTTCCACCAGGAGCAGCAGATCTTCATCGAAGCCAAGGCCTCCAAAATCTTCAACTGCCGAATGGAATGGGAGAAGGTGGAACGGGGCCGCCGGACCTCGCTCTGCACCCACGACCCGGCCAAGACCTGCTCCCGAGACCACGCTCAGAGCTCGGCCACCTGGAGCTGCTCCCAGCCCTTCAAAGTCGTCTGCGTCTACATCGCCTTCTATAGCACAGACTATAGGCTGGTCCAGAAGGTGTGCCCGGATTACAACTACCACAGCGATACTCCTTACTACCCCTCCGGGTGACCCTGGGCAGGCCACAGAGGCCAGGCCGGGGCTGGAAGGACAGGCCGGCCCACAGAGGAGGCCATCTGGCTGGATACTGGGCAGGGAAAGGAAGGGACCTCAGGCAGGGAGTGGGGGGTGGAGAGGAGGAGATGCCAAGCGAGGCCAGGGCCAAGTCTCCAGTGGTGGCGGGGAAGGGGTCCCGAGTGCTGGCCCAGCCTGAGGCTGTGGAGCGACTGGGACACGGGAGCGCCTGAGGAGCAGGGGGTTCTCTGCGCAGCCCCGCAGGGCTTCCCCACTGAGCAGCAGGGAGATGCTGGGTCCTGGAGGCTTCTGGCGAAGGCACACCAGTGCGGCCCCAATAAAGGGATGAAGAGGAGCCCAAAGCCTGGGCTCCCTCCTTGCCATCCTGAGGAAGAGCAGCAACAAGGAGAGGGGCATTTCCTCAGCGTGGACTCCAAGTAGGCGACAAAGGACGGCAGAGATGGGGCTGCCCGGGAGCCAGCTCTGGGAGCGCGGAGGGGCGGGGGGCAGGAGGAGCTCTTGGGCCCCACTGAGGGGACCTTGTCCTGGACTGTGGACTGAGCTTGGCTTGAGGCTGAAGTGGTGACCCTTGAAGTCTTTTTGATGTCTTGACAAATAGACCCTCTGTTCCCAGCCAGGCCATCCCTTTCCAAAATTCCCTCTCCTGCCATGGCTGCGTACCCCGTCACCCCCGCCCACCCTTGTGCTGAAGGGACACCCATCCTTAAGCTGAGACAGAGGGTGATTGTGGTTCTCCCCACACCAAGGCCACAGATGGAAGCCCGTCCTTGCGCTGTGTCCCTCCACCACCCCACCTCCTGCCGGCTCCTCTGGGAGTGTCCTTGTCCAGCCAGCGAGCCTTGCCTGTCGGCCTGGGGCTCCCCTGGATAGAGCCGGCACTCCCCTCTTGTCCTTGGCCGTGGGGCCGGGGGACGCCAGACTGTCCAGGGCGTGCTGGACCCGTTCCATGGTGTCTGTCTGTGGGTGTGGGAGGGGCGGGCGGGGTGTGGAATCACCTGATTGTCAACTTCTGTGTGCAGAGTCTTGTTCTGGAGCCGGGAATAAAGCTTTCCCAAGGCATTGGATTCCGAAGTGTCCGGGGAGGAGGGAAAGGGCCCTGGGTGCCCCAGCGTCCAGCCAGCCCCGCCCAGATGGCAGCAGGACATGTCCTGGAGACCAGAGCTCCCTGAGGGCTCAGGGCTTCCCTCTCCGGCCCCCTTCCTGGAGCCATCGGGGAAGGCTGGACGGACACTGCCTGACGCTCCGGGGGGGTGGGGGTGGCAGCTGCAGAGCAGCTTGGGGAAGAAAAGCTAGAAGGTGGGATGGGCCCTTGTGTTCCTCCTTGCCTCCCTAGGCGGCCATCTGGGTGGGCCCGGGGTGGGGGGCCCTCGCTCTCGCTCTGTCAGTATTTTGCTCTGTGGCCTAGGATAAGTCCATTCTCCTCTCTGGGTCTCTTCCCGCTTTTTGTAAAATGAGGAGCTTGCCCAACCCCGAGCTTCTCCCGTGTGAGTGGGCCTCTGAGCCACTGAGAGTGTTGGTTAACACGCATTTCTGGGCTCCGGAGTGTCTAATTCGGTAGGTCTGGGGTGGGGTGTAAGGATTTGCCTTTCTGACGAGGACCCAGGGAGACACCGATGCTCCTGGCCCCAGGGACCACACTCTGAGGACCACTCATATGACCTCTCCATTCCTCTCTGGCTCTGGTTCCCCGACATGGACAGATACCTGTGAGGCGCTCTCCCACCTGTGACTTCCAGCTGCTTCTCCTGCGCAAATCTCCTGGAAGGGTCCTTTCAGAGAATCGGGGTATTGGGGTTTCAGTCTGATGACGTGCTGGTGCAGGAACAGGCTGGGTTGGGGGGAAGTGGGGACAGAAGGAGGCTTGAAAGCAGCCATTGCCCTGCCCCCAGCCGAGATGAGGGCCTTGGGATGGGTGTCTGCCGGTGGCGCCTGGCCTGGGAGTCAGCTGGGCCCTTTGGGGCTCAGTGAGCAGAACGCTGAGCCCCAAGTACCAAGATCACAGTGCCCTCTCTGAGGTCATCCTAGGTCTGCTCGCTTGGGAGGGCAGCACTCAGGTCCCCTGGGTCCCTTTTGGCCATGCACAGTGAGGAGAGTCCTAGCATGAGGGGAAGGGGGTCCTGCCGCCCCCAGCCTGTCTCCCCCTGCACACCGGCACTCAGCACGGCCCAGTGCTCCCCTCAGTACAGAGCAGAGCTGGATGAGGCCTTAGCAGCCTCCTTGCTGTATGAAGTGACCCAGAAAGGGCACATGACTCAAGCTCACACTCCTGTTGCAGCGTTCCCCTGCACCATGCCTCCTGGGGCCACCTCTCCCCAGCAGAGATTTGAGACACACCCCCGCCTCGGCCATGGGGACAGGTGCTCAGAATTCAGACAGGCCCAGGGGCTCAGGCTCTGCCCTGGGGGAAGGGGGTGCTGGCATCTGGGGTACTCTCTCACCTGCGGATGCCCCCCAGGCCCCACCACCTCCCACAGCTGTGTGGGCGCTGGAGAAAGAGAAGCAGGCCAGTGGTCCTGAGGCCTCCTCACCTGGCCTGGCTGAACTAGCAGCAGGCCCGGGGGACACTGCCCCACCCTCTCTGGCTCCTCTTTTGTGGAGAGCCAGATGCCGCGGACAGCTGGAGGGCTGGCCCGCCTGGCACACATTCCGCCTGAGCGGCGGGGGGGGGCCCATTTTAATAACTTCATTTCACCCTCGCGCCCACTCGGCTGCCTCATCCCTCCTTTTCTGCCTTCCCCACTAACCTGGCTGCTCCTCTCAGCTAGGATCTTGCTAATAGATTTTCTCCTGAGTTGTAATTCTTTTGGAATAGACCTCTGGGCCCTGATATTCTTGCCACCCGCTGATATTTCCTATGCCCCCTTGGACCTCACAAAGGTAAGGGGTCTATCCAACTGCCTCTTGTTAAGAAGGCACCAACCTCTGCTCCCCTTGGTGAGTGATGTCTGTGACATCTTCCCAGGGGAGATGGACCCCCAGTCACTCCCAAGTGCTCTCTGATCATCTGATCTTGCCATTCCAACACAGGGGAGTGGATTCCTCTGGAATGAACCTGTCTCCTCTCCCAGGAAGAAGCTCTAGGTCCTACCCCCACCCCTACCCTTCAGTGACAAAGCTTTTGGTCCCATGGTCCAGCTCCCCCGTCTGCCCAACCCAGCTGGGGAGCTGCCCCAGGGCAGAGTCCTAGTCTCCTTCATCCGAGTGGAGCAAGCTTTGAGGTCACGGCCCATATCGTCCTATGAGACTGAGGAGCCAGGGTCCCCGTGAGGCCGGCACTGTGCCTCCCTCATCAGACTGGTCTCCCGAGGCCAAGAACGGCAATATGGACACAGGTGGGAAAGCTTGCCCTCAGAGCACCGGGAGGCTGCCTCTGCCCTTGGGCCCTGGGCACAGGTATTGTCTAGGCCTCAGTGTCCCCGTCTCTGACGGGGTGAATCTTCCCAGCAGTCTGTGAAGCTAACAAGAGGGAATCCGTGTCGGGTCAACTGGCAGCAAAGCCGAGTCTTCCTCTGAATGAAGCTTGAGGCAAACACAGTAGGTGTCTAGGTCCCTCCTCTCTCCTCCTTCCCCCTCAGTTTTCCTCCCTGGGATGAGCAAGCGGGAACTGAGTCACCCCCTTCCCCATCCTTGGCAGGGATGCTGGTGACCTCGCATGTGGCAGTCTCCCGAGGCGAGGCCCGTGGCTCAGAGCTGCACGAGGTGGTGGGTGGGTAGGGAAGTGGGGGAAGGGGTGTATGGAGGGTGGAAGCAGCTGAGGGTCAGGGGGTAACCGGGGACCGGGATCATCAAGTTGGGTAGGTGTAGGGGCTTGTGGGAGACACACGAGAACCAGGTGCTCCGGGTTGGGAAGTGATCCAATGCCATGGCGGGGAGTGTGGGAGAGAAATGTTACTTCCAGAGACTGAGTCCCGGGGTCCGGCAAGGAGAACGGGGGCTGGGGCGACAGGCGAGGAGAGGCCCCACAAGGAGGAGGCGAGATTGGGGTGGGGTGGCCTCTACCGGTTCCTGGAGAGGCAGCTGCCACCATCCGCCGGAGGAGACCCGGCACTCGGTGGTCGGGGGCTGGGCTCTGGTTCCACCGGACCCCGGTTTCCTGTCGGCCTGCCAAGCTCAAAATGCAAGCGACGGATGCCTACTTCAAAGCTCTCCAGTGCACCATGTCGGGGCCACCTCCCGAACCACGGAGGCTGCCCCCAAACTGACAACATGTGTGCCTGCAGGAACTGACATCTGCGTCCCCATTAGCTGGGTGGCTTTGGGCAAAGGACATCATCTGCCAGACCTCCTTAGGTGAAAACCTAGGGATCTACCTACATTGGAGCACTGGGGCGGGGCGGGAATTAAGTGACTTCGTCGACAAATGTTACCTCTTCCTCCTTTGTTTTGCGACGTGGGTATACGTCCACTTCAGCCTTGCTCCTGGTGCAGCTGGAAGGGCCCCCGGGGCTGGAGCGAGGAGCCCGGGCTTCTCATAACGCAGGAGGCAGAGGCCGCTAACTGTCCCATATTAGCCATTTCCCCCTTTTCCATAGGAATGGACTCCTCAGTGTTTAGCTGGGCATATGGCTGCCTGAGATAAACACTACATCACTCTGCCTCTCTTGCCCCTGGATGTGGTCCCGTGACTGAGATCTGGCCAGCGACACGTAAGCCAAAGGGCTATTTGGCAACTTCTGGAAAGAGTTGATAAGACGGTTGAAGGACAGTTCTTGCTGCCATCAGAGACCATGGGCCTAAGAGTCACATCCTGCAAGTGGCAGAACAATGAGCTGGGGGAAGGCTTGGTTCCTGAACGCCTCGTCAAATAGGAAGTGGTGTGGACCAGAAACACCATGCTAGCGCTCGGCTGCCTCCCCCTTCGGCCTTTTCTGTGAGAGAAAAATCAAATGTCTGCCTTATGGAAGCCACCGTGTTTCGGGTCTCCGTTTCTTAGCTGAATCTATCGCCACCTGACCCAGTGGATGTGTTTGAGCGCTCCCCTTCTGCGGATCTGTTTCCTCATCTAGGGAAATGAGAGAAAGCTCCCGGATCTTGCCGCACATCAGTCAGGTTCTGTAGGCTGGCGGGCGAGAACGAACTTGGGAAAGCTCTCCCCCGGCTCCCTGGCATCGGGGCACAGAGCCTTCGTTTTCGGGGTGCCATGAGTTGCTGCGGCATGGCCAGGAGCCCCCGTCTGAAAGGCCTCCAGTCCCCAAGTTCAACCCCCGCACGTCTGAGTCCCCATCCGCATTCTGATGTTGGTGACACACAATCCTCGTTAAGGGCCTGGCTGATCCCAGCCAGATGGGATCCTAATTTAATTAAAACCCTTTAATTACCTGCAACAACACAGCTTTGGAAGTCCGGTGCAGGAGGGCCCCTGTGATGGGAGGGGACAGGGCAGGACAGAAGGGTGGCTGCCCTCCCATCACCCCGCGAGCCAGGCTTTCGGGATGCTTCTCCCACCCAGTGGACAAAAACTGCCCAGAACAGCCAGTGCAGCCCCCGCCTCTGACTTGGGCTGCAGCCAAGCCGGGGAGCAGGGCCAAGCAGGCCCCGGGGAGCAGAGCAGCAGGCTCTAGAAACTGATGCTGGCAGGTTGGTGCAGTGCTTTGCACCGGGACCACCACAGGCTGCAGAAGCTCAGGTCTGGGCTGCCTGAGACCCTGGCCCCGCCCAGGACACTGGGTAAGAACAGGCATGCTTCTGATTCCCACCGCCCCCCAATTAGCCCAGCCTATTCAGAAACAGGGGTACCTCTGCATCCACCAAAGCCATGCCCCGCCCCTGAGAACAGGGTCTTCCCTCCAGGTGTCATCCCCCTGGGGAGGGGGATGAAAGCGAGAAGCTGAGGCGGGCTGCAGATGGCCACGTTGTTTCTTGGGTACCAGTAAGGACCGCCATGGCACTGGGCCTCAACTGGCTCCTCCCTAGGAAGGCAGACGGAAGGGGCCCAGGCCAGAGCCCACCACGCCTTGGCAGGGGCAGATTCTGTGAGCCAGGCTATTCTTAAGCCTTGTGGACATCATACACTAATACCCATCTGTTCTCCCTTAGTGCTCATTCATTCAACAAATACTGTTTAATAAAGCCTCTGAAAGTTCCAGCAGGTCTCCATGGTGCCAGGAGATCCAGAAGAGGTTTCGGTTCATACCTGAGCCACGGCCGTCAAGGAAACGTTCTATTGGGGTCAGCAGGATGTCAGTGGCTGGAATTGGAGCAAGAAACCCCAAGGGGAAGGAGAAACGCAAGGGGAAAGATTAGGAATCATTAGGCCCTGCCACTCTACACCCCAAAGGTTCTCCTTCCAAAGCTGAGCTGGGGAGACTCCGTACTTTGCTCTGTTGGACACACTCCGCGGGACCTAGGCCTTTCTGCTCCCACCCTTCCCACCACTTTCCCCTCTTCTTGCGCTCAGCCTCACCCTGTGCTCCGTCCCGTGTCCTCTGCTGTCCCCTGACCCCCCACAGCTCTCTCTGAAGATCCTGCTCCTATCTCTGACTCTGGTTGAGCCTGCAGTGCTGTGTCCCTGCCAACTTGGGGACCGTAACAATAGGATATGTGGATATCCCCCCTAGACTAATGAGGGACTGGACACGGGAGCTGTTGCTCCCTCGGAACGAAACGGACACTCCGTGAGGGCAGGGGCTAGGTGCCAATAGCCAGCTGGCCTGCAGGCTCCCCAGAGGCAGAGGCCCTTCCTCCAAGGCCTAGCTAATGAACTACCCGCACCCCAGTGTCCTGCACACCGAACCCTCCATGCCCAGGCATGACCACAGCTGGGGAGGGGAAGTGACGACAGGAGGACAAGCCGCTGTCCCCACTTGCCATGCCCGATCTCCTGGCTAGGAGAGAGCCCCACCCCTCCACCCACCTGTCCCCGGTATTGTATGTTGTCTTCTCTAGAAGGGTCCTCAGAGACCCAGCTTAGCTCCTGGGGCACAGTGAGGGGTAGGGTCTCGACCTGAATCACTGAGAGTCATGGGAAAAGCCAGGGCCCTCTGGATCCTAACCCAGTACCCGCTTTTTCCATTAAACCAGTCTTCCTTGCCCCAGATCCCCTTCGTGGCTTACAGGGTAGCCCCACCGGGGGAAGAATGGCCTGCTCAGTCCCAGTGAGCCAGGGCTCCCCCACCTTGGGGTCAAAGCAAGGCCATGCCCCAACTATGATGTGTTTGGAGAGAGTTGGGTATACTCCTTAGTTGCCATGTGATCTTGACCTAGTCTCACCGGGCTCCTCTGGGCCTTGGATGGCAGTTCTTTTCCCCACCTGCTCACATGGTTACAGTAAGGGACAAACCGACTCTGAATGGCGGCACTATGTCAGGCAGGCCTACCGGCATCTGGCACCGCCCGGCCCTCCGACCCACCTGCCGGGGCCCAGGGGCATCCCAGAGCATCACAGGAAGGGGGAGAAACCTGGTTTCTCTTTCCTTTTTTGGGTAGGCTGTGTAGGGTAGTGGTTGCGAGCATGGATCCTGAAGCCAGGCTGCCACTTCCTAACTGTAGACCTTGGGCAAGTTACTGAACATCCCTGTGTCTCGATTTCCCCATCTGTAAAATGGGGATAATCTCTACCTATCGGAGGGCTGTGGTGAACTGGAATGTGTGTGGCAATTGGAACTGTGTTTGGCACCGGGGCAGCGATCAGGGGAGCTGCTCTGAAGAGTCCCACAGTATGGCCCTCCCGATCTTGGCCCAGCCTGGGAGGGAGGGAACGAGGGAGAAGAACGGCCATGGGCACATTCAGTCCTCGCTGCAGGAAGAATGCGCGGGAGAAAACCGCACAGGGGAGGTCAGAAGTCTGTCATGTCTACAGAGGATGATGCATACAAAGGAAGCTACTTTTGTTTTCCTTGGTTCTGCCTAAGAGGCGGGGCCCTTGGTGGCGTTGCTACTGCTCCTTGGTCCGAGAAGCCCATGTCTGCACTCCAGAAGCCCTGTGGTGCACTAAGGAGGTTCATCTGTGTTCGCCCCGCCCAAGACCTCTCCTTGTAAAACGTAACACAAGGCTCAGAGGATGCAGGTGGCCACAGGGTCTTTATTTAGAAGCACGGAATTACAGAGCAGGCAGCCAAGCGTACGGAGGCAGCCTGCCCAGGGCCCCTCCTGCCTTACGTCGCCCTACCCCCTACCTTGCCTGTCTTCGTCACCTCCACCCGTCACCTCCATCTGTCACCTCCACCCTACGGATCAGTTTCTCATCAGCCTGGAGGGCCCGTAGTCCCCTGTCGGTACCCCCTGAGAACTAGGCGTACGAAGCATGCCCATCTCGGACTGTACCCCTGAGGATGAGTCCCCCTGAGGACTGGGCCTTGTGTGACCCATTTCTTCCACACTTTGAGAAGGGCCAAGGGCATGGGGTACACACACAACCTAGCCAGTCGATCTTGACTCACAGACGACCCCTGAACTTCATGGCTATCGTGGGACCCTTTCACAGGGACAAGAAGGGGAGAGACACAGATCAAGAGGGAGCTAACCCCTGCTGGGCAGCATCTACACAAGACAAGAACGGTGCTGGTTTGGGGAGACAGGGGCTAGGCGCGGAATCCAGGAGCATGGAAGGGTATACAAATGCCCCATTTACCAGTCTTGGCAGCACCAGGCCTGGGATAGGAGGGGCTGCTTACTCAGGCTCTGCCATCTGCCTCAGCTCAGCAGAGATCAGCACTGGAGGGCTCGGTGTAGGCAGGCTTTTTTATTTTTTTAATGCGGCAGGATCAGGCTCAAGATGTCACTCCAGTGAGCCGGACTGGAGACGGGGGAGGGAAATGTCTAGGAAAACGGGAGAAAGAAATGGAAGCTTCCATGCTCCAGGAGGAGGGAAGGACAGGGAGTAGAGAAGGAAGGAAAAAGGAAGAGGAGCCCAAGAAGGAAACTGGTGTGGAGATGGACTTGGTTTAGCGACTATGCCTCATCCATCCTTCCCCGGCCCCTCAGAAGCCAGCAAGAGTCCGAGAAACAGGGCTCCTGGGTCCCAGAGTTACTCTTCTCACATCTGCAAGCCCAAGGGCTTCTGCCCCGCCTCCCACCTTCCTCTCTGGAATGCCTAATGCCAAGCACTGCTGGCTTTCTGAGATGGTGACAGTGGTGACCGGGGTGACCATACACGCGCTATCCCAGGTGACTGAAAGATTTGGTGCAAGCGGACTCCTTCCTGGGACCTCTGCAGACTCCCCCTCCTCCACACACGCCCGCAGCCTAAGAACTGGGAGCTCACAGGACACCAGGCTCTCGACGCAGGTCCTCTCCCCACAGGGAATTCTGCTTCAGACGATCCCCCCATGCTCCCAAAGGTGCCCATTTCAGTGTCTCATCAAAGATTTATATTCCATTCCAAGAAATCCTAAAAGGGAACGGACTCCGAAGGCTACATATGGGGTAGGCTGGAACCAGCGCGAATTATGTGGTGATCACATTAACATCAGAAGCAGTGTGTCTTTCTTGTTCAATGGCAGTCACTGAATTAAGGACTTGACATATGTTTTCTCATTAATTTCCCAAGAGAACTCTATGCAGGATGCCCATTTTATAGATGAGAAAATTAAGGCTTACGCAGGCAAGTACTTTGGCCAGGACCACGAGTGGTGGCGGGAGTGCAGAGCCAGGCTCCCAGACTCCAGATGCTGTGCCGCCAAACACCGGCCCGGGCTGGACCCTCCGTGCTGCACTCAGTTCAGACCACTCCTCCACCCCACCCCGCTCCCAGCAATTCTCAGCCATTGGCCTTATTCCCTACGTAACACCGGAAAACATACAAGTCCCCAGGGGCAACCTTGCTCAACTTCCCACCCTCACACAAAGGCGCCTGTGTCTGCAGGACTCTCCTCACACCCAGAGAGGGTCCCTCCTCTTCCTTCTGCAGCCCCCCAGCCCCCTGCGTGCTCAGGACCTCAGGGCACGGACCATCCCCTCTCTACTGGAGCCTTCCCATCAGCTTTAAACAAATAGGTTTTGTCCTCTGGAAAAGCCCACCTCCCTCTCCTCATTTCCCTCCTCCAGGCACTGCCCGAGCTTCTTCCTCCCTGCACAGCCATAACTGAAGCCCGCGCCTGTCCTCCCTGCTCATCCCTCACCTCCCCCCTAACTCCTCACCTCCCCCCGCCCCCGGTCCCTTCCCTGAATGACCCTGGCTAAGGCCACCAATGACTTCCATATTGCTAGATCCAACGGGCATTTTTAAATCCTTGTTCTTATTTGACAGCATTTGACACTTTTAACTCTTTCGTATTGGTCCTCTTGACTTTGACTTTCTTCCTATCTCCAGCCACTTCTCCTTCGTGACTTACCTTCCTCTACTGGCCTTCAGAGCTAAGGGTTCCTTAAGGTTTAGTCCCAGGCCCCCTTCTCTCCACACTCTGTATTCTTCCTTGGATCCAACACACCCAGGGCTTCAGTTCCACCTATAGACCAGTATCTCCTGAACCTTCTCTCCAGTCCCCATTTCCCCTCTGAATGCTAGGCTCATACATTCAACAGCCCACGTGATGCCTCCACTTGGATTTCTCAGGACAACTCATGATCAGCAAGTCAGATGAAATCAGTGATCTCATTTCCCTCCAGCCTGTTTATCTTCCCATCCGTCTCTTTTTGGGGGGGACTCCATCCTGGTGGCTTCTTTGTCCCTACTCTATCCAACCATCATCAAGTTCTGCCAAATCTGCCCCCTAAATCTCTCTCAAATGGATCTACTTTTCAGCTCTACCACCTCCCCAGTGCAAGTTCTGTTATCTCTGGTCTTCCACTGTCAACATTAACTTTTCTAAACTCTAGCCAGAGATCTTATTAAAATGAAATCTTGCCACCCTCTTCTGCCTAAACCTCTTCAATGATTTCCCACTGTTCTCAATTAAGTACCTAAATCCTACACGTGACCTAGGGAGGTGCTCCCAGCTCCGGCGTCTAACTCACTGCCACGCTTGTCCGCAGGCCAGCCACCCAGCCTCCCGGGTTCCTCGAGGGCACCGAGCTCCCTCCCGATGCTCAGGACTTCACCGTGCCATTTCTTCTGGGCAGAATGTGCCTCCCCCACCTTCCCAGGCTCACAGCCCTTTACCCTTCAGCTCTCACTTCAAAAGCTGCTTTCTTAGGGAAGCCTTCTGGATCCCGCAGATGAATTCCCTACTCACAGGCTCTCGCGGTGCCCCATACATTTCTTTCAGAGCACTCAGCATGGTTTGACATCACGTATCCGTGAGATCATTAAGGATGCTCTCGCCTCATCAGACTCTAAGCTCCATGGAGGGCAGGGAGCAGTTGGTGGAACTCCCTGTTAACCCCTAAAAGCTAGCCCAGCCCCTGGCACATCATATACTGAATGTGTAAATGAGTAATTAGCAAGGAAAATGGAAGAGAATTCATTCTTACAAGGCCACACCGAGGCAAGGGTCTTAGACTTAGGTTGGAGTGGAAGGCCCTGGGGATCACCCAGTGGTATGCTGACCGCTCCCAAATGCTTGTGCTCCTTCGCTTTTGTTCAGAGGTCATGGGGGCAGCAAGGATACTCAGTGATCACATCCCTGGAATGACTGGAGATTACACTGGATCATGTTGTCAGGGAATATGCCTATTTTTCATTAGTGGTTCAATAAAATACTTCTAGTACTGATAAGAGATAGAAATAAAATGTTTATTTACCCAGAGAGATTAAAATGTGTAATAGGACTACTGGTTCACGTTATCAATGTCATTCTATCTATAGATTTCTTAAATGGGTTTGAACTGCATGGGTCCACTCACGTGCAGATCTTCTTTGATATAGTGCAGTACTGTAAATGCATTTTCTCTTCCTTATGATTTTCCTAATAATAGTTCTTTTCTCGAGCTTGAATACAGCATATAATACACATACAAATATGTTCATCAACTGTTATTGGTAAGGCTCCTAGTCAACAGTAGGTTATTAATCATTAAGTTTTGGGGGAGTCAAAAGTTACATGCAAATTCTTGACTGCACCTTGGGAGTGAGGGTTGCCTCTAATTCCCTTGTTGTTCAAGGGTCAACTGTACTTCATTTTACCATTAAACTAAGGAGTTTAAGGCATTTGTAAGTGCTGTGGGATAACAGGAAATAATGAGGTGCACAGATGTTGGGAGGACAGATTTGAACCACACCACTGATGCGTGCTAGAGCTGGTTCACCCTGGCTGTCTAGGTCAACTGTGGACAACATTTTTAAGAATTTTGAGAGCTGGTTGTTAAATAGCCAATTAAAATTTAAATTATGTTAACGTGCAATTAACAGCAAAGGTAATAAATGCTCCAAATTCATCTCTTCCAAATTCTTTCCCATTCTACTATTGCCTACGCTCTTGAGGTTCTATATGTCTACTGTATCTGCATGGTGGAAATACTAGGCAGCAGTGAGCTGTGTGCTTTCCAATTCTGCGCTCCTGTGATGTCACCTTTGAAGTCTGAACTGGGCCCTGGTGGGAGTATTTACACCACGGAAATTGGCAAAGCTACCAATCACGGCGTACATTTTGGGGTACTAAATGTTATACCTTTTGGTAGCTCACCGCTGAGCCAAACCACTGGCTCCTTAAAACATTTTAAAGGTCTCTAGTAAATGTGAAGCAAACTTTTACTTGGAAGATGGATAGGTTGAAGAAGTACAGAAACATATGTCTGTCTAAATTTAGGAAATCATTCTCAAAACTGTGTTAAGGGCTGAAGGTGATTGTTTTCTTCTTCAACTTAAAAGCTGTAACTATTCTACATATATTTTATTACAAAGATCAGTTACTGAAATGTAATTTTATGGAACAACCTGTACATGATGACTTCTAGACAAAAATAAACGTGTTGACTAAATTGAGGCGTAAGTCCTTAAGAGTGGGCGGGAGAGATTCCTTTTCTCTCTCCCTGCCAAACTTCTGGAAAGCATAGCTTCTACTCATTCTATATTTGCTTACCTTCTCATCAGTCTCGGCTTCTGCCTCCTGCCTCCACCATTTGACAGAAACTTCTCTCAGGTAACCACTGACCTCCTTACTGCAAAAATTCTGTTCTTCTCTTCAGTTCTCAATGTTATGACCTCTCTGCTTTGTTTCTGAGGGCCACTCCCCTGCCTCCCCCATTAGACTGAATTGGTAGAGCAGAAATCCCACCCTCCACCCCAATCCTAGCCTAGCACAATATTTGGTACCTTCTGGGTGCTCAGCCATTGTTTGCTGAATCACTGGCCTGAGTTTAATCCCTGTGACTTGAACATGTTGTCTCACTTGGCTGGATGTCTGGTTTGCTCAGACATCAAAAGAAGGTGAACCGTGTGGGGGGGGGGGGGCTTCTTTCCCTTTGGCTTGTCAAGAGCTCACCTTTAAGGTCTTGAGAAAGTTACAACTCTCCCCATTTCAACTCAGGTGTGTGTCCACTTCACTGCCAGGCAAACTTTTGGATTTTCATTTTCTCTTTGGGCCTTGGGCCTAAGGCCCAAAGCTACTCCTTTGCCGTCTGTTGCTTATTAGCTCAGAGCCAGGTTGAGTGACCTTGAGCAAGTTACGTTATCACCTTCCCAAGCTATACGACTGGGATGAATGGGAACCGTGCAAGACAAGCTGGCAGGTGTTCAGAACTCCTGCGAGCTCTGTAAACCGCAGGTCCTGATGCTACATTCCTGTACTTGAGTTACACGTATTTTATCTTCATAATGTTTTCCCCCTAGAGTTGATCCCCTTCAACTCCTTAATCATTTCTGTTGCTTGTGCTGCATTCCCTCAAGTCTAAAATTCTTTTTTTCCTAGAGCTGCAGGAATCAGAACCAAACAGTATTCCAGATGCTGCTTTCCACTCCAGCATTATGGGATTTACAAAGGGGGAGCAGCTTAGCGGCATAAGGATCCCATCAGTCAACAACATTCAAGTTTCTGCTCTCATCTCGAGGTCAAAGCTTCTGGTTCTCCCAGCTCATTATCCCAGATACTGATCGTCCTACATTTGCTTTCTTGCTCACTGCCTCTGTGAGGTGTCCACCTATTGGGTCAAAGGCCTCAACGTGGTGCGGTCACCTCTGAAATTAAAAGGGGGAAAACACATCCACCCTGTGCATACATGTACATAAAGAGCAGTCCAACAATCCTCACCTGAATGTTAGATTAGTCAGCAAGCCATTAGAAATGAATCTAAATGATATAGGACAGAGTTCAGTGAAAAGTCATGAGATAAAGGAAACACACGGGGCCCGGGCTGATTAAAAAGATAATTGGTTGTGGAAAATAAGGTTGGGCTCCAGCCAAGAGTTTGTCTTTGACGAAGATAAACCAAAGGATCCAATACAGTTATGTTGGGGGATTTCGCTGCTGTTCCTGTCTAGGAGTTGAGCAGCCAGAACAAAGCAACAGTCAGTTTTAAAGTGCAGCTCGACTCCCCCTCTGTTTGTTGTTCTGCTCATAAACATACAAGCTGTTTCCTTTCATCTGCACAGGCTCACACAATACGGAGAACCCACAATAGGTTTAAACCAGATTTATAAATGGATGCGCAGAATGGGGAAGCCAGAGATCTTTTGGCCTAAGAAAGGATCTTGACGTCCTCGGCTAGAATTAAAAACGACAACAAAAAAAAGACAAAACACAAAAACCCACAAGACTCTCTTCTAAAGACCCGCAAGCCCAGCAGACTAGCCAGTGATCAGGAAGAGAGAGGCCTCTCTCACCTGAATTGTTAAATCCCATTAAGGTGTTGGAGATGCCTAATAGCAACACAGACAGGTTTCATCTGCACACAGGGAACGGGAAGATATCCCATGGAAGGCCAGATATAGGGGGGCTGACAACAGGGAGGAGGGGGAGTGGGGAACGATGCCAGATACTCTATTTGGACCTCAAACCTCAACTCCAAAGGTTCTGTGAAACCACTTGCCTGAAATATTGTTTAGAGAAATAAGCTCTCTCCTCGTGGACTTGCCATCTCCAACTGTCCCACCAGCACGGACATCTGTGCAGTGACAGCACGTGCCCCAGACTGTGGGGTTAACTTGAATTAAATTTCAGATGTGGGGGAGCTGAGGGAGGAGGTGGTGGCGGTGGGAGGTTTATGGACAGTACGCTGGGGCTCTGATGTTGTCATGACCAGATGGCTTCAACTGTATCATTTAAACCAAAACAAACATGTCCAGAAATAATGTAATAATGACAGGAGAAGCATCGAGCAGTTTCACCTGTACCTGAAATCTTAACAGCTTTGTACCCACAGTAAAGCCCACATTGGAGATTCCAAAAATATTGGAAAATCCTCAAAGAGACCTTCCTCCTGACGAAGCTTGGCACTAGGACTGCTACCCTCCCGAGGACATGCTCCCTGAACCCACCGGCCCCCAACCCACAGCTTTCTATGAATGAGGAGGAAAGCAAATCTGAAGCCAGGCTGGTCCTCCTGGTCCCTCAGAACAGGACAGCAGACGGATCTCTCTAGAGAGCTTTGCTCTTGCTATTCCCATGTGAAGGAAGCTTTACCACCGATCTGGTACTGAAACTTTTCAGAAATGGAACTTCCTCCTGTTCCTTACATAATCTTTTCAGGGGATTGTGTCAGAAGAACTGTCACTTGACAGTTGTGGGATCTGACGCATGGCACTTGACTTCTCTGGGTTTCCACTTCTCTGCGCTATAGAATGGGAAGGTGCTGTCTGTCACTTGGTTGTTGGGAAGTTTAAATGAAATACTGTATGTGAAGGCTCAGTGAAAACCGAGAAGAGCTGAGCGAACGAGCGAATGCAGTGGCCCGAGAGGCCACATGGGCGGAGGAGACTCTGCGCATGCTGGAGCCCCGGACCAGTGTGCTGACCTGGAAAGTGGGGACGAGGCAGCACAGGACACTTCGTCACGGACGTGACCCATGGGAGGAAGCTGAGAAGTACCGTGGAGTGGTTTCTAATAAGCACATCCTGTGTGTGGTTGTATTGATGCTAGACCACAGCTGGTCCAGTCTACGACCGGCAAGATGAATGAAAACTGGAAAAAAATCTGCAAAGGCCAAAGTCACTGAAGGGAAATGGAAGGTGGAATACGTTGAGTCCCCATCTAAGGTCAAACGGTACACACCCTGACCACACGGCCACTGCATTTTCCAGTGTGTCCCACTGTCCTGTCCTGTCCAACACTGCTGTGACAAAGGCGGAGGAGCCCCGGAGTGTCCTCGTGAGCCCACTAGGAATTCAGACATTAACTTTTCTGGAAACACATCAAGTCAGTGACAGAACCAGTCAGAGATAATGATTTCCCTTTATTTAATCTCCACATTCATGTCCCCTTGATCTTTTTATAGTTAGCCAGGAGAAGGGAGATTGGGAGTTAGGTGTTAGCACATGTAGGGTGTAGAAAAGCCCACTCCCATTACTTGCCTTGGCAGAGGCAGGAGCCTGATCCCTCATTAGAATGTGGCCTGCGAGATACTGAAGGAGGACAAGACTCTAGTAAATGCTGGGAGCTCACAGAGGCAGCCCAGGATGAGGGAGACGCAATAAATCCCCACGGATAGCCATTTCTCAGATAATCTCTGCAAGCTGAAGGATCAAACTAGGCCTTTGCAATCCCTTGAGGAACTCAGACCCAAAAAACCAGCCAGGTGAGTGAAACAAAAGACCAGAGATACCACACAGTACAAAATAGTAATTATTTATATTTTCAAAAAGAAAAAAATTAACATTTGGAAGTTCTCCCCTGTAGGAAAGGGGTGAATTGGAAGGAACAGGACCGGCTCCTATGCAGGTGGCAAGTCAGGTACAAAGAGCTGAGCAATCTGGGCTGAGATTTTTGTCACACAGCATTAGTAATAAAATTTCCCTTTCTTTTCTCTTCTTTTTGTTGTTTTTGTTTTGCGTTTTATTTTTTTAGAAAAGGGGGGGAGGGAGGAGAAATAAAATCAGAGAAAAATGCCAAAAAACATTTTCCACAATATCTAAAAACAGAGAACCATAGTTCTTGTCAAGACAGTATGAATTCTGGATGAATTATTTTTTCCAGTTTTCAACACCAATGAAGATTTTTTGCAAAAGCCACCACATCAGAACACGCATCTTCCAGCTCAAATAACCTCCTTCCCCTCTCGCCTTCACTTGTCATTTTTCATAAAAGGATAAAAGGATGTATTCTGTTCTTGCAAACAATAAGTGCTAACAACAAGAGAGCTCTTCTGATACTTGTATGGTGGTGAGGAGTTGTCACAAATATCCAAGTTTTAGCACAGCTGGATGGACTAAAATTTCTCTCAACATAAATACTACTGGCATCCACAAACTGATTTTTGAGAAATTCTGCAAAAATCCTTTCTTCTTTCCGCTTCGTTTCCCTTCTCTTAAAACTAAATGTCCTTTTTTTTTCTTTCCTTTTTCCTTTTTGCTCCAGGCACCTGACGGTTTGTTCTGCTCAGTCAGATGCATATAGGTTTCTCCGAGGTACCACCGCTGGGACGTCCTCAGGGCCGGCGCCTAAACTGAACCCCCACAGTATCAAACTCGGCCAGGCCAAAGGGAACACAGTGACGCAGCAACAGGGTTTTCATTAGGTTGAGCGGCCCCAGGTCCCGGGCCCTTCCCTCCCCCCGTTTCCCCCAAGTTTATTTAGTGCTGTTTTGAAAGTCTGGGGGCCACGATGCAGTCTCCTGCCCCCCAAGAGAGTAAAAGCTCCACAGATCGCGCTGTCTACCTGGTGGTCAGTGGCAGCAACGGTGGCTGCGGCTTCAGGAAAACAAACGGAGTCTTACGACAGGCAGGATCTTAGGACTGCTTCAGGCGCTTGCGTGGGGGTCCCAGAAAAGGGCACTGTGCTGAAGCCAGAGAGCGGTAGGCCTCAGCCACCAAGTGGGGATGTGACACCACCATTGACTTCCACCCGGAGGTCTCCAAGACATCCGAAGCATGACTAGGAGAAATGCGGAGAGAGGGATTACCAAAGGCGCGTGAGAGGAATGGGGTCAACAGCCCCCGGGGCAGTCTAACCTCCCAGAGTTCGCTGGGAGGGGTGCCACTGGGAGAAACAGTCAGGCGGAACCCTTAAGAGACACTGAGTCTGTCAGACGCCGTGCACACAGGTGACCAGGCTGGGGCTGCCGCAGCTCTGAAAACCTGCACTTCGAGCCCCTATACTCTCAAATACAAAAGGTGAAGTGTTCCTCAGGCCCTTCTCTACATTGTCAGTGCTCTTTATACTCACTGGTGATGTTAATACAGAGAAAGAGCCAGGGCTCTCTTGGTCGGGCAGCTCTGAGCTTCCATCTGGCTTTGCCATTATTCTGGTCCCTCACCACAGAGCAGATCATAGCCTGGGGCTTACTCGATCAAAAAGGAGGGGATCATAACCACACTCTACTGAATGGTTAACATCTAAAGAGCACCAAGCAAGTGTCCAGCACGGAGCGAGCAGTCACTAGAAGGAACATTTAGGGGTCTCTTCCCACCTGCCTTTGCCGTAATTGGTAAACTCCTTCGAAACAACCTTACAAACAACCTTACACTGAGGAAGTTGATTCCTGTTTGGGGGCATTTTCTGTGTTGAATTATGTTCACCCATCTACTCGGCAACCTTTTAGGCCTGCCTCAGCCCAGAACTGCTGCTGTGAAGGCTTTTTAAGGCCTGCTTCTCCCCTTTGGGTTTTTCCCTACTTTTGTTCTCCAACAGGCAAGGGAGTAGAACATGACCCACTGAGAATTACTGCAGAAAGGAGTAGGTCATCTGTCATTTAGGATGAAGGGACAGATCTACTGGAATGAACATTTCCTTTTCAAAACAGTATTTCACCACCTCGACTACTGGCCATCCCTTCTCTTTTCCCCATTCCACAATCAGCTCTTAGATACGTTTTACTACCCCATACAAAACACACCTCTGTTCTCCCAGAGATCTACACGTCTAAGCCCAAGAGTGGGAAGCGAAGGTGCTACCGTTCGGGGCACACCGCCTTTCCAGGCCAGCCACTTATCATTTCATTGTTTCCCATCACCACGAGGAAGGAAAGCACCTCGCTCACCAATCGGATTAGCCCCACAAGAGAGGAAAAAAACATCTTCCATCCTGTCAAGCTGAAGAGAAAGATGAAAACCTTCTACTTACTACTACAAGGGGCTAACGAAGCCATTTGCCTGCTTTACTCGCTAATTCAAAGTCTCTCTCCTTTCTTTAGCTAGCCCAACTCTCCTGAAAGAACAGCTTTGAAGATGCCGACTCACTAGTTGATGAAATCCACCGCCTGAGTTTTCAACTGATCGGCGCTGTGGAGGTCAGCCAGGATGAGGATCTCTGCGGCGTTCTCCACGGAGAGGTTACTGCACAGGGCGTCCTCACACATGACCTTCAAGCGCTCCAGGGCGTACTGTAAGACACAAGCACTGCTGTGGTCAGGGCGGGAGCGCCTCCGGGCTGCCACCGCCGAAGCTCTGCTTCTCAGTGGGACCGCCGTGGAACTGGATTCCCGAGCAAAACTGCACAGAGCGTGCCAAGGCTACTGAACTACTCAATGATAAAGCACAAGCGCGCCCCGAGGCTGAAAAGAAGGCCGCAAACATAACGTGCGTGGCTGCCATTCAAGTTCTAAAGTCCACCTACTAGAAAAATGGCCATCAGGGAATACACCCACACCCTCCAGGTCACCTGCCCCAAGAGGGACTCAAGTGTTTCTTGGACCACCACCACCTACCCTCCCTTACAATGAGGCATAACCCTGCTTCAAGCCAACGGGACATTACTTTTCACATTTCTGCTATCCTTTCAGTCAGAGCCAAACTAGGGTGAAGCACAGTCCTTTCTACTTAAGCAATGTCACCAGCCCGGCAGGTATCCCAACTGGCCCACTGGGCTGTAAAAAAAGGAGCCCCGTGGTGACTTTCACCAGCATCTCCGCCACTAACTGGTCCTGAATGAGGGTCAACCAAAAGCCTCCTTTTAAAGAGAAAGGGATAAATGGAGTCCTCTTTACTGGGGTTGAGGTTAAGATTCTCAGGGTAGGAACAAAGCAGCAGAGACCTTGGATCCGGTTTTGGTCTAAAAACTTCCTATTTTCCAAGTAAAGGGTATAAATGTTCTGGAAATGAAGGTCTAGGTTAACACTGGGCACATCTGATCTAGTTAATCTGTTTTGATGCCACTGTACTACGTGCTCTCAAATATGAGATTATGAACTTACTAAGGAACTTCAGGAGTGAGGAGGAGGAAGGGATAAAAGGCGGCACAAAATAAAACGTCATTAATCAGCTCATAGGAGGACGGTCTGCTTTAAGGGTATCCACAGCCTCCGTATCGGTCCCATCTTGAGGACCTCAGAACTCAGTGACACAATAACTCCTTCAGGCTGAATCACGGCAATCAAACCAAGACAATTTCATTTTTATGAGTTCTGGGTGAGGAGGCATATCTGTTGGCACTATGATCTCCTGCAGCAAAAGAAGAGTTTTATTGCTTTTGGTGCAGCTTTAATTTTTTACATTTGAGTAACTGGAAAACAGTTTCCATGGAAAACAGGAATGACACTAGACAAGCAAGAAATTAGGTTGCCGTTTTTGTTTTAAAAGGCTGGAAAAGGTGGAGAAAATGTTCAGTCCTTATACAGTGCTGCACAGAACATTCCTCTTATCCTTTCTCGATACATTCTTTTAAAAGGACTTTTACCGTGAATAGTTCTGATCCCTACTGCATAATTAGACAAAAGTAGCCATTCTTGTCCCTTGGGGGACAAAGTTTTTTTCTTAATTATGCTTCTGAAAAACCTGCCTAATGGCTGTACTTACCCAGGAGATTGAAATTGTGTCTCCCAGGCCTGGCCGACGTGTTTTGTTTTGTTTTTGGTCTAATTACACGTGTCCCCAGGAGACTGGAAAAGCTCAGAAGAAGCTGTTTCAGCCTCTTGGGTAAATTCTAGATGTTTAGATCCTTCCATGAACGATTTCTTATTCTGTTTTCCTGAAGCTCACAACAAGGTGTAAAGGTAAAAATGTTTTCAAATAAGCTTGGAGCAAAGACTGTCTGATAGAAAATTCTGAATGGAATTTGAAAATGTACCCTTCACTTACTTCTCATTCATAAATTTAAAGCACTGCTGTGATTCAACTACTTTATCTTTTAAAACTGTAAGTTTACACACTATACTGAAAATACCATCCACAGAATGCCAATTCAGGCTGATCCCCATGCTCTGTGTACTTATAAGGGGGTTCCCCAGTAGGTTCTCTGGCTGAGGAGCAGGAGTTAAAACCCACGAATGACACAGATGTCAAACCCTGGCCCTGAGAATATATACCGCTGAGCCTCAGTATTTGTCTGAAAAGTGGGCTTTTTGATACTACTCATCCTTATGGGAGCTAGAAGATGAGGGAGGTAAATACCTGGCATGTATAAACTTCACTGAAAATCAGAAGGCAGGTGAGGCAGGATCAAGGATCATTATAAATGCATGTTTATAAAAAGCTGTGTCTTCTACTTCTGCAGAGCTCACAGCGTATATTTTCTTACTGCCACCACGGAAAGCAAGATCCCTGTGGTCAGAACGGCAGAGCCAGACTGGGAGGGTAGGGAATGTTCGCATTGCCTAACTGGATTCATAAAATCTTGAAAGGACACAGCTGCTATTCAATCCTTTCAAACCTAATCAGTGAGGTTTGATTTACGTGCCTCATCCTCTACAAACACTCCAAAAAGCCGGTTAATAAAGATAAAGCTCCACTGTCAAAACATGCACTTCCTCTGTTCTCAAGGTGCAAAGGAAAGGTGGAAGGAGACTCTTCCTACAGGGAAATCTTGGGAAGGCTCTAGTGCCCCCAGGTCTGAGCCAGCTCTGCCCCCAGATGGGTGCCACAGCACCACGGCAGGAAGAGGAGCAACACCTTCCAGCAGGGAACAGTCGTTCTCGCGGGCTCTACTGCTGGCCAGGTGTAAACGCTTTTAAGAAAAACTTCCGCAGGGGGGCGCCTGGGTGGCTCAGTTGGTTAAGCGACTGCCTTCGGCTCAGGTCATGATCCTGGAGTCCCGGGATCGAGTCCCGCATCGGGCTCCCTGCTCGGCAGGGAGTCTGCTTCTCCCTCTGACCCTCCTCCCTCTCATGCTGTCTCTCATTCTCGCTCTCAAATAAATAAAATCTTTAAAAAAAAAAAAAAAAAAAAAAGAAAAACTTCCGCAGGAAAAAGAGCTACCCACACCCCAGCTTGTGCTTCCTTAGACCACAGGGCCTTGGAGGACAGGTTACTGAGCTCTTTCTGGCATATCTACATAATGAAAGTTTCCCGAGGTGTGTCTTGGGGGACACTAATCCCCAGCGGTGATTCTTGAGGAAAAGGATTTCAGGGTTGACTAAGTTAGAGAAATGCAGTCTATCATATTCTTTTAGAAAACTCACACTGCACATTAACATACTAAAAAGATTCTGAGAAATCTTGCAGTTAAGACAGCAACACACAAGAACCCCAATTTGACTTGTTTAAACTCAGTGTTTCATTAACATTTTCCCCCAAACTTCTTTTGGGAATCACTGGCCTACTGTTTTTGGTCCTTGCTCTATTTCCTTGATTCTAAGATCCATACTTTAATTTTCACACTTTAACATTTCTCAAATCGAAATGGGTCTTATGATCAACGTACGCATTTATTGCAGTAGTATTTCTTTTTTCCCAAAGAGTTACTGATCATCCTGTAATTCTGAATGCAGTATATTTCAATAGCTACTTAAGTAAAAGTTGAAAATGCTAACGACAACACTAGTAAAAGATTACTCTCTTATTGACAAATTTAAATAGAAGTTCATGAACTCAAGGGGAGGTGGGTGGGGGAAAGGGTGAAACAGGTGGTGGAGATTAAGGAGTGCTCTTGTCCCATGATGAACTGCAGGATGTATGGGATTTTTCAATCACTATATTGTACACATGAAACTGATATAACACTGTATGTTAACTAACAGGAATTAAAGGGAAAACTTTAAAAAAATAAATAAAATCCCTCACTATTTAGAAAGAAAAAGTTAATGAACTCAAAAACACTTTGTAAATTATAAAGCCAAATGTTAGTATTATCTGAATCTTTAGTATCACTGTGCTTACATGTGAGATGGGGAAGAGAAGGGAGGTAAACATCAAACTTAACCTTTTTTTCTATAATTAGGCGGACCATGTAAATTACTTCATTCAAAGCAGGACACTTTGGAAAATAAAAAGGATGCTATCAATAATTGTAATCCAGGATTGTCCTGGCCACACTAAGATGCGTGCTCATCTTACCTACTATGTAAGACAGAGGCCCAGTCATGAAACTCAAGAGGTCACAAACACTCCTTCCTCTTGTGATTCTTTTTCTAGTCTTATCTCACCTTGTCAGCAGCTGCCAACAAATCATCAGCCATTTTGTCGAGGTTCGGAGCCTTCCCCGTGTAAATGAAGCACATCATTTCCTTAAAAACTTCAGGCTCCACATCATTGATTTCAACCCGATTCTATGCCAGAAAAACTGAAAATGAGAAACATTCCAACAGAACAAAACCCCTAAACAATTTTCATGATTTTAAGCTCTGGTGAGAGAAAGGCTTGTATCGTCTAAAACCTAACATGGATGGGAACTCTCTCTTTGTCCTATTTCATTAGAACAGCCTTCTCTCCCATCATATGCATCACCTTTATCTTCTCAAATATAAGAGCAAGACAACTATATCTTTGATTTTTTTGGTGTTTCTTTGCCTGAGTAGAAACACGTCTAAGACCCTCACCCAAAACTGGATGATCTACCTGGGATAGAGTGAGTCTGCGTTACCTAGAATGCTTCTGGACCACCTCTCCCTGCTCTCAGAAAGTGTCTGTTCATAGAATGGTACTCCATTTTAATAACACGACTGGAAAAATAAATCTGGTGTCAAACTGGGAAATCATCTGGATACAGTCACCTAGCTAAAAAGACGTATCTTCATTCTGTCACATACCTTTTTGCTCTCCTCCATTTCATGTTCAAACATGGCACTAAAAACTGGAGAACGAGCTATAAAGTGAAAGGGAAACAGAGATAGATAAGGTTATCACACTGAAACCTCTTGGTTCTTCCGTTATGAAGAGGAGATCACTTTCTTTCCTGTCCCATTGCTACAGGAAAGGGTCTTAGCCTCAAATTATATAGGAATAATAAAATTCGTCTCTTCTTACATTACACTAAGAAGTGAATAATACGACAGAGGGGAAAAAAGAGATCAGTACTTTCAAAATAATTTCTCATTAGCTCCATTCCAACCATTCATATTTGAATGAAATTATTCAAATGACCTATGTTGGATGACAATGATCTCCTCTGGGTAGATCTGGGGGTTCAAATGGAAGATCCTTCATGGTCTAATAATAAGCAGGGTGTCCTAACAGCCACATTTTTGCCTAGAACAACAACACCAACTTTCTCCACTTCTAGGGGCCACACGGCAAGGAGTCCAAGAACAGGGCTCAATGGCATCCATTAACTAGATGAAGTGCATGCTTGTTTATAGCAGGTGGTCTGTTCTTTCAAGCCATGCACTCACAATTGAGATAACACCCCAAAGAGGCAAAACAAAATCTAAGGTATGACAACCATTTGTGGTCCTTCAAAGCTCAACCTTTCCTGACAAAATCTTAATCCTTAGTATTTAATGTCTCCCATTAGGAATCATTTGATTTTTTTCCTTGGGGGAGTGGAGATAATGAAAAAAGGTTGAGAAATGGTGTTCTAAGCCATGCCCATTGTGGTCTAATGAACACAGAAAAGTAAGTCAACTTAATTTCAACCATGAAAGTAATAAAAGGCCTAAAAACCTCAAATTTTATCATGTTGTCCAATAAATCAGAGGTTCTGATGAAGGCGGAGACTACCAAATTTCCACCTGAGAGAGGAGCACCAGATGGAATATATAGTAGGACTCTGAGCTAACAGGTAACCTGAACTTCGGCCTATAGTTTATGTCAGAAAGGATTAATTTTGGATCTGTCATTTTCTAACCACATTATCTTGGGCAAATCACTTAACCCTCTGAGACTCAATACTTTAACCTATTCCAAAGGGACATTAATTCTCACTGCTCTTATCTCAGAAGGCTTATCAGTTATAAGGTACTAAAATAAGTACATCACAGAAGCTGAAGACTAAAAGGACTGAAGGCTTTTAAAAAAAAAGGGAAGGGTCCAAAGCACCGGTGTGCTTAGAGGGTCTTCAGTGGCTAGACACAAAGTGCTGTTATGAGAATAAATAAAATCACCTGGGGGAAATAAGTAGAGGAAAAGAGAACTGAGGCAGACCCTTAGGGACACCTGTGTTGACAGGGACGTGTGAAGAAGAGGGAGGCCACACATCAGAAGTAGCCAGAGCACCAGGAGAAAACCAGAAGAAAGAAGTCAAATAATATATGAACTAAGGAATCCCTCAAATTCAGGAATTAGCAGGTCACAGAACTTTCAAAAACTGCTTTCGTGGCATGGAGGTGAATTGAGGATAAGTGGGAGGAAAGAAGTAGAGACGTGAATGTGCTAACTCAAGAAACTTAGCTCTATTTAAAGAGAAAGAGAGAGAGAGAAGGAGAGAGACAGACAGAGAAAATGAATATGAATGAATAACTAGAGAGAGACGGCTGAGCCAGTTTCCAGGCTGAGGGTAAACAGGCAATCGGAGAAAGAGAGATGGTGGAGATACCAGACAACAAGGGTATAACTGGCAGAGTAAGGCTTCTGAGAAGGCGGCATGTGATACCAAACAGAAGCCGAAGAGACAGCCTGCTCTGGACACGAGGAAGAACACCTCCTCCACGGAGAATGCAGGGAAAATTCACGTAAGGCGACAGGCAAGAGCTGAGGGAGAAGGGCCTCAATTTTCTCTCAGAAGAAGTAGCAAGCAACTCTTTTAGGAGTCGGGAGACCAAAGGAGATTGGTAAACAGTCTGAAGTATCTGTTGTTAAGGAAAAAGAAAGGGAGCTAACTATGTATCTGTAGAAGAGTTCTTGGCAGTGCCAAGAGCCTAGCTGAGCGTGGAGACACTAACCTAAGAGTAGATGACTTCCTTTGGCAATAGACAGTAACATCTAGTTGAGAGCAGGAACAGGAAGACGGTTAGATTGAGCCAGACTGAGGTTTTGCCAGGTGTGTATTTTAGAATGACAGAGCTGAGAGTCTTGGTAAGAAATTTGTTGCCTGAAAGTTCACGCAATTTCCTCTTATATCTTATGGTCGGAACAGAAGTCTGTGGCTGACTGCTACATCTTCATGGGAAGTAGTCAGTCCTGCCTTATCAGCTCCTGCTCTTTGTCAGTCCTTCTGGTCTTAAGGACAACGGCCTATTATTAGAGCAAGACCTAATCCTCCACATCACTAGCAAATTCTCATTCTTCTAGTATGTCTGTACTGAAGGAAGGGCTAACACTCCAGGACTGGGGGACTTAGCTAGATGGTGGTTTAGTCGCAAGTCCAGAATCTTCTCCATTACATCCTAAGTCCCTGTCTAGGGGCTAATACCTGCTCTTAACCAGTGTTTTGACATCTACCCTCTAGGTGCAAAGGCATTTAATACACATCATCATCTATTGCTTGACCATGGTGGCCTAAGTCCCCTAGACAGAGGAAAAACAGAAACACCAGTATTTTATGGAGAGTAGGATTTTTGGTTATGACGACGGATGTCCCCACCATAAAAAAAAATAAATTCAGTTGCAGTTTTTTGTGCACCAGTTCAAAGAGCTGATGTTATTCAAAAGGTGATTATGTAGCCACTGTTCTTCCTTTTTCACCAAAACTAAAGCTTCCTGTGAATAAAGACCAACCTGCCAAGATAGCTTTGTGAGCCTGGAACTCCTGGCCAGCAACGCACAGACAGCAGTCTGTGAACCGGGAGTTCTCCCACAGTCCTCCCAGCTCATCGGCCAGCCGGCACTCAGGGACCTTCACCATATTCATGGTGTTCTGGCCGGAAATGTTGACGGAATCTTGCACCACACTCACCTGTGAAAGACAAGGAAACACAGTCCAAAGGTTTTGTTACCAAGAGTTTTCTTCCCAGCAGAAGAGATGACTTTTACCTCGATGCTGTAGTACATTCAGATACAAACGTTAGTCATGTTCTCTTGAAACCACCTCCACAAAACAAAGCTTTATCCTGTGGATCAAGTAATTTCCAATCTGCCACAATCATACTTATTCTACACCATCCTAGGATGAGAGGCAAAAGCCCCACAAATCTCCTTCTCCTCCAAATGCTAATAAACTCTGCCTCCCCTGCCTTGAAAACCTGGGCAAAACCATGGTGGGGAGGGGAAGGTTACTGACCTAAACACACATTAAACCTCAAGTATCTACCTTATTCTGCCTTAAGCAAAAGGTTAAATACAAAAAATTCTTATGAAGGGGTACCTAGGTGGCTCAGTCAGTTAAGCGGCTACCTTTGGCTCAGGTCATGATCCCAGGGTTCTGGGATCGAGTCCCGCATCAGGATCCCTGCTCAGTGGAGAGTCTGCTTCTCCCTCTACCCTTTCCTCCTGCTCATGATCTCTCTCTCACTCTTTCTCAAATAAATAAATCAAATCTTTAAAACAAAGAATTCCTATGGAAACTACCATTTAAAACTCTCTAAAAGAAAAAAATCTCTAATAAGCCTAAAAGCATTTCACTTATTTTAGTTAGGTCTCGAACATGAAAATAAATTGCAGCTTCTCGGGGCACCTGGGTGGCTCAGTTGTTAAGCGTCTGCCTTCGGCTCAGGTCATGATCCTAGGGTCCTGGGATCAAGCCCCGCATCGGGCTCCCTGCTCAGCAGGAAGCCTGCTTCTCCCTCTCCCACTCCCCCTGCTTGTGTTCCCTCTCTCGCTGTGTCTCTCTCTGTCAAATAAATAAATTTTAAAAAATCTTTAAAAAAATAAATTTTAAAAAATGAAAAGATAAAAATAAAAATAAAATGCAGCTTCTCTTGGGCCTGGTAAATAATTAGCACTTCCTCACAGATGTTAGTCTAATGAACAGAACTGGGCTTGGAAGATCTTCCCCAACAGTGATAACTGGGTGGGTATCCCACACCACTGACACCCTTCCTCAGTCCTTTGTGACAGTGACCTATAAGAGGGCTGGCTCCAGCCAGGTGTGTACTTTTAGCTCTGGAATAGAACGACAACAGATTTACAGAGGGATCCAAATCGCCCCCATGACTTCAATGGCAGCATGCTTTAACTAGTTGAATTAACTGCTCAGCCTAGATAAAAACCAAGGTCACTTCTAGATAGGTCAGTGAAACTCAGATGAATTTGTTAGGATGCCAAGTACAAGGATTTATAAACCATTTAGCATTCTAAAATAAATGGAAGCTACCAAACTGAAGGTAAGACCCAGCAGATCGGTCTTCTGCCTAACAAGCACTGCTATGCTTTACCTCGTCCATCATATGAGGTTAGAAATGGTAATATCAAAGCAGAATTCACAAACCTTGAGAATCTGCTCCTCACTCTTGCTATATTGCTACAAGTTAGATGAGAAAGACAGCTTAGGAATATCCTAAATGACCCAAATTTCTCTCAACCTTCAAGATGCAAGTCATCTCTTAAATGCAGTCATAAACCCAGAGGCAAAGCGAATGCCCTGGCATCCAAATGACCCGTAGTCTCTTTTGTGAAGGAGTGAGACATTTACTATCAGGTCAAGAAATGTATTCGTTTGTTTCAAACTAACCATTATGATCTGGAGCGATGAAGCAGCCAAGTTAACCAATTATGAATGGACTTAACATTAGTAGCACATTTATCGGAGCCAGACTATAACATTATTTTAATAGCTCAGGACCCAGCACAAACTACCCCACAGAGATTTTCTCTTGTCTTTTGTAAGATCTCTAATTTGATTCAGTCACTTTCTCATACTAACACCAAAAGTAGAAGTTTCCTGTCTCTAGTTATAGCCTCAAAATACTGATTTAAAAAAAAGGGACAAGGAAAAGACCGATTAAATCCAACTTCCTCACAGGGAAAAGCAGGAATCTCTTGGGGTGGCCAATGGAGGGAATGGAGAATGCTTTTGGCACTGGGTTCCTAAGCTTAAATTAAACCAGGTTGATAGAAGCCCAGAGTCATTAACACTGATGGCAATTTACTAGATGGGGTAAAATGAACTGGCAAGAACTAAGGTGAATGTCAAACTATGGTTACCGGTGGCCCCTCTGCTGGTTAGATGCACGCTTGGTAATGAGTGGGGCCCAAAGACTGTGATTCATCTCACTGGGGCAATTCCTCTCTCCAGACACAGACAGGAACACAGCAGGAAGGAGAATGTACCTTTACTGTCTGAGCCAGACTTGTTCTGTAGATATAT
Organism: Leptonychotes weddellii; assembly: GCF_054177405.1. Classification (NCBI taxonomy): domain Eukaryota; kingdom Metazoa; phylum Chordata; class Mammalia; order Carnivora; family Phocidae; genus Leptonychotes; species Leptonychotes weddellii. The sequence continues at coordinate 22,182,106 of NC_138383.1, forward strand.
GGATGCCTGGAGTCTCCAGAGCGCTGAATGTCTGGCACCTCTTACCAACATTAAATACGCTTAATTAAAAATAAATTTTAAATGGCATTCACAAATGAGTCTTCAGGGCCCAAACTTTTAACTTAGGAAGGGATTGTTTTCCTCTGCAAATGATGATGCTAAAGTGAGACCATTTTGAGAAAAACTAAAGATTTTTTTAATGCCTATGAAGTTGACTATGGAGACCCATTCAGAATTGCAGCTGTGAAGATGACGTGACTGTGACATTTATGTCGTCTTATAAATGACTACATGAAAATGTCTCAGGAAGGCTGTAGAACCCTCTACATTTCAAGTCGTAAACGGGCCTCACTTTTAAAGTCAATTCCTTTTCTTAAAAAAGAAAATTTCATAAAAGACTAAAGATTGTGCCAATTCTTGTACGTTTTATCTAAACATAAAAAGTCAAAGACCAATGGAAATGTATTTTTTTAGCTTCTATATAAAACAATCAAGGAAAAAATAGACTCTGCATATAGATGGATTATAGCAGCAGCCTTACTTCTAATCCAAAGACTGGCCATAACCTAAATGTCCACCAACAAGAGAATGAGCAAACAAACTGTTGTATATTCACACAACACATCATCACATAGCACTAAAAATGAAAGTACTATAGTTACACCCACCATATAAATAAATACATTTTAGATGTATAATGTAAAAAAAAGCAACGTGGCCTACACGACCTACATACATTCTGACACCATTTTTATAAAGTGCAAAAACAAGCATACCTAAACCAGTACATTGTTTGGGCATAGAAATACTAAACAAGGGAATGATAACATACAATTTCCAACAGCTACTTATTATCATCCTCTGAGTGGGGGGACAACAGGTCTAAGGGACAGCGAAGAAGCATACACAGGTTAGTTCTAAGTTATTGGTGATGCTGTTGGATTGAGTGCTAGGTTTACTACAGTATGTTTATAACCTAAATAACGTTACATATTAAAATCACCATTTTCGTAGGTCAAGACCAATCAAATGTTGGCGTTATCATATAGTTCAACTAATATATCCAAGTTATCCATTAATAAAATGATTTAAAAAAAGAAAAAAAGGAGAGACCCACGTATTTAAAATTTGGTAAACACACATATTCCCAGGCTATGAAAGGATATTCCATGTTTGAGAAGAAAAGGGATATTTTAAGAGTCAACTAGTGTCTGCATGGTTCGTATTTGCTATTTCATACTTCATACGGTATCTCATATTTCAACTTTAACTGCAACATCCTAAATGGACACTGGAGTCTTCTACCTGTCAAAGGTATGTACAGTGAAGGGGGAATATCTGCACCTTTACTGTTAGTAACTATTTGTTTTCAATATAAACAAACAGGGAAGGGTCAACAGAAGCTGAAACATTTCATGCAGCTTTTTCTGTGAACCGAACTATTGAAGAAAAATTTAAAGTGTAAAGCTCTCCTGATTCTTTCATTACCAAAATAAATACTCTGTTAAGAAAATTTGGTAGAGGGGCGCCTGGGTGGCTCAGCTGGTTAAGCAACTGCCTTCGGCTCAGGTCATGATCCTGGAGTCTCGGGATCGAGTCCCGCATTGGACTCCCTGCTCAGCGGGGAGTCTGCTTCTCCCTCTGATCTTCCCCCTCTCATGCTCTCTGTCTCCCATTCTCTCTCTCAGATAAATAAATAAAAAATCTTTAAAAAAAGAAAAAAAAAAGAAAATTTGGTAGAGCACGTTTCCTTGGTGAATGGCATTCAGCTCCACTTAGTGCTGCGCAGCAGACTAGAGGTGGAAAACGCAGAGCTGACATGGCCTGACACTGATTTGCTGTACAATGTTAGGAAAAATTACATGACCTCCCTAGGCGCTGCTTCTCTCCCCAGGAACATGAAATGAAGGTAACACAACTAATCCAGCTCAAAGGATTGTGATAAGAGACAATTCAGGGAATGCTTTGAAAATGCTTCCAAATATGTTAACTACGCCACATCAACTTGGAAGAACCGGCACATTTCTTAACGGACAAAAACATCACTGAGAATTGGAGGTGAACCCAGTGTGGCACATTATAAACAAGATCAGCCATTTAGCATTTGGAGAATAGGCAATCTAATTTCATTTAAGTGTTCATTAACAGTAATACCACTGAAATAAGGCCCAAACACAAGTGATTCTCAGTCTTTCACATTAGGATTCCTTCCTGTGGCCTCTAGGAACAGCCAAAAGAATCCACAGAACAATGTTCTTTTTTATCAAGATGCAATAAACTTGTTTATAAATAATCCATTGGCAGATAGGATGGAAGTGACCAGGCCAAAGGCTGAGTGCGGAACAGAGCAGTGAAGGACTCATCACGTAAATTTGTATGTGGACATCAACTTCATAAAAGCCTCTGAATAATAATAATAAAAAAAAACCCCACTAGCTAAACCAGTAATATATAAAATAGAAATATGAAGTAAAATACTTATTTATAAATAATCCACTGACAGAAGGGAGCAACAGGTCAGAAGGACAGAATGTGCAACACAGAATGATCTAGCTCTGAAAAACGCTAAGAACTTAGATGAGCTGCAGACATTTTTAAAACCCACACATCCAACACACGCCCCCACGCAACCGTCTTGCAATGCTGAATGCTACTAAGTCCACAGAGAGCCTTGGAACAGAAACGAGTCTCACTAGGCACAAGCCCAAGTATGAGAAGCAACACTCAGCACCTGTGGCCAAGAGAGAAGTGTGATAGGAACAGATGGCACACCTGGTTCGATGGGAAGAAACCGACGGCATCAGCAGAACTCAGCAGACGCTTCCCTGTTCAACATCTCCTCACTTCCAAAGTGTCATCTCACTTCCCTTCTAAGTCAGCAAGACAAATCTAAACTTAACCACAGGATTTCTCCTCAGAGAATTTCATATGGGGAAGCGAAGCCTTGGACTTAGCCACAGGATGAGAGACTGCCAAGTGAGGGCAGGCCAATCAGTTCCCAAATCAAGAATGTCAGGACAGGGGCTGGAGCAGCTGGAATGGGCTGGGGGGAGGGGGCGGAAGGGGGATCATGGGAGAAAAGGCTGGGCCCACTGTGGACTGGAAAATGCGGCAATAAAGGTGAATACTTTGCCTAAAACACCAGAGGCAGTATTTAGAGGAGATTTCTCTTCCTTGAGAACAGTTCAAAGACTGGTTTTCATTTCCAGCAGAAATTAGAATTTTCCACTATTTTTAAATCTTTCTGAAATACAGGTCTCTAAGGTAGGTGAAGATTAAATTGATGGTCTTAAGTTTTCATCGAACCTCACACGAAACCAACTAGTTGTTCTCATTTCTTCACTTGGGCAACTGAGTATGATCTGTAACTAGTAGGACTTATATGGAATTCCAAACGCAAGTTCACAGACAAAAACAACTACAACATTTAATATATTTATAGAGATGCCATCACTCTAGTATTTCCTTCTTTTACTTCACAACAAAAAAGAAAAGGAGGTAGCTATTATGTAACTATTCTATGTATTCGGTGTAGTACTTTAATAAACTGTGCATCCAGACTTGTCTAACCCCCAGCAACTATTCTGCAGAAATACTCAATGAGCTGTGACTGGGGAGAGAAGCCGGCTACTGCTGGCTAGGCCTCTTCCGTGAAAGGACAAGATCCCTAAGGGACACCCTGCTCTGCTGCCCAGGTGGCAGTAAGCCTTTGGAACTGTCATTAACTCACAGCATGAGCCCATTATTTGGCAGAACACACCGGCAGTTGGGGAGCTTGCTCGCACCCTCCCCATGAAAACACAGTGGTCACTCTCAAGTGGTGCTGCTCAGGAAGTGGTTCTTGACCATACAAAGTATAGGGAGCACAAACTTCCCATCGGACTGGAGGTTTTATTCATTTATTACGCTGTGAGCTTATGAGTATTTGTAAATGATAATGGCATGAAGTGACTGATTAGAATATATATACCCATTAAATAAGCCGCTTTCCAACTCACTCTTGGGAATACTTCAAGGCTTCTCCTGTAACCCCAGACAGGCTTAGGTCACTGGTGAGAGAAATACTCTCCTGGCTGACGAGAGATAACCCTCCTAGCTAAGCACAAGTTAGAGAGCTTTACCCACCCTTCACTCTAGAAAAAATGGTTCTCTCCATTGTTTCACAACTACTCCAGCAAGACAAACTGGATAAACTCAACTCCTGGTAAGAGTCATCTAGTAAAGCAGAAAAGGAAAATGATCTGCGGTCAAACACAAGTGGACCTCATACTTCAGAAGTCAGAAAGTTTAAGGGACAGATCCACATAGCGAGTTGCTGGCCATTCTCCTCAGCTTGCAGTGCCAGTCTGTCCACATGCTACCTGAGAACACCCCCAATGAAAAAGCCAGAATCCTGACCAAGCAAGTAAAAAATCGCTCATACCAAGATAGTGCACAATCTTTGTTTTTAAGAACGGTAACAAGCAGAAAGGTGGGGTGCCCAACAAGCCTGAAATCGTGACACAGTTTCAATCATAGAAATCACATTTGTGCAGTACCACTCCACTCGGGGATTTTTCTCACTCCCCATCCCTGACACAATGTAATTAAGTCTACCGATACCCATCAGGTTTGGGAATTGCCAGTCTCACCTTGGGGTAAAGGACTCACCTCACAGAAGAGGGTAAGCTTGTCATCAGGGAGAAGCCCGTTCGCCTCATCCAAGAGAAAATCTCTACGGATGAATTTTTTGAATCCCCAGTCTTTGCCTTGCACAAACCTATATGCCCGCTGACTCTCTGGAATGAAAAAAAAAAAAAAGTCATATTTAGATTTACTAAAAAAACAAAACAAAACAAAACCACCCAGATCAAATCCATAACTTGTCTGCGTATGAAGTTGCTTGGTGTGAAAATTAAGAGTGGAATGAAGACGGGAACATTTACCCATAGCTTTGGTTTCTTCTCCCTTGGCATTCAGGATGGAGAATTTGAATTTTGCCCGAACTTCACTCTTTGGACAGCTGACCAGTAACAGGTAAAGTGACAGATAATCTTTGCTTTCTTCATCTAGTCCTTTTGGGTTTACTCGCAGACACCTGCCCAAAACAGATAGGGAAAAAAAAAAATATGTTGGAAGCATTCACGTTTATAGGCTTTGTGAAGTGACAGGAGAAACAGAACATCTATTTCCCAAGAGAGGAAGATGTTAAGAAAACCAATCCACGCCCCATAGCAGGAGATGCTTACATCTCTGCCTCCTTCCTCATAATCTCCTAAATCACTCTTTCTCCCTGTAAAATATTTTAAAATTGAGCCTATTTCCACTCTGTTCTAATCCTCAATCTCAGAAAGGCAGCCCCTTCTTTTGTCAGGATTATAATGAAACCATGAAAACAAAATGTTGGGGGTACATGGGTGGCTCAGTCAGTTAAGTGCCTGACTCTTGATTTCAGCTCAGGTCATGATCTCAGGGTTGTGAGATCAAGCCTTCCATCAGGCTCTGCGCTGGGTGTGGAGCATGCTTAAGATCCTCCCTCTCCCTCTGCCCCTCCACCCCTAAAAAAAGTGTCGTTAAACCCTTTAATATCACCTTGGGAGAGAAAAAATATTCCAGAGAAATATGTGAATACCGGGGCGCCTGAGTGGCTCAGTCGTTAAGCGTCTGCCTTCAGCTCAGGTCATGATCCCAGGGTCCTGGGATCGAGCCCCGCATTGGGCTCCCTGCTCCGTGGGGAAGCCTGCTTCTCCCTCTCCCACTCCCCCTGCTTGTGTTCCCTCTCTCGCTGTCTCTCTCTCTGTCAAAATAAATAAATAAAATCTTTAAAAAAAAAAAAAAAAGAAAGAAATATGTGAATACTACATAATCTTTTACAGATATTTTATCAATCTGGCAATAATATCCTAAGATTGAAATAAAGAAGGCAGTATGGAGGAAGCACAGACAAAAAAGTAAACTCCCATTACACAGGACAGAGTTCCAAGCTAGGCTTCCAAATGGAGTCAGAGATGACAATCTGTTGCCAATGAATCAAAACAAATTTCAGACAGATTTAATAGGTTCAATTGAGTTAAGTTGTAAATGTCATTAGTTGAACTGCATGTGGTTCACACTACTTCTACCACATATAATACATAGGCCACACGTATCCTTAGGCCTTGCCAGTGTTACGGCACCTCTCTCGAACAGGTGGCCCAATCCAGTGCCTCTCCCGGAAGTGCATATACCATATACATTGTGCTCAAGATGTGAATTTGAATACAATGCCTAAGTGGGGCGCTTGTGTGGCTACTCAGTTAAGAGTCTGACTCTTGGGCGCCTGGGTGGCTCAGTTGGTTAAGCGACTGCCTTCGGCTCAGGTCGTGATCCTGGAGTCCCGGGATCGAGTCCCGCATCGGGCTCCCTGCTCGGCAGGGAGCCTGATTCTCCCTCTGACCCTCCCCCCTCTCATGTGCTCTCTCTCTCTCTCTCTCATTCTGTCTCAAATAAACAAAACAAAACAAAACAAAAAAAATCTTTAAAAAAAAAGAGTCTGACTCTTGATTTCAGCTCAGGTCATGATCTCAGGGTCATGAGATAGAGCCCCATGATGGGCTCTGTGCTGGGCATGGAGCCTGCTTAAGATTTTCTCTCTCCCACTCCCCCTGCCCCCCTCCCCTCACCCCCTGCTCGCTCATGCTCTCCTCTCTCTTAAATAAATAAAGATATGAAATGCCTAAGAATAAAGCATTCTCTCAGCACCTAGTAATACACTGCTTAATGCACACAGCCAACAAATACTAAAGGGAAAGAGAGTGGTTTAACTCTTCAGCGGGTTATCGGAGATCAAAACTGGGTGGCTGACACACATGTGTTCTGTTCTTGGCAGCAAGGATATTGTTGTATCCTTAACTGCCAGCTCCTCTTCAAGGGGATGCACAGTTTGGATGGGACTGACCCCCACTCTCAGATCATATTCCCCTTGCTGTAGAGATTAATGGAGGGAACCCAAACCTAAACCAGTCAGTGCATGTAGGACATATTCTTGGCCACAGAGTTAATTCAGAGAAAGTTCAAAGACTTCTGTTGGATGGTAGTGGATTTCACCCATTGCTACTGCCTGTCATCCTTTAACCACAAGGGAAGCTAGACTTGAGATGTCCAACAGTGCAGAGAACAGAGAGAGATGGGGTCCTTAATCTCACCACTGGGCTGCTGGATCACACTACCTTCAAAACCATCCTACAAAAAAACAAAACAAAACCATCCTACACCCTGGGCATTCCGGTTACGTAAGCAAATAAATCTCCTTCACTGTTGAAAAGCAGGCAATTTAAAAGTTGAGATTTTTATGCTAAAATCTAAATTTCTTGCTTTTCTTAAAAAATCAGCAAATATGACGATGGTCAGCCCTTATTCACACACAGCTATGGCGCTGAGCAGCCACCACCCCTTTCAGAAGGTCACTCAACACTCATACCAGGTATGAATATCATTTACAACACTGGCCCTCTGTACTCATTTATATTACTCTACAGCTATTTGAGTTTGCTGATTCCTGACCTGACATACTCACTGAATTAATTCAACAAATATACAGTGAGGGTGCCTGGGTGGCTCAGTCGGTTAAGTGGCTGACACTTGATTTCGGCTCAGGTCTTTATCTTGGGGTCCTGGGATCGAGCCCTGAGTCAGGCTCTGTGCTCAGTGAGGCATCTGCTTGAGGATTCGCTCTCTCCCTCCGCTTGTGCTCTCTTTCTCTCTCAATCAAATAAGTAAATAAATAAATAAATCTTTAAAAATATATTTTTACAATGAACACCATCGTGTGCCAGGCAGTTCTAGGCACTGGAAAATATGTGAAGAACAAAACGAAGTCTCTGCTTTCAAGGATCTTACGTTCTAGTCAGGCTCTGTCATAAAACCAAGCAAAACAGGCAACTTTTAGAAAAATTTTTACAGCTAGATATAGTCTTCCTCACCATTTCAGTTTATCATTGGCTCCTGATGAAAAGGTTGAACTTTTAATGACTTCACCCATTTCCTCCCGGCAAAAGCTAAAGTTATTGATGGTCCACATGTAGGAGAATTTCACTACCTTGATCTGTTAACAGAAAACCAAGAAGCAATTAAATAGGAAGTGGGCAACCTGAAAAACAGGCTGCAGATCAAATAATCATTTCCCTTCCTCCCTCTGTCTGCGTGAGTCCCATAGTAAGATAGCCCTGTCTGGGCGGCATGGAGGCTCAGCTTTTTCTGTCCCTCACCCACATTTTAAGAAATCTCACAGTGACCAACTGCTTTCATAACATTTTTCCATTTCTGAGAAACACTGGGTGGAAAGTGAGAAAAACATGAGCAGGGGTGGGCAAGCAGATAATAAAGCTGTACCTAAAACAAGCCTCTGCTCAGAGCACCGTTTGACAATTGAGATGCTGATGCCACTGCTTGGGGTTGCAAATCTCAAACCTGGTTTCCTGTGAGTTGCCCAAAGAGGAACACATTTCCATTAAGGTGGCTATAAGTGGATCTAGTTTCAAAGATCCCTCCCACTTCAACCTCCAATGAAAACCACCAGCCTAGTACATTCAGATGCCATGTGGATAACCAAGGAATGGAAAGCTGACAAGTACTTTATCTGCTCTTTGACAGTTATGTCCTAGAGAAAGCAGGAAACCTAATGAAGAAATCTTATTCTTTTCATTCACCAAAATCCTCCCAAGATACAGGATTTACAGGGTGAAAACATGAACTTACCTGTGTGTAGCACCAGCTCTCAGCTACAGGGCCACTCGACATTTCTGCCGGAGGTGGAGGACTTGGAACCCTTGACATCGCCAGTTTGAAGGTTAAACAAGATCTCCAAAGTCAGCGGACAAAGATTTCTATTCTCTCTTCACCCTGATTGACCCAAGAAGCATGAGGATTTTATTAGATTAATGGTATACTATCCTGTTTCCGTTTGACCTTGCAGACTGGAAACTGTGTCTCCTGCCTGGAATGCTCTACCTTATCATTCAAATGGCTCCTTAGTATTCAATGTTAACGTCAGAGAAGACCACCTAATCGAAAGTAGCCTCCTAGTCACAATTCTATCACCCTACTTCCATCCTCTGCCCAATTCTTAATATTATCTTACCAAATGAATTTCCTCAAAGGGCATATAAAGTACATCCATGAAAAGGCTGCCAAAGAGGAGACAGCATAGTGAACCCCACATACAACTCTGCCACTGGCCCCTTTCTCGGGGGCACAAATATTCCACTCCTAAAAGAAAATGACCTTGTTACCTCTCTAACTACCATCTCGTCTCCTCCTACACTTCAGTGCAGACTTCTTAGGAGAAGTCTTCTATTCTTCAACTCAGTGCTGGCTGCTCTCTTGAAGGGCAACATTCACCGCTTTCTTAGATGTGTCCCTTTCTCTGCAGCACAAGAGATCTCCTCGCTTACATGCTCCATCACTATCCAATTTTCCAGATTCTTCTTCTTGTTCTGTTCTCTGATCATTCCTCAATCTCTCTTACTGGATTCTCTTTCTCCAGTGTCGTTCCCGTGGTTGAATTTTCCATCATTTTCTCAAACTACATTCTCTTTCAGTTTATCCACCCCCAGTGTCAAAGTTTTGCCTTTATACAAATGACTCCCAAATCTCTGTGACCTGTCTCATAAGCCTCAGACCACCTTCAAATAACTGCTGTACATCTCAACAGGATGTCCCAGCAGCAAATCAAATCCAAGTCCAACTTCTCTCCAAAGCCTTTCTTTTTTCTTTTTTTTGAAGATTTTATTTATTTTTTGACAGAGAGAGACAGTGAGAGAGGGAACACAAGCAGGGGGAGTGGGAGAGGGAGAAGCAGGCCTCCCGCGGAGCAGGGAGCCAGACGTGGGCCTTGATCCCAGCACCCTGGGATCATGACCTGAGCCAAAAGCAGACGCTTGACGACTGAGCTACCCAGGCGCCCCTCTCCAACGCCTTTCTAAACACAAAGCCATTGAAAACATTGGTGAATCTGGTTACAATTTTTAAGTACCATAAACAAAGCCAAAAAAACAAACTGGAAAAAAAAAAAAGCTTGCAATGCATGATGAGGGGATAATTTATAAATTGATATGTAAGTCTTCTACAAAATTCATAAGAAAAAGGCCAACTACCCTGTAAAAATATTGTTCACAAAAAAGGAAATAAAATAGCTTTTAAAGTTTTACATCTTTCAAACCAGCAAGAAAAAAAATCAACCATGCCATGTAGGGGGACATGGGGCCTCTCCTACACTGCTGGTAAGACCATAATCTAGGATGTATTTTTGGACAGGAACTTCCTGTATGCAGTACGTTGACTATACATGCACCCTAAGACTTAGTAATTCTACTTTAACTGTAGAATTACTACAGTTAGTAATAGTAACTATTACTAGTGTAATAGTGTAGGGGTTTCTCAAACTTCAGTGTGCATCAGAATCACCTGCTGGCCACCATCCCCAAAATTTCTGATTCAGAGATCTAAGCTAGGCCCACAAATCTGCATTTCTAACAAGTTCCCAAGTGACCTTGATGTGCAGGTCCTGGCACCACATTTTAAGAACCACTGCCCTAGAAAAACCCTGCACGTGGGCAGAAGAAGACACAGAGAGGGCTGCTCAGTGTGGCAGTGTTCATAACAGTGAAACACTAGAAACAAACCAAAAATCCATTAGGAGGGAAACAGAAAACTAAATTGGGTTATTTCCATATAATGGAAAACTATATTTCAGGATTTAAAATTAATGAACTAGATCTGCAGCACCATGGAGATGAGATCAAACACAATGGTAATGAACAAAAGCAAGTTCTGGAATGTCATGTGCAGTACCTGATTTATGCAAATTTAAGATTTATATATTATTTACAGATATGATATATGCATTCAGTAGAAGTAAAAAAACAAAAAACAAAAAACACACTGACAAGCTATACATCAGATTCACAATGGGAGAGCAGGGGAGAAGAATGAGGCCAGGACAAGGATATAAGACATCACAAGTTGCTCTCTCCTGTTTCTTTCCAAATGAGGATGGTCTGAAGCAAATATGGAAATATATATATCTTTAATTTGGGATGATATCCACTTGACTATATACCATTTTTCCTATTGTTCTGCTTTATTTTAAAGAATATGTTGTAGGGCGCCTGGGTGGCTCAGTTGTTTAAGCAGCTGCCTTCGGCTCAGGTCATGATCCTGGAGTCCCGGGATCGAGTACCGCATCGGGCTCCCTCCTCAGCAGGGAGTCTGCTTCTTCCTCTGACTCTCCCCCCTCTCATGCTCTCTATCATTATCTCTCTCAATAAACAAATATCTTTAAAAAAATAAAAATAAAAAATATATTGTATTGTAAGAATAGTGTAAGGACGTATTCCATTACATCAAACACTGGCTTCACTAAGGGAGAAATTTCGTTCCTGAACACCTGGTTTGTTTCCAGCTGTGCACAGACAATATGAATATAACTGATGATGTCGTCCTCTTTGCCTGGTTACTAGGAAGCCCTGAGACATATTTGTAAGCCATCTCCTAAAACTCTAGGATCACATGCTCATTCTCTAACAGCTTTATTATTTTTTTTTTATTTTTATTTATTCATTTATTTTAGAGAGAGTGAGAGCAGGAGGAGGAGCAGAAGGAGAGGGATAAGCAGACTCCTTGCTGAGGGCAGAGCCCGATGCACAGCTTGATCCCACGACCCTGAGATCATGACCTGAGCTGAAATCAAGAGTCAGATGCTTAAGCGACTGAGCCACCCAGGCGCCCCAGCTTTATTATTATTATTATTAAGATTTTATTTATTTGACAGAGAGATAGCGAGAGCAGGAACACAAGCAGGGGGAGTGGGAGAAGGACAAGCGGGCTTCCTGCTGAGCAGGGAGCCTGATGTGGGACTCGATCCCAGGACTCTGGGATCACGACCTGAGCCCAAGGCAGACGCTTAATGACTGAGCCACCCAGGCGCCCAGCTTTATTATTTTCTTAACACTGTTACTCACTTTGCTATAATTCCCTCAACTGTTTACTCTTTTATATGTTAAGTACTTCTGGAAACCGCCCCAAGTCCTTTGTAGAAAGAGGTATAAATGAACAAAAAAGATCACTCAACTTACACACACATTCACTGGCAACTTAAGTAATAAGCATGGAAGGGGATCAATAAGATACAGTTGTATCCCCACATAGTAATACCATTGGTATTACCAGAGTCCCCACTGGTTTTAAACACTATCCTACAGACATTTACAACTAAAGCATCCCATATAATCACAGATGGGAGTTAACAGTTTTATACACATACATGCTATTTCACTTAAGCTAACAAACTAAGCAATGCAGTGGCATTTGGGGCTCCCTGGTTTGTGCAATTCATGATTCCATGATATACTCAAGAAACCAAATGCTATACTTGATCACCTGCGATGGAGGTATGCTTCCATTTGATGGAAAACACATTCTCAAGAACTATTTGTCTAGTAATGAGTAAATGCACCTTAGGCAGTTTTACAAATCCCAGTTACCATTACTGCCAGTAGGAGCCAGAATGAAATTTCAAAATTCCCACTTAAAACTATCTTTTGGGCAGACTGGCAATGAAGATGTGAGTTTTACACATTAGTTAAGAGCATAAAATTTGGCTCTGGAGGTGTGCAGTGCAGCTCTACACTCAGGGATCATAAAATACTAACTTGGGTTTATTTTGAGGTTTTAAAAAATACTTCATATTTATCTAACAATTAATTTAAGGATTCTCTAAGCCTAAGAAAAAGACAAGTTTAAAAACAGTTTTTTTTTTAAGATTTTATTTATCTGAGAGAGAGAATGGGGGGGAGAGAGCATGAGAGGGGGGAGGGTCAGAGGGAGAAGTAGACTCCCTGCTGAGCAGGGAGCCGGATGTGGGACTCGATCCCGGGACTCCAGAATCATGACCTGAGCCGAAGGCAGCTGCTTAACCAACGGAGCCACCCAGGTGCCCTAAAAACAGTTTATTTTATTTTATTTTTTTTTAATTTTTAAAGATTTATTTGACAGAGAGAGACACAGTGAGAGAGGGAACACAAGCAGAGGGAGTGGGAGAGGGAGAAGCAGGCTTCCCGCTGAGCAGGGAGCCTGATGCGGGGCTGGATCCCAGGACCCTGGGATCATGACCTGAGCCGAAGGCAGATGCTTAATGACTGAGCCACCCAGGCGCCCCAAAACAGTTTATTTTAATGGCTTAAATGTTGTTACTGAACCATCGTCCATTATTACAACCAGGAAAAAAAAATACTACTTTGGTCTTGGCCATTTTTTCTATCTTTTTTTGCTTCTCATTTATTTTGTAGCCAAGTCTTTTTGGTTTTTCTTTTCTTTTCTAATAATATCACCTTTATTCCAATTTTAAAGAAATGTCTAACCCAGCAGCTAGTAGCACTGGAAGATGAGCCTCAGACTCTGAGGAGCTTTAACCACACAACCTGCTGAGAGGGAAATTGACTAGGATAGCACAAGTCTAATTAATTTCACTCATAGCAGGCACCATGGGCAAAGTGTTCATCAGCAAAGTAGCCTAGGGTTACATTCTCTAGCACTTCATGCCAACTGCTGCAGGTGCTCAGCAGAAAAACAATTTCAGAAAAGAGGAGGTCTATTTGAGGGTCATGATTTGAGAACCTTTGTAGGAGACAACTAGCACCAAAATATAGTATCCCTGGCTTCAAACAAGTTAGGACAAGACCATCCAAGTTGTCTAGTGAGAAATTTCTTTTCCAAAGCTTAGCAAACTTCCCAGTATGCTGACAACTCTGAGGCTGAACATGTCTATGATATACCACCATTTATTTTCCTGTTTACGCTATTAAATCCTGACCCATGAGGTGATACCTCTTTTGCATCACACCAAAAAATATACTTTAGAATATCTGTCCACTATAATACTGCTCAAATTCCAATGAAGGTAGTTATCAAGTTAGCAACCAATAGCAATCACTAACAGAATATGTCTTAATAGGTATTAGGAGTCCATAAAGTTGCAAGTTATTTTTGCCAAGAGACTCCAGTCAATCAATATAGTATGATTTCTAACTAGAACATTAAACTCTAGAGAGTAGACAGAAATAAAAAAGATAATATTTTAATGCTGTCATGATGCACATGCATGATACTTTCAACCAAACTTATACAGTGTACTTCTTTTCTGCCTTCTTTTACACCTATGAACACTTCTGTTGCCTTCAGTAGACTTGAAGCTCTTTAAAAGGAACTTACAACTCTTCTTCTTTGTGTCCCCTTATCACCTAGCAGAGCCTGCCTAAAACAAGGCATTCAGCAAAAATACTTCGATGACTGCAACATTTATCCAGTTGCATTCTAGTTCATTAACTTTTCTGCTTGTTTCTCTCACATATCTCTAAAAGAGCCTTTGAACAGTGCTGAGTATATTAGATTTGCAATGTAATGAGAATCATTAATTTGTTCTTTTGGATGAGTTACACACAAAGCCAAAAACTCCTAGCCTGGCACTCTCAAGTATCTGCTCTGGTAAAACTAAGGTTCTCATCCAGTACCAAGTGTATCTTCCTTCTACAAGGGGAAAGAGACCGGATATAATTTCCTTCATTTTGAAAACATGAATCAGTAATTTGAACTAAACTCTTATGTAATCAGGATTCTTTGAGGACAGATGAATTCCCTATACAATGGAGGGAAATGTCCCAATAGTTTAACCTGCAGTATATGCAGAGCTAGGCTACAACACTCTCTGAAAAGTGTTACAAAGACAGCTTCTGCAGTTCTTTTTTTATCTTTCTTTTATTCCCTATAAGCATTCCTCTATCTTCAATCTAATCCAGTCATCCAGAGAATTTAAAAAAAAAAAGAACATCAACAACCAACACAGGCCTATCACATACATGATATCTGTAAGTTAGCCATATAGATCCATCGGTCTTAAAATTACAGGAATAAAAAAAAATAATTACAGGAATAAGACTGAGAAGATAATATGAGACTGAACCATGAAACTGTTTTATAAGCCAAAACTAGTCAAACATCGGCAATTTTATGTGGTTCAACATAATACACAAACATGCACAAGCTAGACGGATGGGAACATAGCTTCTTAAAAGAATGGTTTATTAGGGACTTTGCAGAAGTCTATTACTTTTTTTTTCTTTTGGTTTAAAGCCTTGTACAGTTTCCAAGTAAGGAAAAATCCCAATGTCATAACTATTTTAAACCTGAGAGACGTTGCATTTTCTCAAACAGAAGATGCCAAAAAGATTGTTGACCAAAAAAAAAAAAAAACCACAAAACTATGGGAAGACTTGGATATATTCATTTTTGAGAAACTGATGTGACCTCAAAGTAATGTTTGTATTTCTCCTGTTACAGTGTCTTCAATAATATACAGCCTGTGAGATACTAACTTCTTTCTCATTACCCTAAGGATAGATTATTACAGGTCATACTGACTTCCTCTGTTGCAAGGTTTGAATGACTTTTGAAAATTTGTCATAGGTAAACTTATTACAATTCAATCTAGTCTAACAAAATACTAAATATAGCTTTTTTTTTTTAATTTACAGACACTTCTTAAAATGAAACTAAGGGTACTCAAGAGAGACCTCAATAAGCAAAGGAAAGACTGGGGTTTCTCTTATATCCCTTATCAGGTTCATGCTTTATAAAATTTACAAGTTAAAGATGACTCTTTTGTCTTTATTGAGATATAACTGACATTTGTTTTTGTTTTTTTAAATTCTTTAACAAAAGGATTTCGTATTAAGTGAATCTAAAGATCAAGAAGAAAAAGTCAACAGCCTAATGGAAAAATGGGCGAAGAACAGCCCATGGTTTGGAGAAATGTAAATACCAGTGGCTCTGAAATATATGAAAACATGTTCAACTCTCATTCATAATAAGATAAATGCAAATTAAACCACACACTGATTCACCAAGTGAATTGGCAAAGATCAAAATGTTTGATAACACTTGCTCAGGGTAAGGAGAACACTTCTGATTAGAGTATAAATTGTTACACTCTGCATGAAGGGAAATGTGTATCAGAATGAATAAGAAATGCACATACCCTTTGATCCAGCAATTTTACTTCTAGAAATTTACCCTACTGATATATTTAATATGACAAATATTAACAGATTTTTTCACTGTGGCATTATTTGTAATCACAAAAGAATGGAAACAATCTAAAAGTCCATCAACAACGGTTTGATTAAATGAATTATGATACAAACAGACAATATAACAAAAATCTGTTTAAAATGGGGAGGTTCTTTTTATTTAAAAAGGCAAAAATATTTATTTATTTTAACATATACATAATATTCTCTGTAAACCTATACAAGACCCTAGGGACACTGGTTACTTCCAACAAAGGAAACTAGGGTACATGGGTGGGAAGGAACTTTCCATTGTATTTCCCTTTTGTACTTTTTGAATTTTGAACCATGTGAATATATTATCTTTTCAAAAAAAATTAAAAAAAATTTTTAAAGCAATTAGCAGCCTTTACAATTAATTTTTCTAAGTGAGGAGATGGCTTATAAATCAGACCCTTATGAAAGACAAGATAGGAATTATCCAGTGGTTTCCATTGTTATCTGAGTAAAATCTACCTCTGTCATGACTGCCAAGACCTCAGTCTATGTCCCTGACCTCATCTAACACTTACCCTTCACAGTCACTATGCTTTAGTCACTCAGGCCTTTAATTCTACTTAGTGAGCACACCAGGCTCTTTCCTGAGCCTGGAAAGCTCTTTTTTCCCCTCAGATCTTTTCAGAGCTGGCTCCTTGTCATTTAAATGTTCTATCAAGTATAAGATCTTCAGAGAGGCCTTCTCTGACCCCCTACTTCCACCCTGTCCCTCTCATTACATTACCCTATTTTATTTTCTGCATTATCACTACCTGAAATGATCTTGTTTCAAGTTTCTTACTTGTCTATTGTCTTCCCCACCAGAAGTTAAGCTCAATCAGAGAACAGCATCCCCTGTACCTAAAATGGTATCATAACAGGCACTCAGTAAATATTTGTTCAGTGAAATTGTTGTTGAATAACTAGACTACTGTCTTTGGGGATCATATTCTCCCTTAATGAGCTCTAGTTAAAAGGTTAAAGTTTGGGAGTTGCTGAGTGAATAACAGCTATAGGAATCCAGGCACACTTTTAAAACAATAAAACATTTTCAAAAAGAAAAGCATTAGTTCATCTCACTCCAATTTTAAATAACTCATTCAATATGTTCCAAAACTAGGGACACCTGGGTGGCTCAGTCGGTTAAGCGTCTGCCTTCGGCTCAGGTCATGATCCCAGGGTGCTGGGATCGAGCCCCACAACGGGCTCCCTGCTCAGCGGGAAGCCTGCTTCTCCCTCTGCCACTCCCCCTGCTTGTGTTCCCTCTCTCGCTGTGTCTCTCTCTGTCAAATAAATAAATAAAATCTTAAAAAAAAATACATTCCAAACTATACTCTCCTTCGATTAAAAAAAAAAAAAAGTCCAGGAAAACTTGGGATAAAAGGTAAGCCTGTACAGCTAAATGGGGGAGTTCCTAAATCCGTAAGACAACAGTAATATAAGCAAGTTTTCTAGAATAGGGCAATCATGGTTATAGAAAGTACCACTACAACAGCTGCCAGGAATTCAGGCTAGACCTTGAGAGTTCTTTGAAGTTGAACCCTATATAATAAAATGCCAGTATATTGATAAAACTGAGGCAGATCTTTAGCATCTTTACTTAGATTTGACCTTAAATTTTCACATCTGACATGAGGTTTGATTCCCTTAAAATTGACATGTAGAGAAAACATATTTAACATTAAATATATACACATGTAAACATGTCCCTGTATAAATATATAGAGACAGACATATCTCTGAACACATAAGTAAGTTTTTTCTATACCAGGCTAATTTGTAGAACATATTTTCTGCCGTAGCCAAATATTTATCTAATTAAGAGGTTGAATTATTCTCCCAACTAATGTTATTTAAGGAAAACTCAGAAACAAGTATACTAGTATGTATGCAGGTCAGTACCTTTAAGATTCCCCAGTTTACAGATACCTTAGGCAAGCATAGACACTGAAATGATTGTTAAGGATTAGATATCCTTTTAAACATAAAAAGGCTATTTTACCTTCTTCTCCTCAATCTAAGTGTTACAAAATGGGAGATTTACAGAAACAGCCTGGCTAGTAAGGCTCATCCAAAGCCAAGATGAAGATGAACAAGAAGGTACGTGAAAGAATCTCAAGTCATGGAAAGCAGTGGAATAACCAAGAGATAGCTCCCACTGGCTCCCAAACCTTAGTGTGTGCTGGCTGTTTACAGGCTTTTACTGCCCTTCTCTACAGGTTATAAATAACTGCAAAGTGTCCCTGTCCCCAAGGAGACCTTCACAGCCAGCTCAAAGGTTAAAATATGGAATAATTCTCACTTTGGATGAAACTCTTCCAGTTACCAGAAAAATGAAAGAGCAAAAAAATTTATTGCCCATCTAAGTTAAAGGCTGGGGAATCATTCCCTCTCCCTAAAATCTATCAATTCTATAAAGGTTGTTATACAGACTTATTAGCATAGTTCACCACCCCAAAAATATATCCAGGGAGGATGCAATACATGCTCTGTTCCAAAAGCAAAGGCCTGTCCTGGAAAGGAGCAAATGCCACTCAATGGTCTTATAGGATAGCATCTCTTCAGACCTCATCTCTTCAGACCTTAAAGAAAGACTTCTTGAATTCCTTTGCTTTTTAATTTAGGTAAAAATGACGAACTGAGCTAAATGCATCTCGTCTCCACTTGGATGTGGGATGCAGCACAAGCAATCATGGTTGCACCAAGCACAGGTTTCACAAGGTCTGGGCTAATACAATCAGGTGATGTGCTAATGTTGTTAATTACTGAACCCCTGCTAGGAAAAAAAGTAAAAACAAAAACAACGCTTCCAACTGCTTAAAAAAAGGCAAGGTTCATCAGATCAAGCTTCTCCACACATCACTTTCAAAATCCATCATTTGGGAGATGTCTGAAATGGAAAGACAGGAATCCAAACAAATCTGATTATAAAGGGGCTATTTCACTTCAAAGTGGATCTCAGTTCCAAAGGAAAACACCTTCAGAAATGAAGTTAGATAGGCAGAACCAAATAATCAGCAACTTCTCTCTTTTCACAAATTATAATTATGTGTTGATTCCACTGATGACTTGGACAAAAAATCTCCAGGGCCACAAAGAGCAAACTTAGGAAAGATGAAGATTTTAACACATCCCACGTGTTATCAAAGATTTCTCCTCTAGGTTGAGAAAATTCATTCTAAAACAAGAGCTAGAACAGAATTTAAAAAAAGAAGGAGGAGGAGGAGGAAGAGGGGAAAAAACCTTATGGCTAAGAAGATATGTTTATTATATAATTATATTCTCAAAGCTGTTTCGAGATTTGGGAGGTTATAGTTTTTCACCCTCTCCCCTCACTACAAACTACGAAGAACCTTATAAAATTCAAATAGTAAACAGATGAAAGGCTTGGCCCTAATACAATTTAAATGTGTCCAATCTGCAAGGAGTTCAAAAACAGAAGACTCATTTCATGAAACAAACAGGCAGAGGTTGCATATCCCCACAAGGTCCTCTGGCCTTTCTGGAAACCAAATTCAACAGGCAGTTCTCTTCGGCCATCTATACTTTAGTCAAGCCATTTAAAAATATTTCTTAGTTAACACAATTTGGCTACAGAAAGAGCTCAAGGAATACATAGCAAAGAAGATCATCTAAACTGGTCTTAGGGTATACTATGTGGACTAAGTTCATTAACTTCAAAGCTGAAAAGGCCCATCTACTCCAAAAAATTTGGTATACTACAAGGGCAACCAATTCTCTTCAGCATTAACTACTACTATCTAGCAGTACAGAATTTCGTATTCTCTGGAGACACTGTTCTTTGTAAGAGACTCTAAGGTCTCCCTTCAACTATGAAAGAGAAAGTGAAGTGTATTTTTGCTTTAATCTCCTTTAACCGTGGTCTTACTAGAAAAAATCTGATGACTGTTCACATGGATCCATGTCCACGCTCCTTACTTAGAAACCATCTGCAGAAAATAAATTCCCTCTTCTTCTAAAGTTATTAAAAATAAGCCAATTTCTATGTTAATGTTAAGGGTTCTAACTAAGCTAAATGGAACAAAGGACGGGCAGGAAGTTCTCAGTTTTAAATGTTCATTCCAAAATTCATGACACAAGGAAAAAGTAAAACCACACAGGCAGACAAAAGAGGGGCAAGTTAGACAGAAAGTCTGTCTTAACAGAATTTCCTGGCTCCCAACAGTTTGTGTCAGATTTTAAAAGACTAAAATGCTGTAATACCTATTTTACCCAATAAAACTCTGTAAAAACATACATAAACATTTGAGGCATGAATCTCACATGAAAAAGTAAAATTTTTAAGATGCTGGCCTGAATGGCAGGAACATTTTTTTAAGTTACCCATAAAGAGATGAGCTCTACATACATACACAAAGGCAATTTGCTCAGAATCAAATGCCTTGAACAGAGTAAAATGAAGCCCATGGCTTGCTTTATTTCCTTTTATAAACTGTAATTCTCATTTCCCTGAAGATCTTTTCTAGGGAGAAAAATCATCTTACTCTAAGGTCTCCCTCTATAGCATGTATTATCAACCACTGATTACAAATGTAAATCCCAACTTTTCTCCCTTCCACCATTAGTGCAAAAGCCTTATATTATATGCTGCAGTCACCAGAGAAGATCTGAACAAATAGCTATGGTTTACTCCAGGAAAGAATATTTAAAATAAAACTTCTTTTCAAGTCACATATGAAAAATGTTTCTTTAACATCATTTGTAATGCTCATTATTAAAAAAAAAAAACAAACCTTACATGTTTACCTTCTATGACTTCCAACTTTACATACCATTTGCACTGAAATGAAACCATAGATTGCACGCAAGATATGCATTTTTTAAAGTCATGGTAAATATTTCTGTGTATTTCATTCTGCTTTTTTCCTCATGATCTTAAACTATGTTTAAAAGAAAACTCTGTAAAAACTCACCAAGTTAAGTCAGTAGGAAGACTCTAATTTGTCTCGTCTAACAGGAAACCTCTGTTGGAAATAGAGATGATGAATCAGACTTAACCAGATTCTGAATCTCATACAAGTCTTTACTTATTTTGGCTATTCTGAAAGGGAAAACCTTACAAAAGCAGGTAATACATTTGCTAGGAATTCCTAGTCAAAATCACCATTCTTATATTTTATCACTAGTTCTGGATATGCTATTTTTTAGTCATCTCTGAAAAAGATTATACTTTGATATGGAAGTCTGAAAAATCCAAGCTAATTCTTTTAATCAACTGGCCTATGAATGCAGCAAAAATGAAATAAATGGTTTGCTTCGTGTCAACATGTACAAGAGGGGGGTCATCATCACATTTGCCAGTTACCTCACAAACTGTTGAAAGAATTATTTCATTTTTATGTCAAATGTCCTTTATAAAAAGTGCTCTGTGGGTCAACTACATGAAAGCAAGATACATTTAAGCAAAGCAATGTATTCTATGGTTTTAACGAACAACTACCATAATGAGGTTCCTGGTGAAGACTGAGGAGATGTCTTGACTAAAACACCACCACCACCCTAATTATTGACCATAGCCTACAAAGTAACTCAAAACAGAAACAGGGCTAAGAGTGGTTGCCAGGCTTCCAGAAGCCTAACATAAGCAGAAAATTCTAGCACTCTCTTCCCTTTTGTGGGAAAATAAGTACTGCATACATACTGGGTGATTCCTTAAAAATAGAATCTTTTCTTGAAAATCTAACCACTAATTTTAACCGGTACACCTACAAATAAGCTTCTCTTATTTTCATAAACCAGTCTAGTTACTATCAATAATGGAAGGAGCCCTCACCAAAAACTGTCCTCAACTACTGATGCTAAAACAGGCCAGTCTTGATCAGAAGAGTTAAGAGTAGCAAGAGTCAGGCTGAATTCATTTAACAAATATTTACTCAACACCAACTGTGCAAGGCATTCTTTCAGACACAGAGGTTAAAAAAAAAAAAGACAGACAAGGTTCCTGACCCTCTGAGGGTAGACAGACAAATACCTCTTAAGACTCTGTAAGTAGTCCCAGGCGGAAGATGCCAACCAACTCTAAGAAATGAAAATGCTGAATGCTGGTGATTCTTAAAACAGAAACCACTACCTTTAGTCCCTTACCCTGTAAAACAAATTTTTTAAGTGTAAGGCTTTGGTTTCTCAGTTAATTTGCTACAATGAACATTTTCAGGCCCAGTGGATCAGCAAAATGTAAGGAGTCTGACAATACTGATGAGGACTGGGAGGAACAGGGACACCTCTCACACTGTAGGTAGGAGGGCAAATTAATACAACCACTTTTGAAAAACAGTTTTATCTAATAAAACTAAAGATCCAGCAATTCCACTCCCAAAAATGGCCCAGAGAAATTCCTGCACATCCATCAACACACATAGACAAGAATGTTCATAGCAGCCAAAAACATCAACAGTAGAATGGATACACAAATTATGGTACATTCATATAACAGGAAGCTATATGGCAGTGAAATTAAACTACTGTTCTACATAACAACATGGATGAAAGTTACAAACATATTGTTAGGTTCTGAAAGAAGACAAAGAAGAACACATACTATATTATTCTATTTATATGAAGTTCAAAAACAGACAAAACTAAATTATAATGGTTTGTAAGGATTCCTAGGTGGTAAAATCATAGAGAAAATGATTATCACAAATGTCAGACTCTCCACAAGAGTATGGGTTATGATCTAAAAGGCATACACAATAGAGCAAGCTTCTAGGTGCCGGCAATGAGATATTTCTAGGTCTAACTGGTGGTTATATAGGTACTTTCTTTTTATAATTCATCTTTAAACTATAGTTATGTTTTATGTATTTTTCTATGTTTTATATTTCATAATAAAAATGTTCGAGACATATGTTAAAACAGAGTAGCTACAAAGGTACATACATACACACACACATATATATATCCTCCTACATCTAAGGGTGAATACAATGTCTTGCACAGAATACACCCGTGTTTTTTTTTTCCCAAGACAATTCATAAGGAGAAATCAGTAATAAAGAAGGGTCACCTAGGAATGAACACCTATAGACAGACTTTCCTATCATACTTTCTTTCTTTGAATTTAAATGAAATACCTAAGGTCTGTATTTCAGGGAAATTTATAGTACTGACACAAATGTTTAAATCTGGCTACTCACCAGGAGCCATTAGTTAAAACCAGTCATTAGTTAAATAAAAAAATTATTATAAGAAATAATCCAGGGGCGCCTGGGTGGCTCAGTCGTTAAGCGTCTGCCTTTGGCTCAGGTCATGATCCCAGGGTCTTGGGATGGAGCCCCACATTGGGCTCCCTGCTCCGCAGGAGGCCTGCTTCTCCCTCTCCCACTTCCCCTGCTTGTGTTCCCTCTCTCGCTATCTCTGTCAAATACATAAAATCTTAAAAAAAAAAAAAAAGAAAGAATCCAAAGTTTCTGAAGGCAAAGCCAAGATACAGTATTTTTTGGTATTACCTTTTTAGCTTAATCATGGCCTCTCATGGAACCTCCAATGACTTCCCATCTCACTTGGAGTAAAAGCCAAAATCCTTGTAATGGCTGAAAAAGGACTGCACAATCGGACCTCATTACCTCTCTGGCCTCACCTCCAATTATGTTTTCCTGACCTCACTATGTTCCAGTCAAACTGCCCTTCTTTGCTGTTGTTCCTGAGACAGAACAGACCCATTCCTGCCTCAGGGCTTTGTACTTGCCTTTTTCTCTACCTGGGTAACTCTTCCCCTAGATATTCTCCTGGCACGCTCCCTCACCATTGTTGGGTCTTTCTGTAATAGTCACCATCTTCTGTGAGGCCTTCCCTGACACCCTTAAAATGTCATCCCCTTCCCCAAGGCCACACTCCTATTCCTCCTTCATTACTTCATTTTTTTCTCTAGCACATAAAATCATCTACCTTAAAATACCTGGAATGTATGAAAGGCAGACTCCTGTCTGTTTGTTCCCAGACTGTGTATGGCACAAGGGAGGCCAGAAATAAACGTTTATTTAATAAATGGCTGAATTAATCTTTTTCTTTTGGATTTCTGTTCTTGAAAGATTAGACAGTAAATCCATATATTTAAAAAAAAAAGTTTCCCCTCTATGTCAAATTTATTAACAAAGTTTGTTTTACTAACAAGCTTCAGGTTTATTAGTATTAATGAGTCACGGGTAAGGTAAGACCTATGAAGAGTTGATACAAAGCTGCATTTTCCCCCTACAAACGTGCAGTCCCTGTTCTAGTAGTAACAATGCTGGGAAGCCACTGAGAGACAAGAACTGCTCTAGCCCACTGGTGCGGCTGTATACTGGTGTGCCCGCTACGGGAGCTTCCTGACAAGACATTGCATGAAGACTGACGGCGGCCTTTAGTTAGGCTTTTTAAGTTTAGGGTTTTTTTTTTTAATGAGGTTTTATTTTAATAGAAGGGGGAAAAAGGTGTTTTTAAAAAGAATTATGTAGGGGCGCCTGGGTGGCTCAGATGGTTAAGCGTCTGCCTTCGGTTCAGGTCATGATCTCAGGGTCCTGGGATTGAGTCCCGCATTGGGCTCCCTGCTCGGCGGGGAGCCTGCTTCTCCCTCTCCTTCTACTGATCCCCCTGCTTGTGCTCTCTCGCTCTCTCTGTCAAATAAATAAATAAAATCTTTAAAAAAAAAAAAAAAAAGAATTATGTAAACAAAATATAATTTCAAGAAGAAAGTTCTTCATATTTTTACTCCCACAAAAATGGAAGGCTTCTGTTATGTATCCCGATGAAATATCCCAACAAGGTAACTACGGTTAGAGAAAAAAAATTATTTTTGAGTTAGGTACCAAAATTGTTATAGTAGTTTCCAGAGTGAAAGGGAAAAAAAAACTCCATACTGTTAGTGTATCATATTATCCTATTCTAAAGAAAGATTTAAAATAGGAACATCTCTCCCCAGTATAAATTGTGGGATTGATGTGATAAAGAGCAGGTAAAGAACTCCATTCAAGCTTAGTGATTACAGTGGCAAACGGGAAATAATTCTCTAAACAAAACTGCCTATCAGGTGACATGACATATATCTGAGCATACAGACAGAGCTTATACTTTTGATGGAATGCTTCGCTCAAGTTAAAACTGGAGTAAACTTAGATCCAAAGGTTACTTTCCAACCACAATACTTGTGACCTGAACCATATCCTAACACATGAATAAATCTGCGAGAAAATACACAGGCATCTGATATTGCATGGTTACACTTAGTATTACTAAGGCTTCAACATTAAGGTCTGATCAATTGTTAAAAAAAATACTTCACACATAAATTCTTATCAAATTCTTAAAGATAGTTCACATATTCATGAGGTGAAAATATCATGACTATATATTCATACATGACGTGGCGGCCCAAATTAGTTGTTAAGAAAGGAAGTCCTACTCAAACACTTGCAGCAGGCAGAGTGTATTATTAGAGAAGAGTAACAGTTTTCATGTGTAACACTTCAGCATTCCAAGCGCTCAAAGCTCTGAATAGCATCCACATTTAAAGGGGAAAAGACACGGAGCATAAAAATTAAAAATATACTCAACCTTGCAATAATTAAGAAAGTATAGTGGATTAAAGACTCCAGACAAAAAAATTATAAACGAAAACTCTGATCATTGAAACATATGGTCCCTGAACAAACTTTATCGGTAATAATTCTAATATAAGGTGAAGGCTTATATTTTTTAATGCTTAATTTGGCTAAGAATGCTCCAAGAAACTCTTTCATGAATATCAGCTATGTCTGCATCATGCTGAATTTAGAAGGTAACACAAGAATTCCCTGAACTGGACTGGAGATCAGTGAACAGTCCTACGCTTGGTGGGACGTATTCTAGGAGTTAAAAAGTAGTAAAAGAGGAAGGGTTTAAAGAAAGAGGTGAGGAGTCATTATTAACATTTATGAAAAATAGCTACTGGATATGAGACAATAAAAATACAAAATACTGGAATGCAAAAGTTGCCAAATTTAGCGGATTCCAAAAAGAATCCATAGGAAAAGAAAATTTTAGAACCTCTGACCCTACTAAAAGTTGGCATTCTCAGTTATGAAAGGGTCTCCTCATCCCTCCCCCTCCCCCAAGTGATGATATGAATACCTAAGTGGTGGCCCAAGTGGGAGAATTCAGGTAAGATACTGAGGAAAAAAAAAAAAAATCAAACCAGGGAAGCAGCAAGAACAACTATCACAACAACAAGGAGGAGGAGGAGGACAAGGAAAGCATAGGGATCCACATGAGGCTGTTGTTCACTGGAGTTCTGTAACAGCAAATAAATGGAAACAACTTTTTTTTTTTAAAAAGATTTTATTTATTTATTTCAGAGAGAGAGAATGAGAGAGAGAGAGAGCACATGAGAGGGGGAGGGGCAGAGGGAGAAGCAGACTCCCTGCCGAGCAGGGAGCCCGATGCGGGACTCGATCCCGGGTCTCCAGGATCATGACCTGAGCCGAAGGCAGTCGCTTAACCAACTGAGTCACCCAGGCGCCCTAAATGGAAACAACTTAAAGATCCATCAAAGGGTTTGGAAAAACTGAAATATTCATAGTGAAATAAAAATTAAACAGCTAAAACGAGGGACCTAGATTTATATGAATCCAGATGGATAGATCTTGAAAAACAATAAGCAAAAAAACAAATGACTGTCATAGAATTTATATATTCACACACATTCTCTCTCTCTCGCTCTCTCACACTCACACTCACACACACACACACACACACTGCACTGCAAGGATGCACACTAAATTCAGGGTAATAGTTGTCTCTGGGGAGTGAGGGTGGGAAAAAGAACAGAGAAAGTAAATAAAGAGGGATTTCAGCTAGAGAGGTTTGTCATAATCTCTCCATTTTGTTTGCCTTTTTAAAAAATGTTTCAAAAACAATGAATTCAGAAGGAAAAGTAAATTAGAAAAGATTTTTTTAAATCGACATCAGGGAAATATTTTAAATAGACAATAATGTAGTCTGAATCAAACCAAAAAAAGTCAATGAATTCAGACCAGATCTTCTTAATAAAGAAAAAACTAGCTCTTGTTGGTAAAATACTTTTCCCAGTTGACTGGAATTACATAGCACTGGGCTTATTTAAGCAGAGGGAGGAGGAGGCTGACTTCATATACCTCAGCAAGAAAGCACATTTTATTATTTTTATTTATTTAATTTTGAGAGAGAGGGAGAGAAAGCATGTGTTGGGGGGGTGGGGAAGGTGGGAGAGGAACAGAGGGAGAGGGAGAAGGGAGAAAGTGCTGGGCGTGGAGCCCCACATGGGGCTCAATCTCATGACCTTGAGATCATGACCTGAGCCAAAATCAGACTCAGTTAGTCAGACGCCTAATTGACTGAGCCACCCAGGCACCCCCAAGAAAGCACATTTTACATACAACTAATACAGTAATCCAGCCTATCTTCAGGTTGTAAATCCTTATAAAGGAACCAGGTTTCCACAGAGGACCTTCTCTTTCCTCTCCACCATCCTACCTTCTAACCTCATGAAGACCTGTCCTCCATCCTTCCCTAATTTTATTCATTGCCCTCATAGGACTAATCCCTCCTTTAATCACCTCAATTTTCAGTGCCTGAACTCAAAGACAGATTTATTTTTAAAGAAAACTTGAGACTTTTTGAAATGATTTAAGCTTTTTCTCCTCTTTCAATTACGTTTTTTCCTCTCTCTTCCTTTGCTTTTTGCCATCCCCAACCTTTTCTCCCCCCTTCCATTCTCTTGCTGACCAACAGTTGCTTTCAACTGCTCGTAAGCCTCTGGCATATTTATACTTTTTGCTTCTTAAGGAAAAGATACTCCCAAACCAAACAAAATCCCATGCCATAGCCCAAAGGTCAACTAAAGAGGAGAAAACTTAAAGTAAAAAATACTAACCATATTTTGCTGTCTTTCATTTTGGCATGAAGACCAGGAATACAGTTCCAACTACCAAATAAGACAGCAAAACCAAACTTCCTTTCACATTTTATCATCTTTATATCATTGAAATGTATCTGGGGCCGTCTGTTTCACAAGACCCTTTGGTTAAGAATTATAAGACCACTGAGAATAGGTCCGTACAGTTAGGTATGACAACCTAGTGGAAACCGCAGCCTCAAGATTCACAACAGACGTACGATCCACGTACTACTCCCCCATCCTCCTGGTCTTCGTTAAAAGTACTTCTGAGGTCATCCTGTGTTAAATGCTTTAAGCTATATAACCATTTCCTCACAAATATCAGTCACTGCCTCAGTCTCCAAAGTACTCTGACACTCATGATCTTATTTGGGATTTTTAACAGCTCTGTGAGGCATGCGGAGCAAGTATTTTACAAATAAGGAAAGAGAACCTCAGAAGTCATGATCACATGGCTATGAAGGGATCTGAATTCAGAACTCAACTCTTTTGAGTTGTCCTAACCCAAAACTTCGTCATTCCTATGACTGATTCTTAGATCAGGTATGGTCTTTTATTCAATATGTAGGAAATGGAAAAATATCTGATAGAAGGTATATTTATATACTCTAGCTTTCAATTCCCATTTCATTTTCAAGTGGCAACTCTGTTGAAAAGTATGCTTTTGTTCCTAATGAATTCTGAGCACCACTATTAAGGGAGACAGACCTGGGCTAATCATTGACAGGCTCATGCCTACTTTCAAGGCTGGACCCTGGGAACAAATCATATGTTCTAATACTTTAAGAAAGGCTTTCCATACATTAGCACGTAATCATCATTAATTTTTTTAAATAAAATGCATTCTAACATGCCAGAGTAATTTTCTACCCTGAGTTTCCAAGAAACTAGCGTCTTTCCCCCGAGATCTCTCTCTCCATTGCCATAAGCTCACAGAATTAAAAAGCCCAATTTCTATCATTAATATTTATTTGAGATGTATACCACGACTAAAATACTAAACAGCACCATGTTCCACCCAACTGCTTAAGCCAAAAAAACCCCTCTTTTCCTAGGGTTCCCATCTATCAGCAAGTCCTGTCAGCACTCTTGCTTCCTAGCACATTCCACATTTATCCATTTCTATGCAGTTTTCTCTCACCTGAACTGGTGTTAACAGGTTTCTAACTGATCTCCATTACTAGAAAGGATACTGGCAACAAACCAGGAAACACTAACATTGGCATCCTCCAATCCAGCTTTCCAGTCTTACCTAATGTGACTGTTCAAATTCAGTCAACTGCCAGACTATCCAATTCCATTGCTCAGTCCACATTCACAACAGAACTAACGTGGCTATACAGACTGGATTCCTCCCTAAGGATGTGGGATTACAAAGATAAATTTGCCACTCTATCTGTTCTTGGCCCTATATGAACCTCTTTTCCCTTTCAAATTCAACCAAAACTTTACTGATTAAAACTGCACAGACATGATTTGACTCTGATCCTCAAGATGTTATGTTTTTAAAAGATTTTATATATTTATTTGAGAGAAGAGAGAGCACGCTCACGAGAGAGAGAGAAAGAGAGCGCATGCATGTGCTCGCGCAAGAGTGGAGGAGTGGGAGAGAGAGAAGCAGACTTCCCGCTGAGCAGGGGGCCTGACGCAGGGCTTGATCCCAGGACCCAGGACTAGGACCTGAGCTGATGGCAGACCCTTAACTGACTGAGCCACCCAGGCGCCCCCTCAAGATGTTTTTAAAAGGCTCCTTTATTTCCTGAAAACCCTCTCCTTTGAAGCAAAGATTCACCTTATCAGCCTAATCAAATTATTTTCAAATAAAGTGCCCATTTTGAGAGGCCTATTGATTATTTAAATTTTGGAAGAGTAACTTCTCCCCACCTATACAAGCAAAGACAGATATTTATCCTAAATCCAACAACTAATTTTTTTTTAAGATTTTATTTATTTATTTGAGAGAGAAAGAGTGCGCACGTGAGCGCATAAGCAGGGCAGACGAGCAGAGGGAGAGGGAGCAGCAGACTTGAGCCTGACGTGGGGCTCGATCCCAGGACCCTGAGATCATGACCTGAGCAGAAGGCAGACACTTAACTGACTGAGCCACCCAGGCGCACCCCCGCAACAACTAATGATAACATTACTAAATATGTTTCTATTTGCTGGAGCCCTAGAGTCAATCAACCATAAAAAATATTCATTGACTATCTCCAGTTCCATGTTGAACTACCAGCTTTAACACTACCAATTTCTTTGCCTGTTTTGTTTTTTTTTTTAAGATTTATTTATTTGAGAAAGAGAGACAGTACAAGTGCAAGGTGGGGTGGGGGGGAGAGGTAGGGGAAGCAGAAGGAGAGGGAGAGGGGAAGAGAGAATCTCCAAAAGACTCCCCACTGAGCGCAGAGCCCACACACAGGGCTCGATCTCATGACCCTGAGATCATGACCTGAGCTGAAAGCTGAAATCAAGAGTCGGACATTTAACTGACTGAGCCACCCAGGCACCCCTACTTGGTTTGAATAAAGAGAAAATTGTTTCTGACCTTGAAGAGCCAGGAAAAAAGACTCAACTCATAGTTAAAAGAAGAACTGCTCATATTTTCAGCAACTGAGAGCTTCTCCTCAATATATGTTTTCTTCCTTTAAACAATTTCCCTACCATCTTTCACAGTACACTTCACCCTTAAATAGCAAGCCCTTTTGAAGTCACAAAAATTATTTCTCCATCTATTCAACCCCTGGATACCAGATGGAATGAAAACTCAGTAAAATCAATTTAAAAAAATCTAGAAGAGTCAGCGAGGTATTCAAATCAAACAGGGAAGCTTTGGACTCTAAACACAAATTCATTCAAATATTAAAACTTACAGAACTCATAAATGAATTCACTTTTAAGGGATTGGGCCTCCAAAGTTACAAAATGTGGCCAAAAGTTACCACTATCACTTTATCTTTACTGCCAGAGGTAGTTACCTTAAGAACTATCTTACATTACAAAGGTCAACATTTTATTGGGTCTTCCAAAATCAATTCTTCACAATGAGAAATGGACATCAGTTAGATAAATAAAGTAACAACAGAACAAGTCAATATATTCATAAGCTTCTGCTGTCCTTGGGACCCGAATTCTAGTGCAGGTTTTGCAGATGCTTTCCTAAATCTGACTTTTCTCAGCCTTAAATTGAGGATGACTGTCCAAGGTCTCTTTCAGAGCACAAGTCTATGCCCCTCTAGAAATAATGTTAAAATTACATCTGCCTTGGGGCGCCTGGGTGGTTCAGTCGGTTGAGCGTCCGACTCTTGGACCCTTGGTTTCGGCTTAGGTTGTGATCTCATGGGTCAAGGGATCAAGCCCTGCATCAGGCTCTGCCCTCAGTGGGGAGTCTGTTTTAAGGATTCTCTCCCTCTGCCCCTCCCTCCACTCGTGCGCACACTCTCTCTCAAATAAATAAATCTTTTTTTTCAAATAAATAAATCCTTAAAAAAAATTATATCTGCCTCTCTTCATATGTGCTTTCTGAAAACTAAAAGCAATACATACAGAGTACAAATAATTCAAAAGTGATAGGAAGCTATAAATGTAAAGTAAAAGCTTCCTTCCAGACACCCAAATCCCTCTTCTAAAGCCTAAAGACAACTACTGTTTGAAACAATCCCCAAAAATTCACAAAACCAAAAAAAGGCCATGTACCAGCAAACACACACACACACACACACATTCCCTGGAGGCACACATAGACCTATCCTTTCTAAAGGTTGTAAAGAACTCCAGTGTACCGTGATGTGTGGTTTCCAGGGGTCTGCTACAGCAAACAACCCAGCAAACTGGTGTATCTGAACATACATGCAAGCAAGCCCAAGAGCCTGTACATTGTTTATTTTGATAGATAATGCCAAATTGCCCTGTAAATGTTTTATATATATATGTATATACTCCCCAGATGATTGCCAGATTCCTTGCACCTTTGAGCATCTACCCACTTGACAGATATTCATCCAGGATGGCCAGAGACAAAAAAACAGAAACAAAAAGAAGCAGTGAGAGAGACTTAGACCCCCCCCAAAAAAGCTCAGAAATCTCTCTTATTAATTAAGTGGACAAACTTCATCCAAAAATACAGCAAACATGATATGTGATACTTGTTTGTTTATAAGATTTAAGTGCTGCTGTTTCCTTGAGATGTTTAAGAAGATATTGATAGAAAATAAATTTCAGGTGGGAAGCAAAAGGAGAGTAGGTGAGCAACTTGTATTGCAGCGTCTATGTGAATCCCAAGAACACACAGTTTTTAGATCAGGATGTGGATTTAATAACATGTACAGCTAAATTCCTTCACATATAAACTGGCTATTTTCACCCCAGAAAGGTTTATCAACACAGAAGTCCATTTAGTTCCTTATCTCTGTCATTGGCAAAGGATCCCTATGAAGTCAGCAATTTATCCCCAAATTAAATGGGATAGTATATGATTCCAAAGGTGACAAAACTGCTCATAAACCACATAGGAAGCAACTCTTGATGTATTCTTAACGTGTTCATCCACTTTGAAAATTACCTTAATTATTATAATAGAAAGTATTTACAAAAGACCATGTAAACATGAGGTGACTCTCAAAGTGTGTGTGTGTGTATGTGTGTGTGTATGGGGGCAGCACATGAGTTTCTAAAAACAAAATAAATATATACAAAAGTTCTCGTTTTATTTTCCTATAATTTATTATCAGTATTACATCTCTATTGCTTCTTGGCCTTTTGGCTAAGATGGAGTATAGTATTACATCTTCAATTGCAGTACGCTATCACATTTTGGGGGAAAGACAAAAAATATGTTAGTGTTACACTGAAATGTAAAAAAAAAACCCAACTTTTAAAAATTTTACTATCAGGGAAGTGCAGTATGTCTAGTGCAGTATGTTCTGTTTTCAGCAGGAGCTCCCTCTAACTTTATAAGAACACTGGGAAAATACACTTTAGGAACACCTACTATGAGATTATTCCCAACACATTCTTTCCTCTCTTCACTCAAGTAAACCAACCACACCCAACACTAAATATCTCAAGAAAATTGCCCCCAGTTTCTTACATTATCAGGGGATCACTAAAAAAGACACACACAAAGCCTCATAATCTTAAGTATCAATCCAAGCACTCAGAATCAAGGCCAACGTTACATACACCTACATACAAAACTAACCAAGCACAGCACATCCTACACTGAGAGCCAGAAGCATCTCTTTCAAAATGAGAGTTAAAAAGAAAAAAAGAAAGAAAGAAAGAAAAAATAAAAGAGGGTGGTTTTCTCAGCCCTTGCTCTGACTACACCACAAATGATCAATGGGTCCCAACTCCAGACACTGGACTCAAAGCAGATAGTTCCCGGTATCCAATGAGCATCAACTGGGCAAGGAAGGGGGAGTTGAACTAAATGGGATGCAATGTCAAACACAAGGATTACCTGGCAAGGGTCCTATGATACTATCAAAAAATCACTTGAGAGGTCCATAAATTCTGCCACTAATTAAGAAGCCCTTACCTGTAAGACTTATGATTTGGGTAGGCCCTTTAAGATTGCAGCTGTAGAAAAATTAGTCTTCTAGGAGTTGGCAAATTCTACCTAGTGGAGTTTAATGCCCCATCTACCAGACTGAAGTCCACAGCTTAGTAGATAAAAATTTTAGGTTAAGAGTTTTCAAATAAAAATTATAAACCAAACAAAAACAAATATTCTAATCACATAACTGAAGAGGCAGACCTCAGACTGAGACAAAATAATTACGTCCTTCACTGCAATCTACTGTTTCCAAGACAGTTAAGAATCTGTTTCTTGGATTTGAGATTGGTATTAAGTGGCAATGAATCAAGGACAGAAAAACAAATGACTACTTGAAACTAATCCAAAAATCAAATCCAAAGACATTCAATTTAACCCTGAGCTTGTACATACTGTCAAGAACAAACTAAAGCAGCATTTGGGTTGAGTTGCTATGTTGAATGGCAGACTACTATGACCTAAGAGAACGCAATGGCTTATGATTGGCTACAGACAGTCTGGGAACCCAAATACATATTTATTGGTTACTGCCTATCCTTGCCACAAAAGTTTATCCAATCAGATCATGTAATACAAATAATTTCCAAAAGTAAGTAGTTTGGGTTTTTTTCCATTGTATCAGTTTTTAATTAACATGTACTCTATACAAGGCACAGCAGTCAAGGCAGAGTCCAACAGAGAAAGGGAGGCGTCTTAGTTTTCTACTGTTGCATAATAAACTGCTAAAATCTGACGTCCAATGTCCTTGAGACTTCCACATAATTTATAATTAACTCAATCACTTCTATTTTTTTTTTTTAAGAATTTATTTATTTATTTGACAGCGAGAGAGGGAACACAAGCAGGGGGAGCGGGAGAGGGAGAAGCAGGCTTCCCTCTGAGTAAGGAGCCTGATGTTGGGCTTGATCCCAGGACCCTGGGATCATGACCTGAGCCGAAGGCAGAAGTTTAACGCTGAGCCACCCAGGTGCCCTCTATCACTTCTGTAAGTATCTCATGTCTATAAACTCTGACTTTTCACAACTGACATTAATTTAGCTAATTCAAAATATCTTTATAGTTGGCAATAAAGATGATACTGTTATCCTAATTCTTTATTCTAGAATGAAATTATGACCTCTACTTCAATCCCTACAGTACTTGAAGGAGATGAAAAATTATTCAAAAAGAAAAAATTGTTTAATTATTTTAAAAAGTACTATAAAAAAGTACTATACACATTTATAGTGAAATCATTCACAATTTATGGGCAGGAGACTGGAGTCAGTATAGTGCTCACTATCCAGTTTGTAGACTCTTCAGATCTTTTCTTGCCTCTCTGCCCTCAAGTGGTGATAATCAAGTTAAGAGAAGAATGGATAAATTTAAATCCACCCATTTTAGTATTTGTGAGCTTGGTTAAGGAACTGGAGACTAAGTTTAGAAAAAATTGTTAAAATGAGGTTTTGGCATTATATAAAGCTCTAACCAGATCCTTTTAAAAGGATCCAAACTCTGGATGTACTTTTTTTTTTTTTTTACAGTTTTTATATACAGTAAAATTAACCTTTTTGTGTACACTCTGTAAATTTTAACAAAATTCACGTGTAAGACCACTGCAATTAAAAAAAAGTTTTTATGTAAATTTTAAGACAACAACCATAAATAAAAGAATTATTTGAAGCACTTACTTCAAAAGACAAGATTTCTACCAAGTCAAAAGCAGACAAAACAGGACCTAAAAATTTAAACAAGGATTTACTGAAAATAGAGGAATACCAGCCCCTCTCCACTTTTGCTCCTGCCTTCTAGCCAATCCAAATCACTACAATTGCCCCCATTTCATTAATTCCCATGGCTTCAGTCACCACGTACATGCCTCTCTCTTCCCTATTGCAAACCAGCTTCCTGCTACTAGGCATCACATGACTATCTCATAGGCATCTTAAACTCAGCAGGTCCCAAAACGGAAGCCCATCCTCCCCGCAAAACCTGATTGCTTTGAGTGATCCTACCATTCACCCAAGGGCTCAAACCAGATATCCTGAAGTTAGCCTTAACTCCCCACTCGCTCTCACAACCCACACCTCCACTTCCCATCCCCCAATTTAGTCATTCACCACGGCTTGTCAATTTTACCTCAGAAATATATTTCAAGCCCATTTGTTTCTCTTGATCCCCACAACAAACAGCTTAATTAGTTCAGGACATTATTATACTGCAGTATTACCTTAATTAGTGCAACACTTTGTTTCATGCCTGCAGAGTAAGCTAGTGCTTGGCACAACATCTTTGCACAAAATGTTTTCTCTATCCAGAACGCCTTTTCTTCACCTCTGTAAACAACTACTCTAATCTCTCCAAGTAGAATTTAAATGCTTCCTCCTCCCCACTTCCAATGTGTACATCTCTTGCTGCTGTAATTACGTGCCTTTCTCACTAGACTCTGAGTCCCAGGAGGGCACTCAACTATGATATTCACCTTGGCAAGTCTGGTGTCTAGGCAGTGCCCAGCAAACAGTAGGTGCTTAATAAATGTTTGAAAAAGGAATGACTCTATCATGATCCAGATAAAATGGCCTCAAGGATTTTTACTTCCCTTTGCTAAGATTCTATGCTTACCAAGTGACCTTTTGGTTAATACAACACAGTAGTTACTAGCTGCATGATCTCAGGCAAGTTATTAAAAGAAACCTCTAGGCCTCAGACTCCTCACCTGTAAAATACAGGCAAGAATACTTCCTTCATAAGGTTATTATGAAGATTAAATGACTTATACACATGTAAAATGCTTAGAGCAGTGCCTGGGACACAGTAAGTCAGTCCTCAGTAAACATTAGCTACTATTAGTTTTTGCTAATTAATACCCGGACACTAGAAGGGGAATGGACTGAGCAGACATACGTTTTCTAGGTCATGGAAAAGACCACCCCTCAATGAAAATTAATGCCTGGGTGGATCAGTCAGTTACGCACCGGACTCTTGATTTTGGCTCAGGTCATGATCTCAGGGTCCTCAGATCAAGCCCCATACTGGGCTCTGCGCTGGGAATGGAGCCTGCTTAAGATGTCTCTTTCTCCCACTGCGTGCCACACCCCCATAAATAAATAAATGAATGAATGAATAAATAAATAAATAAAATGGCACGCTGGTTTATCTGTCAGCCCCTTATGAGTTTGTTTAGCCACTTTTCCCTGAGACCAATCAACTCTGGTGACACTGAAGAGACAGTTCACTTGCAAAACTTTAGAATGTATCCTGAATCCTGAAGACCCCATCACATTGAAAGCATCCTGGGAGGGCTTATCAGAAGAGCTAGTTGGTCACCTTATGACAGCTTACCTTGGTTCTCTCTAAAACACAACATTTTGGTCAAAGGCACTACAGTTTAGTTAAAAGAATGTGATGCTAGGTGGGAGACACTTAAAGTATGCCACTAATTAGCTGTGAACCTGATTGTGCACTTTATTAAGTTTTTCTTTTAATTCCAGTTAGTTAGCATAGTGTTATATTAGTTACAGGTGTACAATATAGTGATTCAACACTTCCATACAACACCCTGTGATGATTGTGCACTTTAAACAGAGTCTCTGAGTTTAAAAAAGTACTAGTCAGTTCTCAAAAGGAGGTAAAAAGTGGTGTAAGTAATTCAAAACAGAGAGTTAAAAAAGAAATCCTTAACATTTTGCTTTGGAATGTATTCTGTAATTTTTCCTATAGATTCATATCCAAAATTTTATCTGGGCTAAACTTATAACAAAATGTATTTACATAGCATGGCCATACATTAAAGTCATCATGGGAGTGAATTCAAAATAAAAGAAGGAGGCCAGCATGAAATAAATTCCTATGGATAGTAACAGGAAGATCATTTAAAACTATTATTATATAATAATTCCTCTCAACCTCACAGCATCTTCTTGAGGCTCAATCTTAGCCATAAAATTCTTTCAACCAAAAATCACTAAATGTCATTCAGAAATAAAAGATGAGAACAACTGAGTTTCCAAAGGTGAATCATTCTAGACCTGGGGAGCTAGGAGACAATCATCCAACTGAAGATTTTTGCTCTCACAGATGTGGGGGTGCAAAGGAGCTAGAAGTGGGTATCAGCCTAACTACAGGCCAATTTATGTCATAAAATCAAGGTATTCTTGAAAGGTTACACTGCAACCTCAGCCCCAGAAAGTACTTCAGCAACCACCTTGTCTAAACTCTTTGATTTTATAGAAGAAACTAAGATCCACAGAAGTTGCAACACATCTGTGAAATTACATAATAAATATTTAAGTACTGGGAAGTTCACCTATTTATTTATTTATGATATAATTGACATGTAACATTGTATTAGCTTTAGATGTATAACATAATGATGTAATATATGTATAATACTACAAAACGATCACCACAATAAGGTTAGTTAATGTCCATCAATACACATAGTTACAAAAATTTTTTTCCTTGGGATGAGAACTTTTACGATCTATAGAAAGTTCATTTAAATAATACACTTACATAAATAAATAACCTTCTCCTACACTTCTTGGAAAAAAAAAAGAGACTTTAATGCATTCAGTTTAAATTGGGCCACATCTATATATCTGCTCTATCTTCCAGTTCTATACTGAACAACTTCAGATGCGCTAAGAATAAAATCAGTCCTCTGGAATATACCTTAACCCCCATACAAGCCTCTCCACTACACCACCACATGAAGCCTCCTCTCCAACTAGTCTGTCGGTTAGGCTATAAGCCTGCCGGTCAGCTCACACACACAGTCATGTGCCTTCCGCAAATCTGGTCGTACCATTCTGAAAGCCAGGAATATTCTCCTACCTCTTATTTGAATATTACCCTTCTGGATCCAGGTCAAATTCTACCTTGTCTTGAAGCCTTTCCTGATCACCCCAGCTCCCTCTGAATTCCTATCATACTTATTGTCACTTTCTTGGCAGTTAACAAAGGTTACTTAGAATCCCTTACCTGATAATTAATGTAGGATGCCGAGTACTGTAATTCTTCTGTGTATGTCTTTCCCTACCCCCAAATTCTCTTTAGGTAGGTCTAGTGAGACCTAAGAATGGTACTTAAGAAACAAACAAGTTATCAGATGGAAAGGGGGAAATGGCTGACAGAATAATAGATTCCTTCATTAAAATGTTCTTTAATGCTGTTTAAATATCCTTCCAACTATAAAAATATCTGAATAATTATGAAAAAATGGAACACTGCAGACCCTTTAACGCAGAAATCCCACTTCCACTTCCAGAATCCATCCTAATGAATCAATCTGATCAGTATATACAAATATTTATATATTAGGATGCTCATCAGAGCATAATTTACAAGCAAAAACTGGAGAAAAAGGAAGGTCATTTGTAGGGAACTGACCAAATATGATGCATTCATACAACAAAACTCTGTAAAGGAATTCTATGTAGTTATTTTAAAAGATTATTTTTAGGGGCGCCTGGGTGGCTCAGTTGGTTAAGCGACTGCCTTCGGCTCAGGTCATGATCCTGGAGTCCCGGGATCGAGTCCCGCATCGGGCTCCCTGCTCCGCGGGGAGCCTGCTTCTCCCTCTGACCCTCCCCCCTCTCATGTGCTCTCTCTCTCATTCTCTCTCTCAAATAAATAAATAAAAAAATCTTTAATAAATAAATAAAAGATTATTTTTAGGGGCACCCAGGTGGCTCAGTCGTTAGGCGTCTGCTTTCGGCTCGGGTCGTGATGCCGGGGTCCTGGGACTGAGCCCCATATCGGGCTCACTGCTCTGCAGGAGGCCTGCTTCTCCCTCTCCCACTCCCCCTGCTTGTGTTCCCTCTCTCTCTGTGTCTCTGTCAAATAAATAAATAAAATCTTAAAAAAAAATAAAAGACTATTTTTAGTGACATGTAATGTTTTAAGTTTTTATTTTTTCTTTTTCACTATTTTTCTATTATTTTAAAATCAGAAAAAGGAAATCTTTTCATTCTGAAAAAAAAAATACAGTATAGATTTTGCAATTACATACATCTCGTTTTAAGGACTCAAGTGTATAGTGCATTACTCACATTTACTGCTATCACCACCACTAAAGGAGTGATGCACCAGCCTATGAAGAGAAGTAGTCCCTAACAATGGACCAAGGTCAACGTGCAGTTCATTTCCCTGCTGTTTTCATGTTGTTTCTTCAAGCCAAAAGTTTCTGAAATAATTTACCAGCAGCTTTCAAAAAGGAAGTTTCTCACCTACGCAGAAGACATTTCCGTAAGTGGTGACAGGAGGGCAATGAGTCAGGTTATCATCAAGTTGAGTTATATTCCAAAGGTCGACCATCACTTCCACTGCCACTCCATCGTCAGACAGCCAACGTGGAGGGGAACTACCACTGACTGAGCCTTTCTGGTGAACAGATTCGAGTCCGGGGTACACTAAGACCAACATGGCACTCGGTGCCTTTGTGTTGACAGAACTGCAACGGTCTGGGGCTCCCACTGCCGTTCTATTTCAGATGCTCATCCAACACTCTCTACCTAACCAAGGATCTCTTGGAATATTCTCTACTCCCCAGATACCAACTTCTGAAGTTTTTTCTCGGAACTCCTATTCCCTCTACCACGTGGAAAAGAAGAGTCAAGATGAAAAAGTGCAAAAGCCCTGAAGGAGGACTTAGCTGGATATATTGGAAAAATAAAAAAGCCAGTGCAGCTTCATCATGGTAAACAAAGGAAAACACCGTACACGAAACAGGCAGGAACCATATCACAGAGGACCTAACAGGTTATGATAGAGACTTTGGATGTTTATTTTCATAGAGTTTGCCGCTCCCACGGTGAATCAATTTTATATAAATGAGACCTAGATCTATCTTTCAAACCTCACCTGCTCTGCGAAAACCCAGTGCAATAGATTCAACTGCCTGCCTGCTAGGCAGCGTATCCTAAATGTCAATACATGCAAAGCCAAACACTATCTTTTTTTCCAAAGCAGCTCCTCCTGACTATTTTATATCTGCTAACAGACCGATCATTCACCCAGGCTTGGTATCTCAAAGTTGTCTTGCATTCCTGGCCTACTGTCCGCCCCTACTCCTTACAAGCTCCCCGGGGCCTCAAATCTCCAACTTACTCTCTTTTCTCTTCTCTAGTCCCACTGCCACGATTCCAGTTCACACTAGCACCAATCCCTGTGCAGTTTGCTGGAACAGGCTAACCAGTTTCCACACCTCCAGTTCATTCCATCAAATCTATACTATGTGATGTCATTTAGATATATTTTTTTTTCATTTAGATACTTTTAAGACCATCATAAGCACATGATAATACAAATTTATTACCTCAAGTTCTTACTTCAAGCCCCACTCATATATCTGCCTACTTAACATGTTTATACTTAGCCACGTTCGCATCTCAAATTTAACATGTCTAAAATTGAACTCCTGATTTCTGATCTTCCCTCCAAATCCCACACCCACTCCCCCCATTCTTATCTCCCACTCCCATCTCAGTAAGCGGCACCTCTACACATCCAACTGCTTAAGCCAGAAAACTGGGAGTCAGTCTTGACACTCTTCTTCCTCAACCCCCACATCCAATCTATAATTAAATGGATTCTTTAACAAATCCATCTACTTTTCTCCATTGCCGCTGAGTCCCACGTGCAAGATTCTTATTTCAGCAGTATGAGGTGCAGCCCGGGCACCGGGATTTGTAAAAGCTCCTCGGGTAACCAACATGCAGCTCCAGGGGAGAACCACTGCTCTGCAGCTTCTGGACCCCCACTAGCCTCTCTGATCTCACTTCGGTTACTTTCTCCCTTGCTCACTTAACTCCAGCCACGGCTGGCCTCCCTGGTTGTTCCTTGACCGTGCCAGGCACATCATTCCTCATGGCGTTTGCCTTTGCTCTGGTTCACTCCTTCAGCTTCTACAGATATTTACTCAAATGTTACCTTTGTAGCGCTTTACTGAGACATTCCATGGCCATTCCACTTAAAATTATAACCTCCACATCCACCCCAACATACCCTATCACTTTCTTCGGCTTTATTTTCCTCCTTGGGACATACTGCCTTCTAACATACCCTATAATTTATGTATCTTATTTACTACCTGAATCTGCATTTCACGAGAGCTGGGATTTTTAACTCTTCTGTTCCTTATATATCCCCAGTACCTAAAACAGCATCTGGCACAAGGGAGGTACTCAGCTCATATCTAACTTCCCCAGCAAGGCCTTTCCAGATTCCCCCAACTAAAGTGAAGTACCCCATTATTCCCCAATAGTAATTTATTCCTTTCTTTCATTAACAATTTGTAATTACATTTGTGTTTATTTGTTGAAGCTCCCTTCTTAGACTGGAAATTCCAAGAGAATAGGGATTTTCTATTTGGTTCACCATTATATACACTGTTTTTCATGCTTAAGTGGCACCGAGTAACTATTTTAAAAAATAGTTAATGAATGAATTAATGAATGGGGCTGAATACATTTTCTGAAAGCACACTCTGATCGTGTTATTTTTCAATCAAAATCTTTCAAAGTCTCTCCATCATTTACCACATTAAAGCCTAACTATCTGGCCTTGGTAGAAGACCTTTCATGTTCAGGGCCAATTTCTCTCCTATCTTAGCTCCTATTATCTCAGGCATCTTTTGCTTCAGCCATACTGCACGGTTCACATTTCCAGTACACACCCTATACTGACAAACACTGCATGTCCCCACCTCCACATTTTTGCTCATGACATTCCTTCTGCCTGAATTCCCTTCCCATCTCTGCCAGTCAAAATTCCAGCCTTCAAAATACCTACCCTTCAAAACCCAGCTCAAAGGTAATCGTCATGAAGACAGTCCTGACTCCCACCCCAACTTCCCCAACTAAATGATCCCTTCTAATTCTAAACACCAAAATATGTAATACTGGTTTAATTCCCCAATCATTTCACAACATACCCCTTCTCCACCTTTTATAAGACCTTTCATTTATAGTCACTCAATAGATATTCGTTGAAATGAAGTCAGTTAACACCACTACTCCTGTCTGTCATAAAGCATATTTAAATGGGAGGGGGGGTGGAGGTTCTCTTCAGCAAGACCTTTAATAACCAAGAGATATAAGGCTGGAACGGCAGATTCCCAGCCTTAACCTCCCCTTCTATGCCTTTTCTGCAAAGGCAAGATCTTCCCAAGTTTTTGGATCTCAAGTTTTTTAATGTATTCAACTGCTTGAAAAAAATATTAACTTGCACGTGCTACTACCAGGACAGAAATCCTATAGGCTATATTAAAATGGGTTAGCTGGGGGGCGCCTGGGTGGCTCAGTTGGTTAAGCGACTGCCTTCGGCTCAGGTCATGATCCTGGAGTCCCTGGATCGAGTCCCGCATCGGGCTCCCTGCTCGGCAGGGAGCCTGCTTCTCCCTCTGACCCTCCCCCCTCTCATGTGCTCTCTGTCTCTCTCATTCTCTCAGTCTCAAATAAATAAATAAAATCTTTAAATAAATAAATAAAAATAAAATGGGTTAGCTGGGGAAATCGGAGGGGGAGATGAACCATGAGAGACTACGGACTCTGAGAAACAAACTGAGGTTCTAGAGGGGAAGGGGTGGGGGTATGGGTTAGCCTGGTGATGGGTATTAAAGAGAGCACGTATTGAATGGAGCACTGGGTATTATACGCAAACAATGAATCATGGAACACTACATCAAAAACTAATGATGTAGGGCACCTGGGTGGCTCAGTTGGTTAAGTGACTGCCTTCGGCTCAGGTCATGATCCTGGAGTCCCTGGATCGAGTCCCGCATCGGGCTCCCTGCTCGGCAGGGAGTCTGCTTCTCCCTCTGACCCTCCCCCCTCTCATGTGCTCTCTCTCATTCTCTCTCTCTCAAATAAATAAAATCTTTTATATAAAAAAAAAAAACTAATGATGTAATGTATGGTGATTAACATAACATAATAAAATTTAAAAAAATAGAAAAATAAAAAAAAAATGGGTTACCTTAAGATTATCACATACTTGAAAGAATATCTGGCTGAAAGATCTGGATAGCTTAAGCTCTGCTGTTTGAAAATGATCATGACTAGGAAAACACTTCTGTTCAACAAGAAATCTGAAAGTTTCAAAGTATTCCATTCATTTCTACATCATGTTAAATGATGGCCAAGAACAGCAATAACAATGCAGTAAAATCCTACCACGAAACATTTGTTGTACCTCAAGTAATAGGCCTTTGTTTCTCTACCCACACCCTCTCATAGGGCTGTGGTTCCCAAAATGTAGTCCACGGATCCCTGGAGGCCCCTTTCAAGGAGTCCATAAAGTTGAAACTATTTTCATAATACTAAGAAATCACTTGCCTTTTTCACTGCATTGACATTTGCACTAGTGATACAAAATCAACCATGGGTAAAACTACTGGTGCTTTAGCATAAATTAAGGTAAAGGCATCAAACTGTACTAGAGTCTGGTGTCTTTCACCATCATATACTGGTGATTTTTTTTTAAGTCAATTTCACTTAAGAATGTTTTTGATGAAGCAATAAATTTTCTTGGTAAAATTTGAGCTTTTAATAAAAAATCAGAATTCTGAAAATCTTGTAGCTGCCTGACAGATTCCCAACGCTTACCGACTTTTCTGATGAGATGGGTGATGATATTAACTAATGTGGTATTTTTTTTTTAAGCAGTCTCCAGGGGCGCCTGGGTGGCTCAGTCGGTTAAGCGTCTGCCTTCGGCTCAGGTCATGATCCCAGGGTCCTGGGATCCAGCCCTGCATCGGGCTCCCTGCTCCGCGGGGAGCCTGCTTCTCCCTCTCCCATTCCCCCTGCTTGTGATCCCTCTCTCGCTGTGTCTCTCTCTGTCAAATAAATAAATAAAATCTTAAAAAAAAAAAATAAAGCAGTCTCCATGCCCAGCATGGAGCCCAACGAAGGGTTTAACTCACGACCCCGAGATCAAGACTTGAGCTGAGATCAAGAGTCAGTCTCTAAACCGACTGAGCCACCCAGGAGCCCCTACCTTGTTTTTTTTTAATTTTTTTGCATTATGAAATGTGTCATCTGGAAAATTTGCTTAACTCAATGAACCAATATTTCCCAAACAACCAATGCACGTTATCAAATCACA
This sequence comes from Leptonychotes weddellii, assembly GCF_054177405.1. Lineage (NCBI taxonomy): Eukaryota > Metazoa > Chordata > Mammalia > Carnivora > Phocidae > Leptonychotes > Leptonychotes weddellii. The sequence goes on from NC_138383.1 coordinate 22,226,768, forward strand.
AATGGGTAAAAAACCCATTCAAAGTGTAAGACAGACCAATGGATTTTTTTTTTTAAGATTTTATTTATTTATTTGACAGAGAGAGAGATAGCAAGAGCAGGAACATAAGCAGGGGGAGTAGGAGAGGGAGAAGCAGGCTTCCTACCAAGCAGGGAGCCTGATGTGGGGCTCGATCCCAGGACTCTGGGATCATGACCTGAGCTGAAGGCAGGCGCTTAACGACTGAGCCACCCGAGTACCCCCAGACCAATGGATTTTAATGTAACAGTAACATCAATGATTTCAGTTTCCACACTGCAACTTAACTTTTAAGAAACTACCAATTGTTGGGGTGCCTGGGTGGCTCAGTCGTTAAGCATCTGCCTTCGGCTCAGGTCATTAACCCAGGGTCCTGGGATCAAGCCCCGCATAGGGCTCCTTGCTCAGCGGGAAGCCTGCTTCTCCCTCTCCCACTCCCCCTGCTTGTGTTCCTGCTCTAGATATCTCTGTCAAATAAATAAAATATTTAAAAAATAAAAAAAAAATTAAAAAGAAACTACCAATTGCCAAGTTTTGTGTAGAAGAATATGCACAACTGTCTGAAAATACTTCTCCCTTTTCCAACTACATATCCCTTGCAGTTATATTTTCTTCAAATACTTCAATCAAAACTATCAATCACATCAGACTGAATCCACAAGTAGATAAGAAAATCCATCTTCTCTTAAGCCAGATATTAAGAGATTTGCAAAAGTGTAAAAAAAAAAAAGTCACATTCCTCTAATTTTTTGAAAAAGTTATTTTTCATAAAGATTTTATGTTAACATGAGATAGGTTTTTTTGGTAATTATTTATTTATTTTAGAGAGTGAGAGAGTGCACGCTCACGAGTGGGGGGAAGCAGAGGGAGAGAGAGAATCTGAAGCAGACTCCCCGCTAAGTGTGGAGCCCAACACACAGCTTGATCCCACGACCCTGAGATCATGACCTGAGCAGAAACCAAGAGTTGTATGCTTAACCGACTTAGCCACCAAGGCACCCCTAGGTAATTAATTTTTTTTTTAACTGTTTTTGATTTTAATTTTTAGTTTGGTAAATATCAATAGTTATAAACCACATAAACAAAAGCTCTTAGGGTCCTCAATAATTTTTAAAAGTATAGAGCCCTTAGACTAAAAAGTTTGAGAACCACTGCTCTAAGAGAATCTGTCTCTGATTCCAGCCACCCCCAAAATTACCATTTGTAGCAAATCTTCCATTCCCCATCCTCACCCAGAGTTGAACTTGGGGCAGACATCTGGCCCAGGGAAAATCATGCCTTAGATTGGCCAAATCAGATATCATTCAGGAATCTGAATTAAGCCTCATGGATACTGAGGTCTACTTATGGCAGAACACTAGAGTCCATTAAGTCTTATTGCTGAAGTCCTTGGAACTGTTTTGGTTCCAGCCTTAAGGTCTTGTTGTTCAGCTTTTCCTTGGATTCTACTACAACTACTTCCTTTTGAAAAATCTTTTATATGTTATTTTAAATAGGTTTCTTTTTTTTTTTTTTTAAGATTTTATTCATTTATTTGACAGAGAGAGACACAGCGAGAGAGGGATCACAAGCAGAGGGAGTGGCAGAGGGAGGAGCAGGCTTCCCGCAGAGCAGAGAGCCTGATGCGGGGCTGGATCCCAGGACCCTGGGATCATGACCTGAGCCGAAGGCAGACACTTAACGACTGAGCCACCCAGGTGCCTCGTTAAATAGATTTCTTTTCCTTATGATCAAGAAAGCCTTAACACCACAGAACTTCAATACTGTTACCAAGAATGTTTTATTTGGTGTCCTTATCTGAGACACCAAATTATAACAAGGTTCTCCTCCATTTGAAGATCATATCCACATATAAAATGAAAGTCATTCCAACAAAACTAAAATTTGAATGGAAATTATAGGCTTATTCAGAACAAGAGATAACCTTAATGGTCAGCTGCTAGATTAAGGGAGGCTTGGGGCGCCTGGGTGGCTCAGTTGGTTAAGCGACTGCCTTCGGCTCAGGTCATGATCCTGGAGTCCCTGGATCGAGTCCCGCATCGGGCTCCCTGCTCAGCGGGGAGTCTGCTTCTCCCTCTGACCCTCCCCCCTCTCATGTACTCGCTCTCTCTCATTCTCTCTCTCTCAAATAAATAAAATCTTTAAAAAAAAAAAAAAAAAAAAGGAGGCTTGGTTTGTTGCGTTTTTTTTCTTTTTGGAGAAGGCCATTATATATTATGTCAATATACTTTAGACAGCAAATGGCTTCTTTAAAATATACTAACCTGACAGGGTTTTTCAGGGAGGCTGATGAACAGAAAAAGAACAAGGTAGGGAGACCTGCCCTACTAGATATGAACAATTATAAAGCTAAGATAATTAAGGCAGTGTAGTACCAGTATGAGATACGTAAACGAACCAACATTACAGAACAGAGTATACAGAAACATGTAAGTGGCATTATAAAGTCATAAGGGGCAGACCATGATGCTGGGATACTGGGTTATCCTTATGGAAAAAAAATTAAATTCCTACTTCAGGGTTATCCTTATGGAAAAAAGTTAGATCCCTACTTCACAACAAACATCAAAATAAATTCTACGTGGATCAGAGACCCAAATGTGAAAAACAAAACTTTAAAACTTTTAGAAAAAAATATAAGATATAATTGTTACCTCAGTATAGGGGAGGATTCCTTCATTAAGACACAAATACACACATGATCATGGAAAAACATAATAAATCTGACTCTGTTAAAGTTTAAAACTTAGTTTCAATAAAAGATAAAATTTTAGGGACGCCTGGGTGGCTCAGTCGTTAAGCGTCTGCCTTCGGCTCAGGTCATGATCCCAGGGTCCTGGGATCGAGTCCTGCATGGGGCTCCCTGCTCAGCGGGAAGCCTGCTTCTCCCTCTCCCACTCCCCCTGCTTGTGTTCCCTCTCTCCCTGTGTCTCTCTGTCAAATAAATAAATAAAATCTTAAAAAAAAAAAAAGATAAAATTAAAAAAAATTTTAAACACACCCTTAGGATGGCTACTATCAAAAAAACCCCCAGAAAATAGTAAGAGTTAGTGAGGATGTAGAGCAACTGGAACCCTTACGCACTGTTGGTAGAAATGTAAAATGGTGCAGCCTCCATATTAAACAGTATGGCAGTTCCTCAAAGAAATTAAAAATAGAAATACCATATGATTCAGCAATTCCACTTCTGGGTATATACCCAGAAAAACTGAAAGCAGGATCTCAAAGAGATAGCTGAACACCCACGTTCAGAGCAGCATGATTCATAGCGGCCAAAAGGTGGAAGCAACCCAAGTGAACACTGATGGATAAATGAATAAACAAAATGGGGTGTATGCACACAATGGAATATTATTCAGCCTTAAAAAGGAATGAAATTCTGACATGTGCTACAACACAGATGAACCTGGAACACATTATGCTAAGGGAAATAAGCCAGATACAAAAGGACCACATGACTCCACTCATATAAAGTAACTAAAGTAGTCAAAATGATAGAAAATAGTACCTGTTTCTAAATACCAAAAATTGTATAAATCTTAAATTAAGGAGATGAACGATTACATACGTTTTTCTTACAAACAGACAGACGCACTAGAGAGAATGAGAGGCTTTCAGAGAACTACTGCAAGCCCTTCTCTAACGTAGCTACTGCCACAGTAGAAAGATTTGTGCCAAGAGCTTCTTAGAAAGAGTCAAGAAGAAAGGTCTTCACAGTCAAGGAAGGGTTACTGCCTGAACGTTTAACTCCCACTCTGAGTTCTGCACCCAGCTCTCCCCAAGCAGCATGACCAGCTTTGCCACACAGAACAACTAGGCAACTCCTGCCAATTCTATTAAAACGTGACTACAGTTGTAAGAATGAAGGCCCAAGCATTTCCTGAAGAGATTATACTTCAGAATCTTTTTTCCTATAATGTGAGCTTGTCAAAAACAAAAGGAAAAGAAGCTATTGGATCTTAGTGGCAAATGTGCCAGCAGAGCCTTTCAGAGTGATTCACCATGCCTGAAAACAAACACACACAAAAAATAGGTATGCTTCCCTGAATACACAACCAGATTTTAATATGGGGCCAGTATTGTTATGAAACCAGGTTGAGAATAACCTCATTAAGTCTGGAAGTAAATATGACAAGATAGTAAAAAAAAAAAAAAAAAAAAGAATTTCAGATACATATTACAATACTCTTATCATCAGGCCTTGAGTAACTTGAAATCAGTAAGATTACTCAAAATACCACATGGTAAAAGTCTAATAAAACATTTCCTGCTAAGGCAGGTATTAGTCCAGCCCCTAAAACCAGCTTTAGAATGCAGTTCCACTGTACCTTTTGTTTGTATTAACCTTCATTAGTATGATGGATTTTAAGAAAACACTGTGGATGTGCCAACATTTCTCCTGAGTCTACAGTACAGGACAGAAATCCACAGGATTCAGCACTGTTCCAGACCCTGAGTTAAGACCGCTAGATATCAGAGTTCATGGCCTATCTGAAAAATTTCCCTAATTAAGAACAATTTGTCTCATTCCTTTTTTTTATGAAGAAAATCTAGTGATAATGAAAAAAATATGCTATCACAGCATCATCTTACATAACGCTCCAACTGTGTGGAGAACCGTGTAGAAATGAGGAAAAGGAAGGAAAGACAAACACATACTTGTGCATGTACATGCTAAGATGCTTTTTTTTTTTTTTTTAAAGATTTTGTTTATTTATTTGACAGAGAGAGAGACACAGTGAGAGCAGGAACACAAGCAGGGGGAGTGGGAGAGGGAGAAGCAGGCTTCCCGCGGAGCAGGGAGCCCGATGCGGGGCTCGATCCCAGGACCCCGGGATCATGACCTGAGCCGAAGGCAGACGCTTAACGACTGAGCCACCCAGGCGCCCCCATGCTAAGATGCTTTTATAGAACACTCAAACCCCACATCTCCAAGAAAGCTTATAAACACAATTTCCGTCTCTAAATTCCATCTTGTGTACCTTTCATCTCGGAAAAAAAGCAAGGTTGCTCATGAGAGAAGAAATTCCCAGTCTCCTCTACAGCTAACCTTCTACTGGAGGGCTGGGGGAAGGCAAAGCTGTCTTCAGAGGTGCTGCCTGTCCTTCACAAAGAGTATTCAAAACAAGGAATCTGGGAGGTCTAAGATCCAGAATCCAGCAATGTCACTGGCACAGAGGTGAGTCAAATACTAGGTGCATTGTGTTAGAATAAAGGCACCTACAGTTTTTAGATGTTGGCTCCAGAAGCTCCATGATGAACAACATAATAAAAGGGAAAATGTGATATATATATATAAATCCTACATATGGGTGTGTATACACACACATATATGTATCTCTCTCTCTCTCTCTCTCACACACACACACACACACACAGATGAGGGTTCCACAACTAGGACAGGAAAAACACAAAGTGAGGCAGGAACTTCTTGTACCAGACGGCAAGGAAGCACTCATAAACCAAGCTTAAAAGGTTTCTACAAGCCAAATATGGAACATTTTGAGCTTCAAAAAATGTCTATAATTGTTGGTAACATGTAGAATAAATTAAGGTCCATGAATTTACAATGATACTAAAGTAAAGAAAGTGAGAAAAACAGGGTGCCTGGGTGGCTCAGTCAGTTAAGCGACTGCCTTCGGCTCAGGTCATGATCCCAGGGTCCTGGGATCAAGTCCCACATCGGGCTCCCTGCTCTGCGGGGAACCTGCTTCTCCCTCTCCCCCTCACCCTGCTGGTGTTCCCTCTCTCGCTGTGTCTCTCTCTGTCAAATAAATAAATAAAATCTTTAAAAAAAAAAAAAAAGAAAGTGAGAAAAACAATTCATTTGCCACCATTCGAGGTGATTATTATACCATCTCCTTACTCAGGAAATTGTTAAAAGGAAAATTAAGAATTTACCTAACTTTTTTTTTTTTTTTTAAAGATTTTATTTATTTATTTGAGACAGAGAGAATGAGATACAGAGAGCATGAGAGGGAGGAGGGTCAGAGGGAGAAGCAGACTCCCTGCCGAGCAGGGAGCCCGATGCGGGACTCGATCCTGGGACTCCAGGATCATGACCTGAGCCGAAGGCAGTCGCTTAACCAACTGAGCCACCCAGGC
>NC_138383.1:22233390-22251213 GCF_054177405.1 Leptonychotes weddellii
CCAGTTACCTCTTAAGGGAGGCGTCCCCCCACACTCCGACAGGACAACCCTCTCCCTTGACTCTCCTCCCCCCACTCACCTGAGAACGGCGGCGACAGCTGCTGGTCCCCGTACCCCTGCGCTCGCTTCATACTGTCCGCAACATCCGGGACCTGCGGGACCGCCGATACACAAATACACACACACTCAGAACGCGCACACTCACACACACACACACCGACACACACCGGCCGGGGCGTCATGGCGTCAGCACGTCGACGCAGCGAGCGCGTACCCGCCGGGCCCCACCCCGCGCGGCCTCCGCCCCTCTTCTCCCCTCCCTGGGTTCTCCTGCCCCTCCTCCCTCTTCCTCAAGACTCCGCCTACCTCCCTTAGTGCGCGTGCGTCCCGCCGGCTCCCCGGGGCCGGGGGATTTGAGGGGAAGGAGGGGCCTGACTGGAAAGAGGCGGGAGCACGGAGGGGGTGGCATGCACCGCGCAGGAGGCTGTGCGGAGGTGCGAGGACCAAATAGAGGCCTACCGAGGGTTGGGGGGGCAGCGTAACAATAAAGGCATTGAACAATAGTAATTGATATTTGCAAGAAGTGTATGGATTACCAAGAACTTTAACTTGCATTCCCTAACTTTTCCCAAACAGCTTTGTGTCAGTAAACCATTTTTTGGACTTTATGATAATTCTAAAGACTTTTAAGTAACTTAGATTTTGGCATTTGGAAACAAAACCAAGGACCATCCTCTTGGGGGAAGGCGGGCATGTGGGTGGCTTAACTGAAAAGGACTTGATTCAGTGACAACTTGTTATCTTGGACGCCTGGGTCCCCAGCCGGCCTCACATCCTGGCTCCCAAGGGCCATCAGTGACTCCTGAGTTGAGTAAAAGAAAAAAAGCCTCAGCATCTTGGCCCTGGGAGGAAAAAAAAGACATCCCCATGTTAGAGTGTTAATGTCAGTGATGGGATATTTGCTATTGCCACAATCCTTCCCGTTAGCTTAAACTTTAAAAAATTGTTCCTACTGAATCAAGCCAAATAACCCGGAGCAGCTGTTGTCTCTTTTCCGCACTCTGATAGTGTCATTACACAGACACACGCATTCAAATGTCAGAGGCATTGGACCCAAAAGCGCAGCCAGACGAACCTGCAGGTCATGGGGTGATAAACTGTGGGCCCTGCCTAGGGAACAGCTTCTGGAAGCTTTGCTGCCATGGGACTGTCTCCAGGAGACTGTGCTCACTTGTCTCCTGCCACATGCGTCCTGGCGCCAGGTGGCCAGTGAGTCTGTTCATTAGGGAAGGCCGGGAGTCCATGAGCAAAGCCACAGGGGTTTGGAAAGAAACCCCTGACGGTGTCAGGCTGCCTTCCACTTTCAATTACACAAGCATGCCCTACAATCCCACAATTTAAAATGTCCTAGGAATCACAGACAAGGCCCTCCAAGCTCCTAGAGCTTGCTCCAACTGTATTTCAGACAACATGATCAAGAAATGGAGGTCCTGGGCGCCTGGGTGGCTCAGTTGGTTAAGCGACTGCCTTCGGCTCAGGTCATGATCCCAGAGCCCCAGGATCGTGTCCCGCATTGGGCTCCCTGCTCAGCAGGGAGTCTGCTTCTCCCTCTGACCCTCCCTGCTCTTGTGCTCTTTCTCTTTCATTCTCTCTCTCAAATAAATAAATAAAATCTTAAAAAAAAAAAAAAAAAGAAATGGAGGTCCTAACTTCCACCGTCATGTGAGTACTGGGCCTACCTTGCTTAAAACAAAAAGCTTTTGTCACCTAGTAGGCTGATGCTTGAAACTTTCCAATTAGGTTCCACTCATCATCATCCTCAACAAACATTCATTCCTTTAGCTGAAGCCAGCAAGGTTTTTGGTCCTTGTAAAAATTCAGAGTGCCCCATAGGTAACCAGGTAACCCGGTTCAAGTAACTGACTCCTGGTGTCACTGAGGCTGTTCAGTTCCTGTTCTCCTCACTTCAGAGTTCACAGGTTGGCAAGGAAGAAAGAAAAAAGGTGCTCCTTGGAGGGAGGATCTTAGAGGGGTAAGGGGTGCAGAAAAAGGAATCTGGAGGCGGGGACAGCATAGTTTAGCTACCTCACACTTGGGGCTAATCAATACGGTGTAGTCAGATTCTGCCTGGCACCTGGGAAGGGACTCCTCAGGGCTAGTGAATCTGTGCTAGCAGCTTGTCCAGGCTGGCCCTGAATCTCCAGAGATCTGGAAGGACATGAGTCCTACCCCATCTGTAGCCTGGCGCAATGAGGCTCCCATTCTGCTATGGGGACCATCCCGCCCACCTGAGATGTGATCCACCAGCCTCTGTACAAAGGGCTTTGATCTGGTGTGGATCCGATTCAATGACTGTAGATGTCCTTGGAAACACTGTGTGGAAGAATTTTAAACAGCTTCTCCTTTTTAATATGCACTTCCTCTTCGGTTTTAATTATTTTGTTCCTACATTTTCCCTTTCAATTTACTAAAATCTAGAAATGTAATTAGAGCAGAGGCTGGGCTCAGAGAAAGCTGCCAGGATTTCTACAGCATGATTAAATATATGAGGCATCCCTTTAGTGTGGGACTGAAAAATAGGATTCTCATTATTATCTTTCCCTTATCCAGGAAAGAATCAGCGCCACGTACACATACGGATTTATTGAAAACGAAGCACTAATTAAAAACTCACCCAGCCTCTTGACGAGATCTGGGGGGGGGGGAAAGTGAGGTTATTTCATTATTTCCTCCATTTACTGTTCTGTTGTTGTAACTGCTGACAAGCAAGAAGCACCCCCCCCCACTCCTCTCTCTTCAAAATAAAATTCTTTTCTTATCTTGAGGGACTTAATGAGGGTTTTATCTATGCAACAACAATCAAGCTTACAATGGCACCAATTCAATTCACTGCTCCTTACGGTGGTAGGAAACGTGCCGAACTCAGTTTTCTTAATTCCAAAACACAAATGACAAAGTATTCATTGGCTGGCATGAACCAGATCTGGGCAAGGGCTCTGTCTCAAAAGACCGCAACACATCTGGTCTTTATGCTGCCAACGAGGATCTTCAGCTCCATTGTACAGTCCAGTAAGCAAAGGCATGATTTCCCTCAAAGCTGTAGGGGAGGTGGAGACAGGCAGGACTGAACAGAAGATGAGTCCAGACTCCCATCCGGTTGTAAGCACTGTAGCAAGATACAGTCCTTCTCTCCTCTCTATACGGTGATTCAGTTGACCAGTCAATGCACCCCAGCCTGAGGCCTGCCATGGTGGAGCCCCACAGGGATATCAGAGATATGTATGCAGGAAGGAATATCCTCAGTGGGGAGGCCTGGTCCTGTGCTCTGGAGGTTCCCAGTCTAAAGGAACAGAGACAGGGGCACCTGGGTGGCTCAGTCGTTAAGCGTCTGCCTTTGGCTCAGGTCATGGTCCCAGGGTCCTGGGATCGAGCCCTGCATCGGGCTCCCTGCTCAGCGGGGAGCCTGCTTCTCCCTCTCCCACTCCCCCTGTTTGTGTTCCCTCTCTCACTGTCTGTCTCTCTCTGTCAAATAAATAAATAAAATCTTTAAAAAATAAAAATAAATAAATAAATAAATAAAGGAACAGAGACAGATGACATACTTTGGGACACAAGTGTAAAATCATACGCAAGGAGGCATGCCAGCAAGAACACATTGATGAGGTGGTGCTGAGGCCACAATGGGGCTAATGAAAAATTGGCAGTGGGGAAATATTGATTGATTAAATTTCATAGCGAGGTAGCTATGGCTTAATGAAGGAGTTCCAGCCTCCTTGTCTAGAGACCCAAGTTCAACACTAACACTATAATATAAATGTGGACAAACCTCTGTGAGCCTGTTTTCCCACCCAAACAATGGAGAAAATAATGTCCAGCATATCATATTGTTGTGTGGATCAACTGAGATAATATTTGAACGTAGCAGAGTCCCTGGCATAGAGCAGACCCCGCTTGTTTAGGGGTGTGTTACTGAATGTGGGTTTGGGGGTAAGTGTTCAGATAGCCGCTGGTCTCCAAGCCCTGCTCTCATCTGCACACCATGCTCCCTCTTTTTCTTGGATTCTTTCAAGTTCTTTGGGAAGCAGCGAATCAAGGAAACAGCACAAGTTTCTCAGCCAGAACATTGCCACTTGCTAGCTGGGGTCCCTGGACAAGACCTGGAGTCTGTTTCCTCACAGATGGGTCAGGCTTTCTGGTTGCGAGAACTCCACCAGCTCTGGCTCTGTCAACCCAAACTGGAATTTACTGAAGAAATACCTCTGGTCTCCAGAACTGACAGGACCTCAAGAATCAGATTCGGCAATCTGGCTGAAAACCAAAGGCTCATGGAGGAAGAAAAGCCTTCTTCAGCAGGACATTGTGGCCAGGAGGTCCTGCTGCCACCACCAGGCACATGGCTTCCGCGGCTACTGTGGCAAAAGATGTCTACACTCCTTTCATCTTTGTGCCTCGTGCTGCAAACCCCAACCCCAAGCAGTAGCACCAAGTTGGCCAGTCTTGGTCAACGTCCTGGGGCCTGACCACCATGCTGCCACGGTGTCCGTGGTGAAGTGTTTAGCATTCCTTCTCCCTGATGTTATCCACAGCAGAGCGCTCGCCGCAGATCAGATGCTGGATGACCTGTTCTCCCGTCTCATCTGCGACGTGGGGCATCCATCAGAGGGTAATAAGCAGCATCGAATGACATGGTATTTGTTCACAAGGGCTTGGCATTCGAAGGGCATTATGTTACTTTACTTCCCTCTTTAATAAAACAAAAGGGTGGGGTGCCTGGGTGGCTCAGTCGTTAAGCGTCTGCCTTCGGCCCCGGTCATGATCCCAGGGTCCTGGGATCGAGCCCCACATCGAGCTCCCTGCTCTGCGGGAAGCCTGCTTCTCCCTCTCCCTCTTGCCCACAAGCCCTGCTTGTGTTCCCTCTCTCGCTGTGTCTCTCTCTGTCAAATAAATAAATAAAATCTTAAAAAAAAAAACCTAACTAAAGGCTTATAATGGTGTAGCTATCTGAGGATTTGACTGATGTGCTTATAGATCAATTGAAGTTCTGAGTTTTTAACGTGGAAAAATGGCTGGCAAACATGATGTCTGAGGAGTGAAGTACCAGGCAAAGAAGAGCAGTGGAAAAGAGAAGAGAGGAAGTAGCAAGTTTGAGTCCTAGCTTTCCTCTGATTTTTGCCTTGGCCTGGCAACACAGTCATCTCGTGCATCTTTAACTCAGTCTAAAAATAACATGAAGTCATTGCTTCAAAATAAGTTTTAGAGGGCTGATATTTTTTTCAACAAAGAATGTATTAGCAAATAGAGATTATTCACTGTTATGAATTATTTTCAGTGGGGTTTTTTTTTGTTGTTGTTCTATCTGAATGGGATTGATCCACCTATTGACATTTGCCTTATGATAATATATACCTAAATGTAGATCATTAGTTTAGCAAAAACACATTTTTTTCTCTGCCTCAACTCAAGTAGAAATTACTTTGGATTTTATAATTTTAGATTATCCTTGCCAGGGCTCTCCTTTATCAAGGTGAATTGATTTCAATTGAAAGTTTACTCTATGTTAGAATCCTATTTTTAAAAAAAGAATTTAATCTAAAATTCAATTACAGAAGGTCTGTGCCAAAGTGAACAGTCAACTAGCACTTACTGAATGCTCCCTGGGTACAGAGCTCTACCAATGTAACTACAGGAGAAGTCGAAAGAAATAGAAATATTTTCATTATTCACATAGGGTTTTCAGTTTTGAATTTAAAGAAATCCCAAACTGGAAGGGATACCATAAAGATTCCATAAAGATTCTCCATAAAGATTCTCCAACCCGGTGGTTTTTGAATGACGCTTCTCAAGCTCTGGTCTTCTGAAGATTTGCTTCAGGGGCTCCTAGGAAGCGGGTAGAGGAACCAAATGAGGCTGGGCAGGTCAAGTCAAGCCAGCCCAGTTCTCTTTCCACTCAGGCCAGGAATCAGGCATCATCCTTCAATTCCTTTTTCCCCCTGTCACCGTACATCTGATCCATCAGGAATTCCCAGAAACTCTAGTCTCAAAATATCCCTTGAATCCATCCACTTCTCTCCATCTTCCCAGTCAAGTCCTAGCCATCATCCTCTTTTGCCTGAACCACAGTGAGGGGATTCTACTTAATCTCCCTAGTATTTGGTTTGTCCCTCCATCCATTCTTCACTCAGCAACCAGGGCAACCCAATTAAAACTTAAGTCAGATTGTGCTGCCCCCCTGCTCAAAACCTTTGAATGCTTCTCACTGCACCAAGAATAAAATCCAAACTTTGTACCGCCGCCTACAAGAGTCTCAGGTTCAACCACATCTCATGTCCCTTCTTCCCTGTCTTTGCACCAGCCATGCTGGCCATGTGTCAATTCTTGGAACTGGTAAAGCTCATCAAGACCGTTCCCTCCATAGACATTTTCGGTTACTGTTCCCTCTGCATGGAACACTTCTACCCTGGCTTCTCACATGGCTGGTTCTTTCAGGTCTCAGTTTAATTTCACATCTGCAGAGAGCCTCCTCTGACCACCCACCCTATCCCAAACAAGGACCTTCCGTTATCCTCGATCATGGTACTCTGTTTACTTCCCTCACAGTACTAACAACAATTGTTAATTTTTTGAGTATTTACTTGTTTATTATCAGTCTCGATCAACTGTCAGCTCCATAGCAGTCTGGTCTGCTCTCCAAGTAGATATCCCAGCATTGGGCACAGTGCGGACACGTGGACAGCAGGTGCTTAGGACACACTGAATGAACAACTGGAAGGAACGAGTGAATGACAGAAAGCCCTGGTCTTGTCTAGAATGTCAGGGAAGGCTTGAGCAGAGGCTGGAAGCCTACATGGAAGGTCAGTAGGCTAGGGATGTGGAGAAGGGGAATGAGGAAGGAAAACAGCCCAGAGACACAGAGATCCTCAGGCCAGGGGGAGCATGGAGACTTTGTGAAACTCAAGGGAAATGAGTGGCTGGAGACAGAGAGCAAGTGGGAGTGCTGTGGGAGGTGGGGCAGGAGGGTTAGGCAGAGCCAGCCAGCGTCTCTCCTCTAGGACCCAAACCCCAGGGCCCAGAACAGGGAGGAATGAATTCCTGAAGGGAAGTCAGGGCACTCTTGGCAGGAGAAGGAAGACCATTTCTCCTGGTTTTCCTTCTGCTTCCCTGGCTGCTCCTTCTCAGTCTCCTCTGGGGGCTCTGCCTTTGGTCATCCTTTTTATATCCATTTTCCTTGGATTCTTTTTTTTTTTTTTTTTTAAAGATTTTATTTATTTATTGGAGAGCGAGCGAGAGAGAAACAGCATGAGAGAGGAGAGGGTCAGAGGGAGAAGCAGGCTCCCCGCTGAGCCGGGAGCCCGATGTGGGACTCGATCCCAGGACCCTGGGATCATGACCTGAGCTGAAGGCAGTCGCTTAACCAACTGAGCCACCCAGGCGCCCGATTTTCCTTGGATTCTATTCGGTTCCTCTCCTTCTCACACTGTCCTCACTTGCCTCGAGATCCCTCATTCACTTTCATGGCTCCACTGCCACCCATCTGCTGAAGAATATTCCAAATCCATCTTGAGCCAGATCTTTCTTGAGCTCCCGACCTAACACGCCCAACTAGCAGCCTGATATCCTCAGGTGGATGTCCCCCAGGCACCTCATAGCAGATCTAAAACGTGCTTCTCTTCCAGGTTTCTCTGTCCCACCAGGTAGCTGAGTCTGGGAGCTGGGAATGATCCCCAATTCCTCCAGCACACTTTGGATGCACCCCCATGTTCTGACAATTCCATACCTCAGTTATGGCCCAGCTCTGCCAACTTCCTTCCATCTTCACTGACACTTCCCCAATTCTTCCCTGGATGACGCGACCTCCTCACTGGCCTCCCAGCCTCTGGTCTTCCCCTTCCAGTTCATTCTCTGCTCTGCAGCCAGAATGAGCTTCCTAAAATGCCAGTCCAATGGGCTCACTTCTTTACATGCAACCCTCCCACGGCTGCCCGTTACCCTCAGGATAAAGTCCATACTCCTTAATAGGGCAAAAGGCTCTTTCCCAGGGCCCCTGCCTTTGTCTCCAGGGGCTCTCGCACCCTCCCCACCCCACCTAGCAATACCCATTTCCATCACACACAGAGCTACTTTCAATTCCCACGAGTAAACCAAGTTCTCTCTTTTTGCTAGCACTGTTACTTACCAGAACAGTCTTCCCCACACCTTTCCCTGCCCCCACCCCCACCCCCACCTTCCCCTGGCCAATTCTGTGCTGCTTCTCCAGGCTTTGATTTTACCCATCTGTTCCTCCAGGAAGCTATGCAAGTCTCCCAACCCTGAGCTGGGGCTCCCCGCGGTTCCCCTCCTTCTGCACTCTCCCCCTGAATCATGCTCACCCAGCCCCTGTCTGTGTCCCTCGCTAGGTGGTAAGCTCCATGAGGACAGGATTTCTTTTTCTTTTCCTCTATCTCGTTTCTAGCACCAAGCAGCGTTTCTAGCACATAGTATGTATTCAGGTAAATGCTTGTGTGACGGATAAACAGGTGAATGAGTGACAGAAACATTCCTCTCGGGACCTTGGTTCCTGAGGTTTCAGGCACAGAAGCCTCCAGGAGCTTCCTCTTCCTGCCTCCACTGTTTGGCCACAGGTTGGTCAGCAGGCTGGTCTTAGGCACTCTGAACACTCACTCAGAGGCTCTTTGACTCACACCCTCTGCTTGGGAGCCCAGTCTTCCCTTAAAAGGCCACCTTATCGGAAAGTGTCTGTGATGGCATTTATGAGCTCTATTTTTATCTATGTTGGAAAAGTCTCAAAGTTAATTCCCAAGCCAAAGACATTAAACTCAGGAACGTGGATGAGCAAGGAAGCATCTATGTGATGCCTTTGAGTCACGGCTTTGTTTTCTGTGGCAAAGGCCTCCAGTCCTCCCTGTCACTGGGCCCTTGTTTTTAAGGACTGGCTGGCTGACTCTAACAAGCTTTTGATCCCACGTTTGTTAAAACTAGATCCTGCAGCCCTTCACGCTCTGGGAAATGGTGCCCTCTTCCCTAAGATTCTCTTCTGGGCCCTTGGAGTAGAACGCCGAATGGATTGCCAAACATCTCCCCGTTCATTCCAGACAGTTTTCCACCCCCTTCCCCAAATGGAAACGAATCGTGGGTGATAACATTGCCAGCAGCAGGAAGGCAAGAGGCAGGGCGGCCAGAAGGGAGGGCTCCCAACGAGCCTGGCCAGAGAGGTAACTGGATAGGGGCTACAGAATGAGGACAGTAACCCAGCAGGGCTGGCGGGCAAATGGAGGGTCTGTGCCAGGGAAAGGATTTGCCATCAGAACCGCAGGGAGAGAGAGAGAGGCAGAGAGAGAGAGAGAGAGGAAGAGAGAGAGAAGGTAGGAGTATGGAGAGAGGAAAATGACAGCAAAGGACCAAGGGAGGGAGGGCAGGGAAGAGGGAAGCAGGAAGCAGAGGTGGAAGGAATCAGGTAGTTCTTGGAAAAGGTCAGGAGGAGAGAGGGAGCATGAATCTCCCTTTAATCTGAGTAGGGTAATCTGGGCAAGAGGATGTTGGAGAGTCAGAGAGATGGTCAGTCACACCGCCTCCACCCCCATGGCAGATTAGAAATGAGAGCCAGGGAACATATCGAAGGATTTTCTCATTCCCAAGTGCAAAGTACTGAATTAGCCACCATCCCTGCCTCCGGGAACGGGGAAAAGACAGATTTCATTAAAGGGTGCTGGAACCCGGAGGAGTCAGGCCACTATTGAGTCGCCTTCCCCTTTCCCTTAGCAAAAGCCTAAACGATTCAGGGTCCATGCCCCTCTGTCCCTGCCCCCCTTCCCCCCTTTCCTGGCAGCTGGAACACAGCCCAGGAACACAGCCCCCCTCTGCGCCTCTGCCTTTGCTGGCTTCTCTGGGACAGGCACCAGACTTATTAAAGCCTGGAGTCTGGGCTGAGTCAGCACGGACTGTGGGAGACATTGCTTCCTGGAGGTCTTGCTTCAAAGCTTCCGGCTGACCAAGCACTGGTAGGGAGCAAGAGGTACCCTGCCTGGAAGCTGGAGGTGGCTTTGGTTTTCAAGAGCCCTCTCACCAGAAAGTCATGGGGCAGAAATTTCCATAGTGCAGCTTAAAGAGTGACTCCTATGTACTTGAGGCTGCCCCAACGCCCTCCACACTCTCTGATTCAGATAATGGCATTTTCCAGACCTCACGAGAGGTTTCAGGGCCAAGATGGAGGCTGTGATTCCTGAATGATCTAGTTACTTCTCCTGAAAATTAGACAAAACGTACTTTCTAAGCCTCAGACGTCTATTTTCCAAAGATACATTCTTGTTCAGGGGGGCAGTAAGAATGTGTATGAGATGCTCCGTGTGGGCACAAGGCAGCCTCCTCTCTTGATAAAAAAAAAAAGAAGGGACAGCATACCATTCGCAGAAATCAGCAGGCTGCTCCAGTGGTCAAGCCTCTGCTCTGTTTCTGAGGGGCTGCAATGGGGAGTCTAAGCCCCCCCGCCCCGCTCCTTCTCTTTGACTCCCCCATGCCCAGTGAAGGATCATTTTGATGATCTCGCTCAGCTCAAACGAGCCCCCCCCCGCAACCACTTCCTATGTATGCAGTGGGCACTCCAGTGGGCAGGCGGTGGGTGGCAGAGCTGCTGGACTCCTTTCCCCGAGAACGGATCAGTTGGTGCCAAAAGCCTATATAAGCTCTTTCTGATCTCTGTGCCAGTGATTGCAGGCCCTGGAAGGAAGCCAGGAGTCCACCACGAGCCCTGCGTTCTTCCCCTCCCTCCCATCCGCCAAGAATGGGGAGGGAGGGCTTGGGAGCCCACCAAGAAAGGAGCTGATGGTTCTTAGACACATTCCGCAGCTGTCACACCTGCTAACACGGGGACTTGCTCACGCACAGAGGCACGCTCCGCAATAAACTGTGTCAGGCTTCCTTGGCCCATCTGTCCCACGCCCAGAGCAGGAGTACTAAGAACTTCCATCAACAAACTGTTGTTCCCCGTTGGTGTCCCTCCTCCCTCCCTTCGGCCCTTCCACAAACCTGACTGATGTGTGGCACCTTCCAGCGCCAGTCACTGTGTTAGAGGCGAAGGACACAAGAACATGGTGTCGGGGGAGAAAGTGTCCCCAAATATTAATCAGAGGCAAGGCAGTAATATAGTGTTGTGATGGGGTAGGGGGTGAACCAGTGGCCCTAGGCCAAATCGACCCTATGGGCGTGTTTAGTTTAGCCAGCAAAGAATTTTAAAAATTGGAAGAGTTCAGGGCACCTGGGTGGCTCAGTTGGTTGAGCGGCTGCCTTCAGCTCAGGTCATGATCCTGGAGTCCTGGGATCGAGTCCCGCATCGGGCTCCCTGCTCGGCAGGGAGTCTACTTCTCCCTCTGACCCTCCACCCTCTCATGTGCTCTCTCTCTCTCTCATTCTCACTCTCTCAAATGAATAAGTAAATAAACTCTTAAAAAAAAAAATTGGAAGAGTTCATGTAAAAATCGGTATTTCCACCTTTTTTTTTTTTTTTTTTGGAAATGACAGATTTGGCAACAGTCGGGAAGAGGTGATAAGCCACTGTCCCCTTTGGACGGGACGTGCACTCACAGGCCACGCACCCCCACCTCTCCACCCCAGCCCTTCCCTATGAACTCCAACTGGCTGGCTTCCTTCATTCAGGCTTCCTGCAACAATTGTGCAGGTGTGAGAATTCGGGACCCTTGAAATGAAAAGCTATCAGAGGACCAGAGGAGGGAACCATCAACTCTGCTGGAAGAAGTCGGATGGGCTCGCCCCGGAACCAATTTTAAGTATCATGATTTGAGTACTTGCTTATTGCTCCTCTCCCCCCACCCCATCGTGGGAGGGGCCGTGCTTGGCCGCCTCCTGCACAGTACCTCGGGAGCAAGGCTGAGTGCCTGGTACCCGGCTGGTCTCAGCACAGGCTCGGGTGCCAGGTGTTGAATGAACAGAGATGCTGGAAGCACCAGGTGGGAAAGGGAACTCCAAGCAGAGGGAACTGGGGGCACAAAGGCATGGCAGTAAATAGTGTACAGGGAAGCTGCAAATAGTTGGTGGTGAACAGAGATGCTGGAAGTGTGAGGTGGGTGGGATCCCGCAGGGTAGAAGCGTCAGGAGTTGAAGCAGGGAAAAACAGACTCCCGGGGGATCCTGAAGCCCTTTTTATGCCACCTTCTGATGGTAACCATGGACCCTGAGAAGTGATTTGAGGAGTGAAGTAACAGGAGCAGAGTCTTGTTTCAGAGAGAAGTCTGGCAAAGTGTGATGTGGGGAGAAGTGAGCTCCGGAGGGAAGACAGAAGCAGCAAAGAGAATTCCCTTCAATGCCCCACTTCCTCTTTCTGAGGCCCCTGAAGCGCCGCTGGGGGGGGATCTAGTTTAAGAAAATGGTGCCCCCTGCTGACGAGATCTAGGCTTGCACCTCCCCTGGGCCGAAAGGGGAATTCTGCCATGTTTGGCCCCAACAAAAGTACCTGGAACCCCCCACCCCGCCCCCGCACAGAATTGCAAGGTGATGTATCTGAGAGGAAAAGAAAGGCCCGTGAGAACATGTGTGATAATGACTAATGCCACAGGCTTGTCAGATAAATACGCAACACTGGCTAAACTTGAATTTCAGATAAACAGCACATATGAGTATGCCTCAAATATTGCACACATAGTTTTAATATAAGTGGTGTCCCAAGTATTAGATGAGACGTACTTATACGTAAAAAAAAAATTTATGTGTTGTTTATCTGCAACTCACATTTAGCTGGGCATCCTGTGTTTTTATTTGCTGAATGGGACAGGCCCAGATAAAGTGTGTGGAGGGGCCGGGAGAAAACCAGAAACGAACCTGGAAGGGTTACTCTCTTGGAGTAGCTCTGCAACCTCAACCCCACCACCCCCCCTCTAAGCAGAGCCGGGGAAGATGCCTTCTCATATTTTGCAGTGGTGCCCAGTTACACCGCTGTATTTAGGAAATCGCTTTTCATTAACGGAGCCCCGGGGTGATGGTGGATAACGTGTATGGACCCCTTGGAGAATCGGAAGAGAGCTGTGGACCCTTACAGAAAAATGAACCTACCAGCTTGATACATGTGTGAGCGTTTGTGCCATGCACACGCACAGAGACACGTAGAATTTCAGGGAGTTCCAAGCCTTCACATAAGAGCGACACATTCCTTCTAGGGCTGTGGTCTCAGTGTGGCAGTTCTAGACCCTGAGTAGGAGGAAATGGTGTCCAGTCAGAACCTAAACTGAAACATGGAGTTTCTCCTAGCTCTGGCCACCCCCATACATGACAAAACCCAGAAGTGGGCAGCAAGAAACATTCAGCCCCTCCCCTTCGCAAATGCCTTGAACCTTTTTCCTCTTCCACTTCTCAACAGGGAATCAGGCATATTTGGACAGAAGACCCACCAGCCCTTGTGCACTTACGCCTCAGCCTCATTCAGGAAGGCACTGAATGAAATCAGTCCCTATTCCAAGACCCTCTTTGCTCCCCTCCCCGCCCTTCTTGCCAGGGCAGGCAGAGCCTACTGGTTCTAAGGACTACGTCTGTCAGAAATTGCCTTTAATCAGTAGGTGAAAACCTTCCAGAGTAAATTCTGGATGCTCTGAGCTGGGTGATCAAAGCCACGGCTGGAACATTTTGGGAGCAGATCTTGGAGCAGGGTGTTCCAAGTCTCCAAGTCTCCCTCCTACGGCCCTTACTGGAAAGCTGTCTGATCCCCACAGCCTGCTCTCCTCCCAACCCTATAGAGGGAAGGCAGAAGTGACCCAGTCCAGGGGGATGTTGTTTTCAGACGCTCTCCAAATGTTCTAAATTATGTAAAAACCTCATTGTCGGTTGCTTCCATCTTTGTCAGCATGTTTGTGTAACATTCCAGGGTCAGTGGACTGCATTGTGGAATAAGGCCCCCAAACTGACCCAAGTTGTATTGAGCGAACAATCGTAAGGATAAATCCTACGATGTATTATCATAGAACATTTTACATTGAACATTTTTTGTAACTAAAAAATTATCTCATCTACACTGCGGTATGATTTCCAACTATAATTTCTTTGGAAGAAGGGTCCTTTATTCTGAGCTTTTCCTAAAATTTTTAGAGTTAAAATGACTTGTAAGTCATATTGGTGATAGGTTTTTTGTTTTTTTTTTTTAATGTCCTTACTTAAAAAAAAAAAAAAAGGAAAGCCAGCCCTCCAAATTATTTGGAAATTCTACTGGACCAGGAAATCCAAATGGCTGGGAACCAGTGGCTTAGCTCCCTGACCTCTGACATGTGGGAAGTGGAGGCTCACTTCTGGGCCCTGCCTTCCCACAGCCATGGGACTTCCAGCCGATGCGCTCTGGGGGGTTTCAGGCATATATATATGTATATATATAAACAAAAGGGGAGACTTGTCCTGGCCTAAGCTCTCCCCAGGAGTGTTGGGAGGACAAATTTTCAGGAACTAAAGAGCTTTGGGAAAGGAATTCCATAAACATATGAGATTGTGGCTCTTGAAGACAGCTGGTGTGTTTTCAGTGAGAGGGGTTGAACGATCCCGCAGAGACCCAGGATAATTTCTCTGCCACGGCATCTGGAGAAAGTGACCAGCACCACCACTCATTAAATGTGCAAACTGTTCCACCGAGAAGTGGGACCAGACAGCACAGGCAATGGGTCTCCTGAGGAACTTTGCTTCTCCCCCTCTGAGGGCACAGGTCCAAGATGTGACTAGGACTCAGGGAACCTTGAATTCTAATTAATCTTGTAGGCACATACCCAAGGACCTACCACAGGCCCCCCAGCCTTCCCTAACTTGTTTTTCCCATTTCTATAAGGGACAGGGGCTTGCTCGGTCATCCTCTGCCAGGGTGTCACAGGACTTTGGGAAAACACATCATCCGTTCCTAAATGCCTCGCCTGAGAGATGGTCCACAGGGAATGTTTAATTACTGTCCCTTTAAAAACAGTGTAGATTTTCTTTCTTTTAATGTTTAATTCCGAATAGCTTTCCCCATGTTGTTACCCCAAATCACATTGGTGGGTCCCTGCCCTTGCACGAGGCCACGTTGTGTCAAGGAGATGGACAAACCGCTTTTCCATGAGCCTGAGCACCAACAGCGGAGGTCAACCTGATGGTTTGACCAAAATAGGCGTTCAGTACAGTACACCCCCAACTGAAAACATAGTGTTCAGGGAGACTTGTGTATTGGCTCCCTCCCCTCTACACATAGCTGAGAATTAACTACAGATGAGAAGTCCTTTGATCTTGAGAAACCTGAGGCATCAGGCCGCCCAGGGTTAGCGATCAACACTCCCTTTTGTTGGAACTTGCCTGGTATTTCACATTTATCAGCCCTTGTGCCCCGACAGAGCACTGCTGACTTCGGTCAAACTTGGCACGCTCGGGTCCCCCTGATCCGGGAGCTAAGCGTGCCACCAGGTGCGGCGGCAGCTCAGGCCACATCTCCACCTGTCTCCCCTTTGGGCTGAACGACCGCCTCAGGGCAGAGCCCCTGCTCCCACTTGACCTGACTGACGGCAGGAGTATGGGGGGCGGGGGGAGGTGGGCAGTTGAAAACCCCATTTCCCACTTGGCTCCGCTGCCTGCACCTTTCATCTTCCCACATGCTGCAGCTCAAGCCTCGCCTTGCCCAGACACTCGGTTGTTGGCGCTGTGCGTCTGATTTGTTTACCTGGCTCCCTATGAGACTGTGAATCCGCCCCCAGAGGGTAAGTACTGGTCCTACTCAGCTTTGAACTCCCAGCAAGTTCACAGGATGTGGCACACAGGAGCGATGGGTTAGACGGGCAGACGGGGGGCTGAGCACTCCAGCAGCGGGCTCTTGGCACACAGTAGGCAGGACGTACCTGGTGGCAGGTGAGAGCCACGCTGGGCTCTTGAAGATTCTGTCTTGCTCTTGGTGCCTAGCATTAGGCATCTCTGAGACAGCTAGTTGGGAAGGGCAGGGGCTGGAGGTGGAGGGGACTGGTCTGATGGTCAGGGGAACGGGCCTGTAGGCCCCTGGCAGTGGTCACACGCTCTGACCACCTATCCAATCCACAGAAGACAGTTTGGAAGCACTATCAATCCAGAAGGGAAGGGGCTAATCGAGGCAAACTTTGGGATGAAAAAAAACCAAAAAAACCAGAGAGGGGAGAGGGGTGGAGAAGGAAGGAAATTCAGCCAGATGTACTTAAAACCTCTTCTCTCAAGGAGGAGTTCAAAATGAGAGGGGGCCTTTGGGGGCGGAGCTGCAGCGACACCAGGGCCCCTAGAGAGCAACACGAGTGCCAGTGAGGCTGGCTTGAAAGGCTGGGGAGGGGCGGTGAGGCAGCCGCTCAGGAAGGAGGCTGGGCTCCCAGCTGGAGAGCCAAGGGGCTGGGGCTGCTGAACAGATGGAGTGAAAGTTGCAGCTGGTGGAAATGCACTTTCATGTGTAAAGTTTGGTCCGTGGAGGATTGCGATTTCCAGCTCTGAAGGCGGCCGTGGGCAGGTGGCTCTGCTCCATGCTCCGCCTTCTCCCCCCACTGCCACCCAGGAAACTTGAGAGAGGCTCTGTGCCAGCACCCAGTCACCATGCCTTCCGCCAGCATCCCTTTCAACAGGCAGAAGCTGGCATGGGGACACCTTGGCACGGCCGCGGCGGCAGAGGACGGCAATGCTTTAGCAACCGAAGGGAAAAGGGGAATAGGATTAATCCAGCCTCCCCAGGAGGGGACCAGGTGGACCGAGAACAGATTCGGAGACGGAGGGAGGGAATCGACCTTCCCAAGCTGTTCATGATACATACACTGGGTCCCCACTCGGCTTGTCTGAGCTCTGGCTGAAGAGGAGGCCGTGGGGAAATGTGAAAACACAGCAGACTCTGAGGCTCTGGGCTCATTTCCCCCCCCAACCTCAAGGGAGGTTTCTTGAGGAAAGACTGTATCTGGAGTTTTTAAAGAAATATTTGCCCACCAGAGCTTGAAGTGATAAAGTGATTTTGACATTCTCTGGCTCTAACAGCCAGCCACCTGTCCTGGCAGATTTAGACCCTCACCTGCGGGAATAGAGGCCACAAGCCCAAATGCAAAACTAGTCAAGTTCCTCCCTACAATGCTTGGGCTCTTGGGGGAATTAGCCACCCAACCGGGTTTCCTACACCTGAGAGGGAGCTTGGGCAAAGAGCATCAAGCTCTGCCTCTTCCCATCCCATTCTCTCTTCGCGTTAGGCTGTGCTCCAGGTCATCCAGAACAGAAACTGCCAACTCTTTTAACTCTTGTTAAAATCGAAGTGCCTTTTTTTAGAATATGTGATTTTGCTTCCTTTTCTTAAAAAACAAACAAAAAAAACAAAACAAAGAACACAAAAACCAAAAACAGACTGGAACCCAGTCCTTTATCCCTATTGTGTCCATTTGCCCAAGAGATGTCCGTATTTGAGATAATAACTTAAATATTCTTGAAGTGGAGGTAGTCTCTCTCTTCCTAGTGGGATGTCTTCTTGGCTCCTTTCCCAAACTTGGCATCGAGACCGAGACCTATGAAAAGGGAGAAGATGGGCTTAGCCTTACGAGGAGAAATGAAACCTACCAATGGTTTTGACAGTGGCATGGGGGGACGGGAAGGTCAGCCTTGGTTCTCCAAAATTGGGGCTTTAAAGAAAACTAACTCCAAACACTGGTTTTATAGAACTCCCTCAGAGAAAAAGTATGGCATCAAATGAGAAAAATCACCAAGACACAGGTAATTATGTATATATAATAAAATACAGTAGAACTAAAAGAAAAAATGTCAAAACTTTAGCTAGTTCTCTCAGCTCATCCACGGCAGCACAACTTGGTAGGGAGTAAGTTTAACAATTTTATCCTGTTC
>NC_138383.1:22251313-22321771 GCF_054177405.1 Leptonychotes weddellii
AAGTAAATAAAATCTTAAAAAAAAAAAAAAAAAAAAAAGAGCATCTGTATTTAAAAAATAAATAAATAAAATAAAATAACTAAATCACTTTTTTTTTTATTTTTAAAGATTTTATTTATTTGACACAGAGAGAGGGAACACAAGCAGGAGGAGTGGAAGAGGGAGAAGCAGGCTTCCTGTGTAACAGGGAGCCCGATGCTGGGCTCGATCCCAGGACCCCGGGATCACGACCTGAGCAGAAGGCAGACGCTTAACGACTGAGCCACCCAGGCGCCCCACTAAATCACTTTCATAAATATACATTTCAGGAAAAGAAATATCTAAAGCTCTCTCACACGGCACCTGGGTGGCTCGGTCGGTTAAGCATCCGACTCTTGATTTCTGCTCAGGTCACGATCTCAGAGTCCTGAGATCGAACCCCGAGGTGGGCTCCACACTGAGCGGGGAGGCTGCTTGGGATTCTCTCTCCCTCTCCCTCTGCTCCTCCCCGCTCCCTCAGTCTCTCTCTCAAAAACTTAATTAATTAAAAGAAAAAAGAAAAGGGCGCCTGGGTGGCTCAGTTGGTTAAGCGACTGCCTTCGGCTCAGGTCATGATCCTGGAGTCCCGGGATCGAGTCCCGCATCGGGCTCCCTGCTTAGCAGGGAGTCTGCTTCTCCCTCTGACCCTCCCCCCTCTCATGTGCTCTCTCTCTCCTCTCATCCTCTCTCTCAAATAAATGAATAAAATCTTTAAAAAAAAAAAAAAAGAAAAAAGCAAGCCCTGAGACTGTTGCTGCACACGCCCAGACACGTGAGCTCCGCGCGGAACTTACCCAAGAACACGAGTACGGTGCCCACCCACTGCAGCTGGCTGATTGGGTTGGCGAAGAGGATCACAGAGGCCAAAATGGTGAAGAACTTTCGAGTCGTGGTGATGATGGAGCAGGTCAGGGGGCCAAAATACACAACTGTCATGAAGATGAAGCTCTAGAGAGACCGAGAAAGCGGGGTCAGGCTGGCTCTTGGGGCTCTGCCACAAGGTCAAAGTATGTGACAGGACATCAGGGCTGGGCTTGCCGCCCTCTTCTTCCAGCCGGGTCGGGCTCCCTTGGGGAAGCCAAGCTACCCGGTCTCGAGGCACTCACCTGACCCAGGGCACTGGTCAGGCCAAAGAGCAGGATGTTATAGATGACGGTAGGGTACCTTTCGGCAAAGCTCAAGAACTCCCAGAGCTCCCCAGTAAACAGGATTCCTGGGAATAAATGGCAAAGGATGAATGGCGCACCCTGTGTGCCTGCGTCAGCGCACGTGTCTACACGCAGCCCAGGAAAGTACTCCACGGAACAGCACGTCGGGAAGTGCAGGGACTGAGTTCACACTGTCCTGTCAGGTGGCTTGCTCCTAGTTTTCTGATTAGACAAACTAAAGACTCTTCCAAGAGAGGCTTGGGAGTTGACTAGCTACTTCTGCCAAAGTTACTGGTAGCAGAGATCCTCAGATGTTGGGGAGATACTGACCCACACATCCCCAGCTCAAGGCAGCCCCACGCATGGCCACCTCCAGCCATCAGCAGCCTCCTCCGTTAACCCCACTGTGCTGTACTAAAAATACTTCCTGCGGGCACCCAGATTTGAACAAAGGTTGGGAAGCACTGATTTAAAAGCACATACGTTCATATTCAAACTACAGTCCGTATACACCAAATACCAGTATGTCATCACTATCAGAAGAAGGTGAGTTCCCAAGGTACCCCTGTGACCTACTACTACGTGTCCCCCCAAGGAAACTGGCACAGGTCTACCCATGATTGTGCCAATCATGAGGAGCAAGCAGAGCCCGCCAGGGAAAGTTTCTCCAAGAAGGTTTTCCAGGGGCTTGGACAGAAGGGCATCTTACAGCCGAGACAGGCCTCCGGCCTGGGCAAAGTTAGCAACCAGCACCCGCGCTAGGGATCGACTGGAGGACGGCAGTCTGCCCTCTGGTGACACACGGAAGAACAGCAGAACCGCTCCTTACCAGCTCCCAGCAGCAATGTCGACCAAAGGTTGATATTCAACATCATGTGGTTGGAGCCTGTTTGGTAATGAGCCCGCATGTGGTCCTGGGAAACACCTGTCAGTCCATCCAGGGTCAGAGACAATAACTGGAAAAGAGAGGGTGCACCCTGCAGCAAGAAGGCCACCAGGGCCCCTCCCTACCCCAGGACACAGGACTCTCACTTTTCTGAGACTCCTCACAAAGCCGCTATCTTAAGACAGAGTCCTCAGAACAAAATGCTAGCATTCGGTCACGGGTGGAGGGTCCGGAGAGATCACGCTCACTGCCTCCTGCCCCACCCAGGCACCAGAACGACAGCCTATCTGAGCCACCCAGTAATGTAATCAGAGTGGGATGGGAAGCCTAGCACTTCCCAAGGCAGTGCCACGAAGCCTCGTGTGCAGGGGCCTGGAACCCGTGCTGAGCCATGTATTTTCCCGTGAGAGTAGAGAAAGGACATCTGGTACTGGCCTGTTAGCCTCCTGGCTTGGAGGAGCGCTCCAGACTAGATTCTCTGGTCACACTGCCCAGATTAGAAGCCTGGGCCAAGCTAGCCACTTCCTCTGCCACTTCATAGCCGTGTGACCCTGGCAAGTGACTTAACCTCTCTGTGCCTCAGTGTCTTCATAGGGAAAATGGAAATAACAACATATATAAGGTTACTGTTGTAGAAATTAACCAACTAATAGGTAAACCACTGGGAACAAGGCCTAATACACAGTAAGCAAGAGCTATTATAGTATTATTTTTAAACTCTGGCTTCCCGGTTTCTCAGAAAGCCACAGTGAGTGACACGCTATTCCTTCCCTATTCGCTCTCATGTCTCTCCGGCACTTAAACACAGCACTTACACAGGCCTCAGAGTCACCCCTTCCCCTGGAGAGCTGCGTTTTTGTTCAATATTTCAGGCTTACCACTGTGGCCTTAGGAGAGCCGGGGGCCATGCAACAAGAGACAAAGCCGAGAAATGGGGGGCAAGGAGCATCGCAATCTCTCTCTCGACACATAACTGGCCTTTCACACGCCCAGGTGGGATGCTCCTTGGTTGTGATTACCGGAAAAGGCTGCCTTTCCCACCAGGATCACATACCAGAAGCAGTTCTCCGTAGCCAACTGTGTGTTCTTCCATCCCAACTACTTGCTTGGGTTTGTACATGAAAAGGGCCACTCCGGCCACAATTAGCAACACACACAGGTACTTGGCCTTTGGGTACTTCTTCTTCAAGAGGGTAACTCCAAGGAGCATGACTACAGGGAAGAAACAGCGGAAAATTCGGGTACCCACAGGCATTGATGAGCCCAACACTGTCCTCTTAGGAGACTCCTGGGAGAAAACAATGTCTGAGAAGGAAGGCCTACAGAAGCTAAGAGGAAGGCGCAAGGCTGGCACCTGGATAGAGAGGACTGAGCACCGGGGGGAACAAAGGGTAGAAGGCAGGGAAAAGGCAGAGAACAAAGGTGAAAGATCCAAGAAGGAACAGGGAAAGGGTGGGGACAGTGGATGAGAGAGAGGTTGAGAGAAAGAAACTGACAATCAAAATGGGACTCAACTCTAATGACAATGTAAGCACCCAGGACACCAAAATGACCGGCACAGGAAGCAGACTAGGTTGGTCTCTAGCTTCGGGCCCATGCACATCCAACACCACCGGAAGCGATACAGAGGACAGGATGGCAGGGGGAAGGGACGGAGGGCCGGCTCTGGAGATAGCTGTGATGAGATGACGACCCCGAAGGGATACACAGCTCTAGCAGAGGAGTAGAGAGCCTGCTACAGGAAGAGTGAGGATGGTAGAGGGAGACCATCTGCTTCCGCTTACCTGGGATTGGCTTGCAGGATTTACCAAGGACCTGAAACGAAATCCAGCAAATAGTACCTGAGCCTCTGGGATGTGCCAGGCACTGTGCTAGGTGCTCTGTTAAGAAAAGTAACTGTGGGGCCTGCACCGGAAACCACAGCCTATCATGGCCAACCCACCACCACTAGACCTCAGATCTATGGTTCTTTGCCCTCTGAATTTCTGCAACACATTCTCTTTTGTTTAAGTCACAGACCTGAGCGAAGAATTCTTAGGTCCTTTCAAACAACTTCTGAGCCAACCCTCATCACACCCTGAGATTTCACCTGAGTCGGATAGTTGACAAACTGTAGTGCCGAGTTGCTGGAGACCATGGCACCCAGATAGGAGACAGAACAGGCGGCATAGAGCCAGCTCCGGGTACGATCCACCCTGGCAGTGTCAAAAAACTGGATCACTGGGAAGAGACAAAAAATGTATAAGAGAAACTTGGTGAACTGAACCAAAGTTGAAGCCACATGAAAGGAATGTGTCAAATAAGACGAGATGCGCAAGATATTTCTGTCCTCTTAGACTGGGAAATCTCTGAAGATTATTCAACTCTCCAATCTCACCTACACCTAACACAAGACCACATGCAGAGCAGGAATGGGGGCTCATTCAGTTCAAGGGACTCGTTAGCTCTGCTGTAGCCCCCAGGGAACAAAGAGAGCAGCTCAAAACATGTTTGAAGCGGAAAGATAAAGGAAAATCAAAGGGAAGAAAGAAGAAAAAAATTAAGTATTCTCAGTGGGGATTCGGCACACAGAAGACCCATTCTCTGCACATTTCTGACTCAGAAGTTGGTCTAATGTAAGGAAATAGGGTTGACTGAACAGAGAGGCTTTGAAAACGCTAAAGAGGGTGGGAGTGCTGCCAGTTAAACCTTAAAGGTGGACAGGGAGGGGGCACACAACAGATTACTAGATAGGTACTCACAGATCTTGGCAAACACAGCATTGATCACACACTGAATGAAGACCAAAGTTAAGGCAAAAGTGAACGTCTCCTGCTTGGCTCCCTCCCCATACTTTCCTCTTGTTCTAAGAATGAAATGATGAGAAAAAAAAGGAGAAGAATTAGTGTATTTCACTCAGTGTCATCTAGTATGTGTAGAGTCACCCAAAGCTTTAAAACGATTTTGCTTCTCTGGATGTAGGAACAGTCTGGTAAGGTTCACTGGCCTCATTCACAAAAGGGGCTGATTTTATTGGATCTAGAAGCCAGACATCCCAGCCTGCTGATCCCGTAGCTTAGGGAAAGAATATCCGTAAAGGATGGAGCTAGAGGAAACGTGGAAAATTAGACGGTGAAACGAGGTACCCCAAGCAGCAGATGAAGGGATTTGGGCTACAGCAGCAAGGCCGGGGGCAAAAGAATCCGCTGTCCGCAAACATCTGGAAGTACCAAAGAGGAGCTGGCACAGGCAAGGAAACCTGTGTGTGTAACGGGGTACAACTGCCAGCCTGTAAAGCCCAAGCCCTTAGAACCCTAGGGAGAAAAACAAGAGAAGAAAAATAACCAGGTCCCGAGTATCCGGAGACCAACTTTGGCGTTTGGGAAATCTGAGCAGGCTCAGCCGCGGCTGCAAAGGTGTCGGGGGCTGGGGGCGGGCAGGAAGGAACAGCCGGGCCAGGGGCGGGGGGCCCGCCAACCGGGCCAAGGGGCGAGAGAAGGGGCAGGTCTGTGCTCCGGTCCCGGCGATCCGCTCACATCTTTTCCTGAAGGATCCCATAGTAGAAATAGCAGACAAAGACGCCGAGGAAGCACAGCGGCAGGCGCAGCCGGTCGGGCACCAGGGAGCTGCTAGCGGCCATGAGACGCCCGGACGACCCGACCGGAGACCCGCTCACAGCCGGCAGCGGCAGCGGCGGCGGCGGCGGCGGCGACAGCTCCAGCCGGACATCGCCGACCGGCGACAGGGGCCTCATAGGAGCTGCATGCGACCGCCTCTCAGTAGGCCCCAGCAGCCACCGCCAGAGCTGCCGGCTCAGGGCCTCCGAGAGGGAAAGGCTTCGGGACCCAGAAACCGTTTCCAAGGAAAGGAGACCCGCCCTGGGACCTCGGCTTCGCCCCTGATGGCCGAGGGAGCCACCCGCCCTGACATTAATGCTGTGCCCTGGAGTCTTCCGATCAGGCAACTTCGAGGACAACTGCGACCCAGAGCTCGACGGGATGGCCTAGGCGTTACGCGGGCGCGGAATGATGACGTATAAGGATGTGGAGGTCACCAATTGGCTGCGCTGTGCGAAGACAGACAGGTGAGCTGGAAGGAGGTGCGGCCGGCCGGGTTAATCCCAGTCTCTTCCCCAGTCGGCGGTCAGGCTTCCGCTGGGTCCTAACGCCAGGAAGTCTCAGTGGACCCTCAGCGCCCCCTAGCGGCTGCCCCGCGTCAGCGCCTCCCCTTCTGCAAGAAGAGCGTTCAAGGCTGGCGTTTGAGAGCTGTCCTCCTTCTGAGGGCACATCACTAGGCTTCCAAAGGGGTAACCTACGCGTGTCGCCTACATTCCGAGCGACAGTTTTCCCAGCCTGGAAACTTGGGATAGACAATTAGTAGCAACCACCTTGTCGCCTCTCGACTGTTCTGAGGATTAAATGAGCTGAGGTTTGTGAAAATGTTTCAAAAACTGTAAAGTGTGCTATGCAAGTTTAAGGTATCAGTAGTCATCACACTTTCTCAACTCTGATCTTATTTCCTCACATCCTGGAGGTGGAAATGGAAGCTTACCAAAGTGGATTTTCTCCGGGGTCTTACACCTCACCAGCAATACAACAAACCCTCCTGCTGCCCTCCAGATTCTTTCCCATTCATGACCTCCTTTTTGGGCCCCTCCGTCATCCAAGTGTTGGCCCTCCACCTGCGGGCACCAAGAGCTAGGGCAACACCCCAGGACTTTCCACTATAACCCCCAAACCCCACTTAATCAATGGACTCTGGGCTGCTATCTGGGTAGAGGCTCCTTCTCTGCTTCTGACAGCCCACTTCTTTGGCACAGCCTCAGGCAAAGGAAGGAAACTCAGGGCAGCACCACACCCATCACTCCAGGCCTGACTCACTAAGGCTTTGGGGGTAGGCCAAACATCTTTCAGGGGGAGGGGTAAGAAATAGAAGATAGGGTCTGTCCTCAAGCCCCTGTCTCCTTTACATCAGTGCGGATGGGGCCCCCACATTTGCTCTCCCCCCAGTGGCTTATTCCACTGAATCAGTGTGATTCCAGGGCACCAGACAGTAGCTGGGGTAAGAGACCTGGGTTGCAGTCCCAGCTCTGCCCCTTCACTAGCTGGGACTTCAAACAATTCTCTTGACCTCTGAGTCAAACTAGTTTCCTCATCTGAAATTAATGCAAAAATAGTAACAAGTGGGAGAGCGCTGTGGTTAGAAGCAGGGGCACTGGATTCAAGGGATCTGCTTCCCCATCTTAGCTCCCCCACTTCCTATCTGTGTCTTGGGGGTAACGTTATACAATCTTTCTGTCCTCTTATCAGTACAGTGGGGTTTATCACATTTCTCTCATTGGGTTGTTGTGATATTTCGGTAACATTTTATGTCAAGCACTAACAGGGTATCTGATGCTTACGGGGCCAATGAATGGTAGTTGGGATAGCCTGCCTTAAGAGTTTGTCTCGAGGTCTTCTGACATAGATACAATTGTAGTTATTATGACTGCCCTTGGGGTAGTCAACTTTTCACCCATACAGTGGGGATAATATGTCGTGAAAAAGTTTGTAAAGCGTAAAGCACCATCAGAATGTTGAGATGATTATTCCCATTTCTCCCCAAAGCCTCTGAGCTCTTACAGGTGCAGCACTATAAAACTGAGAGGCTGCAAACCCCTCTGTGTTGTGGGTACTCACGAGATGGAAAGAATACTCCAGCAGAGCTAAAGCTTCCCTAAAACTGTGCCAAGAGATTCAACCCGATGACCGTTCCCTGGTCCTGTTCCCCTTGCCGGTGCACACCACAATGTCAAACTTGGCCACCCTCACTTCCCCTCTGAAACCCACTCTCCCTAGGGAGCTTTTCCAGACTCATCCAAGAATAAATGACTTGCCCCACTGACTTCTTCACCCCACCTTCCACCACCCCCTTCATTCTGGACAGCCTTTCCGTGGACCCTACTTCTTAGATGTCCATCTAAAGAATCCAAGCCTGGTGACCTGAGGACAGGGACTCTGTGCATCCACGTTAACACCCACATCCACATCATTATGTGTTAAGTAGAGACCCCTCTTGAAGACAAGGATGATCAATATCACACGCTCAATCCCCTCCCCGCAAAAAATGTTTAACAGAACCTCAAGCTGCTGGGAATACTTATTTATTTGGTCTATTAACACCAAGATCTGCAAAAAACAACTTCTAAACACAGGATAAGAAAACTTGAACATTAACATTCTTCTTCAATTTTGTGTAAGCTCTGCAGTACGGAAAATATACAAACTTCAAACAGCTGCAAAAATAGTGTCTTTGGGAGAAAATAGAGTTTCTACATCGATACAAGAAAAATAGGCATTTTTCTACTCCAACCCAGTCCCGGGGCAGGCGGAGGGCGTAGAGTCGCCGCTTGCCACCTGGAGGAATACCAGCTCTCCCTCTCCCCCGCCACCCACCTGGGGCTGGGCAAGCTGGGCTGCTTCAGACAATCTTAGGGTGAAAGCGAGATGAAAATGCCACTTGGGAAAACGCTTGGTTCCCCCCTCTGCCAGCAGCTGGATTGGTCAAGCGTTAGGGCCCTTTAGGGCTGCTTTGGTCAGCTCCTCCAATGAGAGGGAGGCACGGGGATGGGCGCTGAGAGGATGGGGCTATCTATCTTCGGGTCTCCTCTTCCATGGCTGTGGAGGAGAGGGAAGGAAATCTGCAGTGTCCCCTCTCCTTCCATCATGGCCAGCTTGCTCCATGACAAGGTCAAGAGCCCCACAGACAGTCCTTTGGACTCACACCCAGGGGTGGGGGACCCAAGACCTTCGGGTGAGTTTTCCACCAAGTGAGAGAGGCGGCAAGAACACAGATGTGACTTGTGAGCTGCCCAGCTGCTAGTGGAGAAGGCAGGTCCCCTCACATTCGGAGGGGCTGGTGTCCCTCAGAAAGGGACCCGGGGCTTTGACACAATAAATGAAAGTGCTCGAAGGCCGAGAGGGAAGGGCTCCTTCATCCCCCACCTCAGGGGAGCTAGGGAGGGGCCTGCCACCAAGGCACTGGTCTCCATGGTGAAGTGGTGGGGTTGGGGCCCTCAGACCACCAGGGAACTCTGGAAAAGCACGGGCTCTTCTGATGGCGGGGTGCGCTGCCATGGCTCGAACGGCAGCGAGGAGGCTTTGGAGGCCTCTGGATCCTTCCGAGGCGGTGGCCTGGGGCTGGCAGGGGGAAGGGGGGACCCCGGACTTGAGGGGCAGTTACGGAAAATGAAGCCCATGCTGGGGAAGAGGGGCTTCATCAAGCTGACGGGGCAGAAGGCCGAGCCGGTCGGGTTGAAATGGACTTTGTTCTTGTCAGGACAGGAAGTCAGGAAAGCCAGGTCAGGGCCTGGGGACCTGGAGAATGGAGAGAGAAACACACACACACACACACACACACACACACACACACACAA
Organism: Leptonychotes weddellii; assembly: GCF_054177405.1. Lineage (NCBI taxonomy): Eukaryota > Metazoa > Chordata > Mammalia > Carnivora > Phocidae > Leptonychotes > Leptonychotes weddellii. The sequence continues at coordinate 22,260,759 of NC_138383.1, forward strand.
GGGGAGAAACAGCCAGTGAGAACTGACAGGAGATGTCATGGCATCAGGGGAGCAGGGGAGCTGGGTCTCTGTTCAAACAGGGTGGTAACTCAACCAAAAAACTACAGGCTGCTGAGCAACACCCAGTCTTTAGGCCCGCAGCAATCCATTTATTAGGAATATGGCTGAACAACAGGAAATCTACTTCAGCTAGAAACAGGAGGGATTGAAGCTAGACAGGAAGGAGAACTTCCTGACGAGGTGACTTTAGAAGAGGAGACCAAGGGATCTTTTAATTTGAGAGAGTTCATCAGTAAACAGTGTTTTGAGGGCAGACCACTTGCCTAAAAGCAGAGACCCAGGCAAAATGATTTTCTAAGACTTTGGACAGCCTAAAGCAGGGTTTCTCAGCATCAGCACTATTGCCATTTTGAGCTGGATAATTCTTGGTTGTGGAGAGCTGTCCTGTGCATTGTAGGATGCTTAAGAGCATCCCTAGCACCTGCCGACTAGATGCCAGGAGCCACCTGTGTCCCCCTTAAGCTGTGACAACTAAAAATGTTTCCTGACATTGCCAGATGTCCCCAGGGCATGGGGAAAGGGGGGGATGTCTCCCATTGAAATCTACTGACCTAAAGAGTCTCATTCTTGAACACATTTGAAAGGTGTGATTTTTCAAAGCCCTTGCTGAGACGCAAGGGTAACAACCATGGCAGGAAGGCAGGCCAACCTTAACAGGAGGTCTCGGCTCTAACTCACCATGTGCTCTTGACCCACCTGCCTCACCTTGAATGTGGAAAGAACCATCCCCACCTTCCTAATCATGTGGAAGAAATGGAAGCATAAAAGGAGTGAGGTCAGGGAGTTCTAGAGTAAGGAATCCTTATGATAAAGAGGAGTGTCTGGCCACTGACAGAGGGGAAGCGGTTGAGAAGCCGCTGGTTGCGAGGGCTCCTGGGGAAAAGGGAAATGTGTGGTATGATGGTGAAGCTCTGTTACCAGTGGATCCCTCGACTGCCTTCCTCTTTATGTATAATATATAGACAGAAAAATGAACTTAGGGTATAGCATGGGAAATTGATGACCATTTTCACTGTAGAATTCTAATAATTCCAAATCCAGGAAGAAGAGCAAGACAGGAGGAGGGCAGGGGTGAGCCCAGAGCGAGAGGTGGAAGAAAGAGGTAAAAACCCATGTGCTGGGTGTATCTGGGAAGGCCTGGGGTCCCAGCAGAGTCCACAGCGGCAAGGTCTCCCCTGACCAAGAAGGGTTTACAAGAATCCCACTTTATGGACTGTGAGGAATGGGCAGGAGAGGGGAATGCTCTCACTGTGTGCATGCCCACGTGGGGAAGGTGACCCAGGAGACCAAGCCCCACTCGAAGGACAAATGGCATGACCCTGAATGGCTTGATTCCCCTCCTGGGAAATCCAGGCCATCTTATAGGATCAGCAGCTAGGAAAAGGAAAATGTGACAGAAGAATTGCTAAACACAAGAACTTCCCAATGGGCAAGCTGATACAAGGAAGAGGCCCCAGTGAGCTGAGAATTTCTCTCCCAGGGCCTCTTGGAGAGCAATCCATAGGTCACCACCTCTTTTTTTTTGAGATCAGGACCTGAGCCGAAATCAAGAGTCGGATGCTTAACCGACTGAGTCACCCAGGGCCCCAAGAGTCACCATCTCTCTCAAAGGATTAACACAGGGACAGGAAGCCTGGGGAGATGGCTTGAAGACCCCGGCTGGCATCGTGAGTCTGTGGAAGAATCAGGATGGGCACAGCCTCATTTCCACAAGCAATCCCAGGCGGTGGCTACTCAAGTATAACGTGGACTGGGGAGAGACCCAAGTCCGCTTAAGCTGCAAGATCTGGTCTTTTTCCTCCATGCCACCCCTGAGGACCCAGGCTTCTTGGAGAGCTACATAGCGAAGCTGGGAGCAAACACCCCCGGGGCCATGGCTTTCTCCCTAACTCCCACTTTGCCTTCTAGCTGTACCCTCTGTCGCTACCATGGACTGTCCCTTACCTGCGACGCGAATGGAGCTCTCAAGGCTCAAACCCTGTCCTAGCTACGTCTCAGCTCACACACCAGGACCAATTCTTCCTAACTGAGAATCTGCCCTTCTGACTATGAAGCTGGTGGGGGGAAGGAAATGAGCTCTTGGGGTGCCTGCTACGGGGGACCGGGTGGGCATTTGGAAAGGTTCGGCCCTCCATCCTCTCTGCTAATGGGAGGGAACCGTGGTAAAGAAGTCAATCAACATCAGAACGGCTTCTGAACTGTCCCACCTGGTTTGGAATATTCCACAGTCCTTCCTTGTACGGACTGGAAATTTCTGTCTGGGAGTTCATGACCCTTGAACCACTAGAGCGACAGGATGAAGACTTGACTCAGAAGCAGGGAGGAAGCTGTTCAGGTCCCCCTGCCACTCCACTGGGGACAAGACACTTCCCATCTCTGCCTGAAGAGAACTACTAACATGTTCTCTCTCTCTCCGATTACCATCTAGCAAACTCACACCTTCCCCAGGGATGGAAAAAAAAATAGAAAAAACAAAGGGCTCGGGTTTCAGATCTCTTTCCTTTCCAGCTCCCACAGCACTTGTGGCTAGCATGTGGGCAGAGAGCAGGTTTCCACAGAGATCACGATAAGCAAAGATTGAAGGGCTCCGAGTAGGTAATGTCAACAAGTCTGATCGTGGAAAAAGTGTGATCCCGATCATCTGAAGTTGACAACGGCCCCAGGCTGAGAGAGCCCAAGATGGAAGAAGGGCCTGTCAGAGAGAACAGTGCAGGGCTCACCCCCATCCCCGGCTCCGCCCCACCCCACCCACCCCGTCCACGGTCCACGGTCCACGGTCCACGGTCCACAGGAGGTACTCACACGGCCTCTTCGAACACACGCACTCTCTCGCAGCCTTCCGGGGGCTCCCGTTTGAAGACGTAGCTGTGATTGGGCCGAGGGGAGGCGGCAAAGGCAAGGACCGGAGACGGGCTGCTGTCTTCAAGGCAGGCTGGGCGGCCCGGAGAGGAGGCTGCAAACAGAGTGAGGCTGAGGCCAGTAGAACTGAAGGAAAGGAGGCTCTCCACTTTCCTGGGCTCAGGCTTCGGTGTAAAGGGGCGAGACTGGGACATGTGGTGAGGGGGTTGGCAGTGCTTATGCTAATCCAGGTTGTTTGTCCATGCTTTATTTACCTTAAAATAGCTTTAAGAAGGCTTACAAAAGTCTATATCTTGTTATACAGGATAAAAAAAATAACAGTTGAGGGGCACCTGGGTGGCTCAGTCGGTTGGGTGACCGACTCTTGATCTCAGCTCAGGTCATGATCTCAGGGTTGTGAGACTGAGCCCCACGTTGGGCTCCATGCTGAGCGGGAAGGCTACTCGGGATTCTCTCTCTCCCTCTGCCCCTCTGCCCCTGTGCTCTCTCTCTCAAATAAATAAATAGATCTTTTAAAAAAATACAGTTGAATTGATGGAAAAATCAGGTCTAATAGCAATTCTGTATTCTCAGGAGGTAGACTACAACTGGGACTCCAAGTCTGGCTTAAAGGAATCCTAACTTCCGTCTCCCTGCTTTCTTCCAAGACCGCACCGCCCTGCTGCCAACATACCACAGCTTTGTCCTCTCCACAGCCCTGCAAAGCTATCCCTTCTTCCAGGAAGAGCTCTTGTACCAACTCAGAGAAGCAGTCTTTACTCAACCCCACTTGTGGGATAAAATCCTCTCCCTTTCCACACAGTGAATGTACTTTGCCTAGGCTGCAAATATTGACTTTATCTGTATTTATCTCACATTTATTCCTTATTACTCTATGCTCTGTTTACCTCTGTGTAGTGTGAGATTATGCCCTTGACCAGCCTACCTCACAGGGCGCTGTGAGAATCCAACTGGGGGAGGCAGGCCACAGTGCTTTGGGACAGGAGGATCATTATCGTGGGGAGGAAGGGCTTGGGTCTCATCCTCCCATAAAGGAGCCAGGGCACAGGACAAAGTAGAGCTTTGGAGTTGGAAAGCCTGGGTTTCAATCCGGGTCAAACAGCGTGACCCTGGGGCAAGAGACCACATTCGCTTATTGTCTACCTTTCCCAAACACCTTGAGACCTGTTGCTGGTAATGTGTGCAGTGGACCAGCCGGACAGACCCACAGGCTTTCTACTCATTAGCGAAAATAGGAGGATGAGAGGCACTGCTTGCGTGCTTCCCAGTGAGAACAGAAGTGCGGGTGCAGAGACTTTATATAAATTATAAATCAGGATCTGCGCGAAGGACCACTACTACTGCTAGTATCGCATATAGAATAAAGACAACCCATGATATTCTAGTTGGTTAGTAAGGAGGACTCCCAGGCTTGAAACTGATTAGAGGGGGAAAGGGCGTGGAGGCCCCCCTGTACCTCAGGCTGCTGCCCCAGCCCCCCTCAGCTTACCTTTGTCACTGGGGATGGATGCCAGCTCCTCGACAGCACCCCGGTGTTCCTCGTGGCTGGCCGGGCCCGAAGGCTGGGGGGATGTCAGGGGCACGGAGGGAGAGCCGGCAGGGTTGCCGGGCTCCAGGAGGAGGAGAGGGTGGTCACAGCTGCCACTCTGGGGGGGAGCGGGGGCACGGTGCCCATCAGGGATATCAAGGATCTGCCAGGGAAGAGGGTGGGGAAGGAGTCTCAGGCCCCTCTCTTTTAGCCATGAGAGCGGCAGTGACCCTTAAGCTCCTCCCCTCGCCGTTGTTCTGGCCTCTATCCCTGACACACAATGACACCAGGACATGGCTTTCTCAAGTCACTGATTTAAGGGAAAGCCCCTCCTATTTCTCCCCTAGCCCTTGCGACCCAATTTAGAATCACATGTTTATTTGTATGGTTTCATCATGATGACGCCGCCAGCAGGCTGTAAGCCTCGAGGGCGGGGACCTTCTCCGGGAACACAAAGATGAAGAACATTTGGGAAGCATGAGAGGGGGCGAACCACCAGGATACTAACCACGCAAGCCACTGCAGGACAGGCATGCACATCATTATCACGTATGAAATACCCCCTCCCTGCTTCTTAGCCATCAATGGTAGTTGTACCCACAGCTCACCGAACTGCAAGCAGGTGCCTGGGTGGGTATCAAATCCTACATATACATCAATTAAAAATCAACTAGCAAGTAACTCATAAACTGAGGAGTGTGCCCATTAGAATTATATTAATACTGCCCAAGTGGCATTCTCCAATTGTACCGTGTCAGTACAAAAATGTGCCTGAGACGGCAGAAAAGGTAGCAAATAATTCTGCCTGGGAGTGGGGTGGGGGTGGGGGAGGGGGGAGGCTGCACAGGGGCAACTGGGCATGAAGGATGAATGCAGGTCACCAGGTGGACATGGGGGGAGAGGTGGTTACACAGGCGACTGAGGCACGGGAGGGGGACAGTGATGGTGATGGGGATGAGGACGCAGGGAGCAGGGAGCCGGTGCTTTGGCTGAAGAGTGGCGCCGAGCCCCTTCCTCCTGGCTGAGAAGTCTCCCCCCCACTGAGCCCCGCTCCCTCTCTTCCCACCCAGCACCACAAGCCTGTCCCGGCTCCACCGCCCGGCTCTGCTGTCCTGGTGGCCAAGTCCATTTGAATCTAATGAACCCGATTTGTGTTCCTCGTGCAGGGCGGCGTTTGCACCACGCTGCTGACGTGGCCACAGCCCGGAGCCCCCAGAGAGCCAGAGTCCCCCCGGCCTGCACCCACACTCAGCAAGCCGCTGGCTCGTCGTGCATCGAGGGCGCGCCCCACTCACCCGCAGCAGCTCCTCTTCACCCTGTTCCTTCACAAACACCTCCTCCAGCTCTTGGTTGAGCCCTTCCAGGCTCCGGTGCAGGCAGGGGCTGAGTCGCAGGACAGGTGACCCTGAGGGGAAGCTGGGAGGGGACGCCTGAGAAGGAGGCAGATGGAGCGGTCACGGAATCCCCCCTCCCCCAAGCCCCATAGAGTTACTAGTTCTGACCAGGGGGTAATGTCATGTCTACACAGCAGAACCAAGCAAATAAAGGAGGATCTGGGCACGGGGACTGACTGCAATAGGACAGCTCAGTGGGTTTTTCTCCAGAGGTTAGCGCTTTGGGAGTCTAGAGCGTGGTTCTAGCGCTTGCAGGCTCACCACTGCGTCAATTGTAGGGGGGCGCGGGGGTTGAGGGGAGAGCCATTCGCGAGGGCAAAAAGCCCTTCCAGCCTCACTCAGCGACCCCCAGTTTGTGCCCAAACCACCTAGGCAGCCACGTGGCCATGGGGTGGGCAGCGTGGCAGGCTCAGTCAGCGGCTGTAAGACCTGCGAGGACCTGCCCACACGGGGCCGCCACGGGCGACAGCAAGGGGAGCGGGCCCGGGGAGGGGGCGGACACATACATACCCTCAGTGCTCCCCGCACTGCATGGTCCCCTTGCAGGGGGGAGCCCCGCTCCTTCTCTTTCCCGCTGCGGCTTAGCTTTGTCCTCTGCAGCTGTTGCTTCAACTTGGAAATCTGGTAGCCCAGAGATGGGAGGGGGGAGAGGCAGGTGGAACAAAGCTAAAGGGCACGGGGTCCCTCCTCCCCGACGTGGCTCCCACCGGAGGCCCACGATAATGCGTAAAAGGAAGATGGAAAACCTCCCAGGAGACCTCGGTGAGTTCAGAACTGATGACATGCTCATTGGGCCAGCTGGAGACCTTATTAACTAGATATTTGGTGTTTCTGAATTATCATGTATTCTACGGATCAGTTGGAAATATGAATCAGATGGATCAGTTTCCAAAAATTTCAAAATATGCAATGCCGAAACCATTTTTGTCTTTCACGGATTCCAAACCGTGGAACACTACTCTATTAATAGAAATGGGAAATGATGTTTTTGAATTCACTCTTCAAAGTACATTCACAGCTATCTCAAAGGCCCCGGGACCAGGAAGGATGGAAGGATTTCCCCTCATTTTAAAGTAAACTGCACTGAGCAAGGAGCTGATGCTCAAGAAGGAGTATCAGATTTTGTCCTGACTTTCATATCTTGTAACAATTATGCATTATTATCAATGGTTTTGACTATTGTCTCTGTCACATTTGTAATTCTCCACCTACTCGCCCTCAGCTGGCGAAGGCTCAGGAGATGCAGATCTGTTTAAATATGGGCCCCAATGAAATAGGATTCAGAGAGGAGATCTGCCGCCCATAGCCATACAAGTTATGACCACTGCCAAGAAGAAAGTGGTTTTAGATCTGCTATCGGGCACCATTCACACCACGAGTCCACGCTTAGTGTAAATAACTTGCTTACTCTGATCATTCCGAACTTAAAATACTCCATATTTCCCACTAGCTTTTAACTTGTAGAGCATTCCCTTCACATTTTCTCTGTTCTTGCAACCAAGAGAGGCTCGATGTGACTCCCAGCGAGTCGGCCCTCAGGGGCCGCCAGTTGGGAGTGGCAGGTGGAGCTGGTTTAGGAGCCCGGAATCCCCGTCTGTGCTTCTCTCTATTCAACCTCAGTGACTGGAGTCCTCCTGAGAGAGGGGGAGGGCCAGTGAAAAGTGTTTGGGAACACACAACTATTTTTCTCTTCTAAAAATAAGGCTGGATGGGAGGCCTGGGTGGCTCAGTCGGTTAAGCGTCTGCCTTCGGCTCAGGTCATGATCCCAGGGTCCTGGGATCGAGCCCCGCGTCGGGCTCCCTGCTCCGCGGTGAGCCTGCTTCTCCCTCTGCCTGCCGCTTCCCCTGCTTGTGCTCTCTCTCTCTGTCAAATAAATAAATAAAATCTAAAAAAAATTAAATAAAACAGAAAAAAGGCTGGATGCACAGTTAAGTAGGTGGTAAGGTTGGGGGCTTCCAGTTCCCAGAAACTCACTCGGAACGGCTTATCTGGATACAAGCTCCAAGCAAGCGAGAACAGTGGTGGCTCCCACCCTGCGCTGGGCTGCTGGAGGGCACCAGCGGTGGCTGGCAAAGGCCCTGCCGGTGGAAGGGGCTGGACTCCTAAGCCGGGCCACCAGGACACTGACAGGCAGCTTTGAAGGAGCCATCTCATCCGGAAAAGGCAAGTGAGACCGAAGATGTGAGGCCACTTTGGAGCAGACACATCCACGGCGCTGGGCGTGGACAGGAGGCAGCTGCTGTGGCCAGGGAGTCAAAGGGGGCACATACCTCTTTTCGGTGGTCTGTGCTGCCCCAGGACGCCGAGCGCTTGTGTGTACAGGAGCTGGCCCGCTCACCTTCCAGCTCTTGCCAGGACAGGGGCGTCTGCAGGGGGAGAAACCCCGTGAGACAGAGCAGCTTCTCAGGCAGGCCCCGGGGAAGCAGCCACTTCCTGGACAGAGGTGGTGGCTCTTTGAAGGCGTCTCTGTCGTCTGGTCATCAGCCCCCTGAACATGCCCGCCTCTTTTATTCTTTAAGGCTTCTCCACGCTCTAGACTCCCAAAGCCACTCTCCCAGTCCATGTCCTCCAGGAAGCCTTCCCTGATGAGCCAACAAGGCCAACCTGCTCTTTACTCTTTTGTGACTTTTACACAGGGATTCTGGCCCCAGCTATTCCAGGTGCTCCCCAAGGGACAAGTCCTGCCCCTCCCTCTCCCAACCAGCTCCAGAAGAACACGGGCTCGGGGACCCCTGGCATCCTCGATTCGTGGACCCTTTATGGGTCCGGCACAAGTTCAGGTTCCTGGGAATGTCGTGAAAAACAAGTTACGAGACAGGACTCCATTAAGCAATCATTATTACTTGGTAAAACAGGAAAAATGTCAGTAGAGGTCCCCCGTCCTCCATCTTCGACCAAAGCAGGAGACTTCTGTGTAGCACAGTGTCTAGAGCTGGTTTCAGGGGGGGGCTCTGCACACAGACTTGAAGTCCTCCTGAATAGGCACGGGAGGGGACATTCTCAGGAAGGAGGAAGCCAGAATTCTGAACTCAGCCCTGACCCTGACCCTTTCTGGCTTTATCACAGCTCCTTCTCCTGGGCCCTGTGCTGCCCTTTGTGAGAGCAGACCTCTCAGTCGGCCATATCCCCCCGCCTCCTCCCCACTCCCCAGCTGCATAGAAGGCCAAGGGCCCAAGATTGAGGCAGGGGGAGTTGCAGACCCACTTCCTGGGCCCCAACCTGAGGGAGGAAGCTGTTGGCTTAAGCATGAGGCAGAGGAGGACTAGATCACTTCCCACCACCAACACCCCCTACTTCCATTCCAAGGGAGGGGCCCAAGGAGGAATGCTCCAGGGGAACCAGCTCTGACTTCTCTACATGAGCTGCCAAACCATGAGGGCCTGGGAACCATCTCCTCCAACAGATCTGCTGACCTCCCCCGAGAGGCTGTTGCAAACAGAAAAGGGGGAGGATAAGGGGGGGGGGAAAGAACCCCAACCACTCACTACCCAACAGCTGTGAAGAAGAGCGGTGGGGCGGGCGGGGGGGGGGGGCAGATTGCCCTGTGTGACAGCTGTATGGAGGGGCCACAGGGGACTGAGTCTCCCTGGCTCTTCCTTCTCCCAGCTGCTGACCAGGACATTTCCCGGGCCATGCGACACAGCCAGGGTGAGACGGCTGCCCCACCCTCCTTCCCTGACAACGCCGCAAGGAAGACGGGCCAGGGCTCCAGTCTTCACACACCCGTCCTTCAGGAAGAGGGCAGGCAGCGCATCCTTCAGGCTGCAGCCCAAACCCTCGAGGTAAAGCTGCCTGTGACAGCAGTCGGCAACCAAGCGGCTAACTGGTCGACTCCCAAATGCCTGTGTCTCCCCAAACTGGGGTGCCGGCAGCCAGAGCCTGAGGAAAGCTGCGGCACATACTGCAAAGTGAGGAGGAGGGCCCCCTCTCCCAGAGCCCCCTCGGCCCAGCAGACACACAAACGCGCCTCCACTCCCGGGGCTCCACAGCCAACCCTACAGATCGTTAGCTCTGCTCATCCAAGCCGAGCTCCACGCAAGCCTGCTGTCCCTGGAAGGTGGCTGAGGTCACAGGGGAGGGATGGCGAAGGCTAAGCTGGCGATGCCCATTTCCCTTCCACTAGGAAGGTACCGCACTCACAACAGCCCCATCCAGGCTGTCAGCAGCTCTATTGACATCTCTTGCAGACTCTTCAACTGCCTCCTTCCTTCTGAGATGTGTGAGAGGGTGGAAGGAGAAATGTGGGCTGGCAGCAGAGGCTAGAAAGGATGTGAAAATTCACGCCAAACTGGGATCGTGTCTCTCGGTCCATCTTGCCTCACCTCTCTCAGCTCAGCCACATCCTCCAGCAACCGCTGCTGCCTCTGTGTAAACCATGCTACCCGGACTATTGTTCTGCCTCAACACTCGGCTAGCCCCTGGTCACAGATGTCGCCATTTTACCTTCCATCCCACGGGCCCTCTGTACCGGGCCCTCATCGCATCCAGGCAAACCTAGCTCTGCCTCCTTTCTCCCCTTGCCCTGGACCCCAAGCCTGGCCTCTCCGTCTCAGAGGGCCTGCCCTACCAACTCTTCCCAGCCTTGCCCGCGGGGAGCCCGTCTAACTTGTCTACCTCGTGCTGACTGCTCCTCGGCCCCACGTCTCCTCCGTAGAGATGGGCTCCGAGTATCCATCATCCACACGCTCAGCGTATAGTTACTGAATGCGCACTGCGTGTCAGGTACCGTTCCAGGGCTGGCAACACAGCAATGCACAAAACAACAAAAATTCTTGTCCCCTTTGAGTTTACGTTCTAGTTGGGGACATAGTTGAAACAGTGATAAGTACTAAGAGAAAAACACAGCAACAAAAGGAGATAGGAATGCTGGGCAGGGGAACATGATTTTAAATGTCAGGGACATCCTCAATGAAAGAGTAACATCTGAAGGAAAACGTGAAGGGGATGTGGGAGTGAGCCATGTGGGTATCTGAGGTAACAGTGATCCAGACAGAGGGAATAGCAAGCGCAAAGGCCCTGAGGCAGGAGCAAGCCTGGTTTGTTTGAGAATGATAAGGAGGCCAGTATGGCTGGAGCAGAGTGAGCAAGAGGCAAGGCAGTAGATGAGGAGGTCAGTAGGTGTGATAGCCTGAAAAATGGCCCTACAAAGACACCAGGTCCCGATCCCTGGAACCTATAAGTCTTACCTTATATGGTAAAGTTTTTGCAGATGTGATTAAGTTATGGATCTTGAGATGGGAAGATTATCCTGGATTATCCAGACAAATTAGGCCATTACAAGTGTCCTTATAAGAGAGACGAGGGCAATCAGACACACACGGAGAAAGATAAGGGGATGTGACCACAAAGGCAGACACTGGAGTGATGTGGCCACAAGCCAAGGAACGCTGGCAGCCACAGAAGCTGGAAGATGCAAGGAATGGATCTCTCAGTGAGTCTCCGGAGAGCGCGCAGCCCTGCCAACACCTTGATCTTGGCCCAGTGAAACAGAATTTGACTTCTGGCCCCCAGACCTGTGAGAGAATAAGGTTTTGTTGTTTTAAGCCATGAAGTTTGAGGTCATTTGTCACAGCAGCCCCGGGAACCTAACACAGTAGGTCATCCTATGTATGAAGCCGTGTCCATGCTGGCTTTGAGCATCTGTAAGGCAGGCTCATGCACGGGTGTGGGCTTTGGCCCCTCCGACTCAACGGGGCATGTCAAGAGTGGGGACCATGCCCTGCTCCCTAGTTCCAGTGCATCTGGGTAGACGGGCCGCTTTGCCTCTGGGTCTCACCGCAGAGGTCTGAGCCAAGGTCTCCCTGGGGCACAGAAAGGCTCCCCTTCGAAGAGTGCCCTTTATGGCACAACAAGGGTCGAGCCATGCGGCAGGACGGCAATGGAAGGAGTCGCTCCACATGATCCTTTGGAAGTGGAGTGGAGCTTGAGCTTTGGTCAGCAGATCAAAACATCGTATTTGTCAAGGGGATTCATGCACTGGAACAGATTTATTTTAACACCTTGGCCCAAGGGGAGCAGCTGAGAGAAAAGCAGGACCATGTACTAGCCATGAGTGACATCAGCCACCTGTGCAGATGATGCTCGAATTATGCACAACTGGATGTGGGTCAAACCCAGGAAGCCTTGCCTGGGCTTCTGAGCTCCCAGAGCCACATGCGGAAGGATAAGTGGGTGTGGGGGTGGAGGACAGCTGTCCAAGGCACAGCCCGATAGAACAAGACAGGGGTGGGATGGAGCCAAAAACCCTCCAAACTAGAACCTGTTTCTCTGACCCCAACCCAACTCAGTTTCTACCTGGACTCCCAGGCAAGGGTCCTGGCCCTGCTGTCTCCAGGGACCTTGGTGGAGCCAGTTAAGCCCTGGGAACACAGCCCCATATACCTCTGCGGGGACCAAGAACAGCGTGGTGCCTGGCCTGGTACAGAAGATGCTCAGTAACTACGTGTGGAACATGACATTCGGCAGGGAATCAGCCCCTGGGGGACTCTGGCGAAACACAGGCAGGAAAAGGCTCTCTGAGGGTGGTCCGCTGGCCCGAGCCAGGAACTTCGGCTGGAGGTGGCCAAGGCCACCGTCCCTGGCCCTCCAGTGACTACGTAACCCTCAGATTTTCCATCATGGACCCATTTTCAAATATTCTGTGCTGCTGTCAAACCATATGCTGACCAACTGGTCCTGCTCGCCAGTTTGGAAAACAGGTGCCATGCCCAGGCCCCCACACCCAGAAAGCAAGCCTATGATGGGCAGACTCGATCATGTGTCATCACTAAAGGCCGAGGCACTGGCTTGGGAAAAAGAGTAACGAAAGGAAAGAACACACAGTAGGGAAAAGTCCCAGAAAGGGACGTCTTCCTCAACAAAGAAGGCCGCCTCTGCTTCTGGCCTACAAGACACTCTCGGAGATTTGTCAAGGACTTCAGCTATTTTGTTCCTCCATCGGATAAATCAAGCCTAAAGAAGAAAGTCCATGCTAGAGGCTTCCGCAACCTCCCCTGGAGCATGTGGAGGAAGCAGGGCTGGGATAAGCAGCACAGGGGGCCGGGCAGAGCAGGAACCCAGGGTCCCGTCTGTCTGCAGGATGAGACCAGCAGGGGAACTATGCTCAAACAGTCATTCCAGCTGTGGTGAGACCACTTCCTCCCTGCAGAAGAGTGCATGGAGACACGAGTGCTTTGCACAGCAAGACGGGAGGTGGAGACGGTACCCCGCCCTGGCCCGCCACTAGCAGGGCCAGCCCAGAGCACTTGGTGGCCAGCTCGGGTTTACCAGCTGACCTGGGGACAGGGCGGCCCAGAGAGGGGAAAACGTATTCAGATTGGCCTGCAGAATCCTGACAAAGTCCTCCAAGACACAAAGAACCTCCTTCCGATGATGGGGACTCCATCCAGGAGCCTTGCTAGTCCTCCCCGGCTGGCCGCTCTGTGCCCCACTCCCGCTGCACCCAAGCTCTTCCTTGGGCTCACCAAGCTTGTCTCTGGGAGACCTGGGCAGCTCTCTCCCATTGCTCTTCCGGGCTCAGAACATGCAGAATTTCACAGGACACCCAATTCCCCAAATAAGACTCAGCCACCTCTCTTCCTCCCCTGCCCCAAATAACTTGGGTAGCCATCTTGCGAGGAAGACTCGAGAATGCAGCACGCTTGGCTATCTAAATGGCAGGTGCTCTGTGTCTGCGGCCCAGGTCAGAAACTTGCTTGGAACGGGCAGGGTTCTTGTTTCCTCTAGGAGGTTCAGCCCAACTATGGTGCTGCCCTCACTACCGGGCATGTCCCCAGGAACGCCACGGCTGACGTGGTCTCCAAACACCACACTCGAGCTGCTGGCTCTGGGGTGGGGGGGTGGAAGGGCAAACAGGAGGACGGAAGTGAGGGCCTGCCTGCCAGACACAGTAGAAGTGCTACACCGGTGTGTCTGGAAGAGAAGGGGCAGGAAGCAGGGGTAGGGCTCAGAGAAATGAGGGAAAGGTGCTGGCCTCGATCTATTTTTTTTTTTAATATTTTTATTTATTTATTTGAGAGAGAGAGAGAGCATAAGAGGGGGGAGGGTCAGAGGGAGAAGCAGACTCCCTGCCGAGCAGGGAGCCCGATGCGGGACTCGATCCCGGGACTCCAGGATCATGACCTGAGCCGAAGGCAGTCGCTTAACCAACTGAGCCACCCAGGCGTCCCTTCAATCTATTTTTTTTTAACAACATAAAAGCTTTCAAGGACTTTGGTAAATCTTGCCTCCCCACCTTCCCTCTACCCTTGTCCATGCCCCTTGTATCTAGCCCGTTCTGGGGATATGCCCGTGCTCTGGAGAGAAGGAACAGCAATCACTTAGAGAGAGGTCAGCAGAGCCTCAGGTCTTCCTGGTGTAATGCCAGTGTTGAAGGAGATAGTTTGTGTCAGGCTAGGGGGGGCTCGAACAGGAATTTGACTGGAGCCCAAAATCTAGACGCAGAAAATTCCCAGAAGACCAGGACTGAAAGATGGGCAGAGCGCATATTTTGGTTTGGATGCCTACGTTGATCAGAATTCTCCTACCTCTTGACTCCAGCCACAATATTGACAGGTTGCTAAGAGTTCCTCGAGGGCTGGAGCCCATCCCGGGAAAAGAGGAAAGCTGCACAGCTTGGCCTTGCCAGACCCACGGAGGCGCATCGCTGACCTCTGTCTTGCCGTGGCAAAAAGCCCAGACTTGTTATATAAAAGATCTGGCCTGCAGCTGGAGCCCGAGCAAAAACACATAGCCTAGAGCCCAGGCCTCTAAATCCCGCCAGGGAACATCTGAGGCCAACCCTCCCTTGAGTTGACAAAAAGAACACTCTCCAAGGAGTGGGGTAGAGGCTTCCTAGAAGGTTGGTGGCCGGAAGTGACAGAGATGGGGAGAGGTGGGAAGCCCGCACCCAACAAAGGGGGATGCACTCATGAGCTTGCACACCAGAAGCAGCCTCGGGTCCTGTCCTCCGGGGAGCCCTACTTGACTAGATACATTGTTTGGATTAAACACTACTCTCCAAAGAGAAGGGGGTGTGTACTCCAGGCCTATGAGGGCAAAGCAAAAGCCATCTTACTCAGCCTTTCCCAGGGATGCAGGGAACAGCAGTGCCTGGGGCTCCAAGGAAGCAGGCCCCCGCCGTCCACCACTGGAGTCTGTCCTCCCTTCACTTTCTGTTTGTAGATCTAAAGAGGGCCACTGATCTCAGCTGCAGCAAATTCTTGTTGGTTCAAGGTGGGGCATTCCCATGAGAATTCCTCTCCTCTAACCATGCCAAACATTTGGCCCCATCTCATCCCTTGGCTGGCTGTTCACTGGCCTTCATGGAACTGGCATCCAGACTCACAGAGGCCAAATCTTGTTCTCATTTCCTTATCCTTCATTCCAACATGCCGAGAACAGTACTGGGCATTTAGATGTTCACTAGCAACTTTTGAAAATGGATCTCACTAAAATAAATAAATAAATAAAAGAAGGGGACCAACGGGACATGCACAAAAGAGGAGGTAGGGGACGTGAGTGCACGGAACACTTTCACGCTTGGCTGTCACTCCACCTGCGAGCAAGAAGAGTGGGCACACGTTCCCGGCTTGCAAAGGAAGAGCCGACTTGCCCAGGACCCCCAAGATACAGGGCCGCTTCTGAGCCCCTGTTCTTCCCACCCTGTTTCCTCTTTCCTGAGAACAACTCATTTGTTCTGAAGTCAAACAGGCATGGGTTTAAACTGTATCAAAAGAGAAAAGACTGGACTCTGAACAACTGCTAAGAATGTTGAAGTCCTGAATCAGATTAAGATATATCTTTGTATGGGGGCGCCTGGGTGTCTCAGTCTGTTGAGTGTCTGACTCTTGATTTTGGCTCAGGTCGTGATCTCAGGGTCGTGAGATCGAGCCCCGAGTTGGGCTCCGTGCTCAGCTGGGAGTCTGCTTGGAATTCTCTCTCTCCCTCTGCTCCTCCCCACCCCTGCAGGCACGCTCTCTCCCTCTCTCTCTCAAATAAATAAATAAATCTAAAAAAAAAAAAGAGAGAAAATTTTACATAGGAGACGACTCCTTGCTCCGGTCAACACTATCTTATTCAAAAACTCCGGGAAGCCTGGAGTTTGGGTGGATGATCTGAGGAGATTCCTTCCAAGTTTAGGATTTCTTATTGAAAAGACTGCCAGGAAGAAAAATACTGACAGAGAGGACCTGGGCTCCAAAGGACTTGAACGGGCCCAGTGGACTCCCATGGGCTGCTGGCTAGGGCTTGAGTCTTCATTATCTGAGAGCTTTCCACTCTTACTGCTCCAGCAGGATCTATCCAGGCTCAACACACTTTTTGGGCCTCTCTCCCAGTTGTCTGGGGAATACAAACTCAGCTGAATGTTGGCTTGCTTAATTTTAGAAAGGTAAATCTCATTTTTGAAAACCTAGAAGAGATTCCAAAGTCAACTCTTGCTTACCCACACACGAATACTCAAAGCCAGACTGGAAAACCCAGATTGACTTCTCTCTTCCACCAGCCAGGTGGAATGCAAACTCATTTTCACGTAAGTTTACAGAGAAAACCAAGCTGGTAAATATCAGATGCTGAAAAGCCATATGGTGAAGATATGCAGCCAAAACCCAGGACAGATCATTTCAGTGACCAAGAGTTGGTAAGTAGACCAAAGGACTCCTCAGCCAGCCCCCACCCCCCGTCCTTATCCCCTTAGGAGAGCACGTCATTACCTGGGTGGCTTTGTCATTGGTACAGCAGGTGAAGGCCCCATCGGCATCTCGTGGCCACTGGCCCAGAAGGTAGGAGCTGAGGATGGTGTCCAGGGAGAATGTACGCCGGACCTGGGGTGGCTGAGGCCTACACACTGACTTTTCTGGGGCCACGGAGCATGGGACGCTGGCTGGAAGAGAGCACAGCCCGCACACCTTGACATCAGCATGGAGGAAGGAGACGAGGTAACCAACCTTCTGTCTCCTAGGAAAGCCTCACCTGACGGCCACGTCTTCCCTTGTATACACCTCCCTCCTAAAAGATTCTTTGAAGCGGCCCATAAAAGCAAATACAGTCTGACCAGAGCTTTTCTGACTTAACCAGCTGGCCCTTATCACTGGAAGCAATTTACATCATTTTATTTTAGACAAGGGGTTACTTTATAAATGTCTTCTATCTTTTTCCTGTTCCTAGTGGACTATGAGCCCTGAACTCCTAAGTCTCGGATTGAGTTCCAGAGAGCAGGACTGTTTCCCATCATTAACGAGGGAACTCTAAGGGGCCCCAAACCAGTCTTTTATCCCTTGCTCTGCCTCTCTCCAGCACCCACTGCAGGGCTCCTAAGCACTGCACAAATTCAACCCAATTAACTGAAGGACTCTTCATACTTCCTTCATGACTGGTTAGCTCAGGGAACCTAGGTGACTGAGACAAAGAGAACAATAGAACTCCTTTCAACCATCCGGGATGGAGGAATCCAGCTTAGGAAAATCAGTCTTTTGGTTCCCTCCTCTGTCTCCCCTCTTCTGGCTAAATGGGACAAAAATAAAGCAATTATAAATCCATCTATTTAATTTTTACCTTGGTTAAAGCTTTTTGGGAGAAGGTAAAAATTGAGACTGTTGATAAAATGTAAGGGTTCTGGAATCATCTGTAAGTTTCAATCATCTGTCTGGGTTGACCCTGCTTTCCACGGCCACATTCAAAACATTCTACTATCTTAAGATCTGTAAAGCCCCTTTCCTTTAACAGAGCAAAACATTTTCACATCTGTAGTAATCCCTTGATAATTCATGTGTGCATTTAGGATCGTAGGTATAAATAAACTTGAAGAGCTTTATATTAAAAAGACACCAACAAGTTGGCAGTTCCTCAAAAAATTAAACATAAAATTACCATACAATCCAGCCGTTGCGCTTCTAGGTAAATATACAGAAGAACTGAAAGCAGGGTCTTGCGCACTCATGTTCATAGCAGCGCTATTCACAACAACCGAAAGGTAGAAGCAACCAAATGTCCATCAACATATGAATGGATAAACCAAATGTGGTGTATACATGCGATGGATCATTAATCTCAAAGGGGGATGAAATTCTGATACATTCTACAATACAACGAAACTTCAAAACATTATACTAAGTGAAATAAAACAGACACAAAAGGACTAATATTGTATGATTCTACTTCTGTGAGGCAAAGTCATAGCGACAGAAAGTAGAATAGAGGTTACGAGGGACTTAGGGGGTGAAGGGAATGGGGAGTTATTATTTATGGGCACAGAGTTTCTGCTTGGCATGATGATAATGTTCTAGAAATGGATAGTGGGGATGGTTGCACAATATCGTGAATGTACTTAATGCCACTGAATTATGAACTTAAAATGGTTAAATGGTAAAATTTATGTTAAGCATTTACCATGATAGAAAAGCAGATGCTAACAACACTGTATATTCTCCAAATCCATTTACGTATTTACACACATTTTGACATAGTAGTAATCAATGTGAAATATACATTATGTTCTCCTTTGTTCTACCCATTTCATATACCCATTTCCAGGTATCAACAATCTACATATTTGTCATTTCCAATGACTACATAATATCCCACTAGGTTGGTATACAGTTGTCCACTTGAGGGGTCTCCCTGCCCACAATCTAGATATCACAAATGTTACTGCATGGATAACTTTCAGTCTGTTTTTATCTAATTCCTGGCATATTTCTGAGTCCTCTCCCTCAGCTAGCATTGTGTTCATTTAAAAGAAAATGACACATTGCAAAAGTAGTAAGTGTGAATTGCAGAAAGGTCAGGAAATATATAAACAAAAAGAAAAACCTCAAATCTCAACATCCAGAGATAATCACTGCAATACTATGAGAGAGATCCTTGTCAGCCTGACTGCTCTGTGTAGGTTTTAAAATAAAAAATGGGACCATACTATACATATTGTTTTGCAATACGTTTTCACCTTATACCATGAACCCTCTTCCAAATAATATATATTGACCTACAAGATATCCTTTTAAAAGATCTTAACATTTCTGTTAAAACTCTTCAAAGGCTCGTTTTCGAAGACAGTAGCCAAAGGCCTCATGTTCTGGTCCCACTTACCTTTCCTGTACATTTCACTCCTCTTCAAGGTCTCTATGTCCTGGACAAGCTGTACTATGAACCATTTCCCACCCATATCCTGTGTCTTCCCTCCTCTGAGGTTTTGCATAGGTGCCCAGAGTTGAAACCTGCCCCATGCGTTGAGGCCAGCCTGCCTTTACACCCACAAAGCCTTCTGGATTCCCTGGAAGGATTTTCTGATTTTCCCCAGCACTTTGTACTCTTCTAGTACTTAGAATCCTCTCTCTTGGATTATGGGTATTTTAACTCCTAGATAATAAACAACCCGCGGCCAAGGACTGTCTCTAATTTATCTTTGTACCCCACACAGTGCCGAGAACATAGGGCTGGTGTTTGGCAGATGCCTAAGTATTCATATAAAATCAAAAACCCGTTACTACAAGGGAATACCTGCTCTAATTATATCATGGATTTGAAGTTTGTCTGCCTTGCACATCCATGCTCAACCCGCCCCCCACGAGTAAAGCCCCTAGGGCTGCCGGTCTCTACCTCTCTCTGGCTCAGGAAGGCCTGGCCTCTCTCTTCTCCTCCCTGTGCCTTGTCACCAGTAAGTCAGTGACAGGCACGCTGGGTTCAAGCCCCAACTTCACCTCCCACACTAGCATGCCAACCACCCTTTCTCCTGTCCTGGGTTTAAGATCAAAAGGTGTCGATCCAGATATTTTGGGGAGGTTTTGACGCATGCTGGCAGGCAGGTCAGACACAACACTGCTGCCCTGTGGGCCTCCGAAACCGTCTGGGAGAGCCTGGGGATGAGGCGGGCGGCAGCCCCAGAAAGCAAGTTTACGGGAACACGTGACAGAGCAGCAGAGAGGCAGGTGGGAAGCCGATGAGCAAGAGGCCACCATAAAGGCCAGAACACGGTGATCCTGACAGCTGCTTCAGCAGCGAGGAGGGATCTCTGGGAACAGCCTCGCCCAGCCCTCGGCAGAAACTGCAGCAAAAGCCTCCTGGAGATTTTTCTTTTACTGAGACCATGAGAGCTCTTCGGTATTTATACAGAACTTTTAAGGTTCACCCCACCTGCACAGTCCTTTCATATGGGTCTTTTACTCTCCCATCAGCCCCAAAAGGGGCTTGGGGGGATTGTAAGGGAACCGAGGCCCGGAAAGGGCCAATCTCTGACTGGACTCGGTTGCCCATGAGGTCCGAGGCAGTCCTACGCCTAAACCCAAGCCTCCTTCCTCTTCAATCACCCCACTCGGGCTCCTGGCCCTTTGGCATCAGGAACGCTCTCTGAGGTTGCAGGGGACACCTGCCTAGACACCTGCAGGAAGGACCGTCTTTTTAGCTCCTTTTCGGGGAAGGGAGTCTTTTGATGGCAGGCATTGCCCAGGTGTCTGTACTGACTTTCTGTTTTTCGGGTTGGTTGGGTTGTTTTTTTTTAAGTCTTTGAAACCTTGGGATTCTACTATCTCCCAGGGACAATTTAAACCACACGCGTTTGGTATCAGTTCGCATTACCCCTCATATCCCACCCCACTCATGAGCTACAGTAGGAATCCACTCTCAAGGGCAGCCATCAGAGATGGGACCGTACTCCCAGTACTCCTGGGGTGAAGGAGGACCCAGAATCCTGGAATTCGTGGTGAGAATCCAACCATCCACTTTGGTCAACTCTACATGCTTTCTGGCTACCTTTGACCAAAGCGATTCACAAAGACTCTGAGGGCGTCATGGGTCCTGACTTGCTCTTCCATATACAAAAAAAATTACACAATAAAAATAAATAAATAAATAAATAAAGGAAGAAAACAAGACGGGGGTGGGAGATAGGAATGGAGAGAAACTGAGCTCCCCAATCCAGGACCAGTGGCCCCTGATGCCCTCCTCTCTGCCAGACCTGCAAGGATCTCACTGCATCCAAGTCAAGCTGGAGGCCTTGCCTCAGTTTCTTTTCCCTCAAGGAGGCAGCCGGGCCTCAGCTTTATTTCTAGGGTGACCACATCCTCCCGTTGACACAGCTCCTACCGCATCCAAGTCAAGCTGGAGGCCTTGCCTCAGTTTCTTTTCCCTCAAGGAGGCAGCCGGGCCTCAGCCTTATTTCTAGGGTGACCACAACCTCCCGCTGCCACAGCTCCTACCAGTCACAAGGTGACAGAATCACCTTCTGTCTCAGAGACCTCAGCAAGTCCCCACTTCCCCTCCCCAGCCCCCAATTCTTGGCATGTCCCGACACCTCTGAAGAGAGTTAAAATGCCAGGTTTCCTTCATGCCCAGAAAATGAGGGGGGCCACTTTTTGAAAAATTAGATTTTGATAGGAAATGAAAAATTAGCACTTATTTCAGAAACCTCGTCCTAAGTGGTTTGGCGAGCACCTGCTAACATGGGCGCGAAAACTGATGAAGGGCTAACCCGATGTGTCAAGTCCCCCCCAAGTGCAACACAAACTAAAGCCAGAATCAGACAGCGACAGGTCTTGTGCCATCGTCCAAGGGGCAACAGGCTGGAGCAGTGTGGCCCCCGAATATCCACAAGAGGCTCAGATGTGAGGGACCCACCTCCGACCGAGGCTCTACCTTCCTCCTGATGGCACTGCAGCCAACACACCCAACCTCCCTGGACCTGCTCTCCCACCTGGCAAGCGGAAGCTCAATCCCAGCCTACGGTTACTTCCTATCCATGCCTTTAAGAACAGGAGGGGAGTTGCAAAACTGCTTTTAAGTCTTCACTAAACAGATTAGGTTGAACCACTTCATGTCACTTAAACCATCCCTCCTCCACAATTCTTTAGGATAGCAGGTGGGGTAAAGGAGCCTAGAAAAGGATTCAGCCCAGAAAAGACACACAGAATGAGTTCCAGCCACACTGTCCCTTGGGAAGGTGTACTTCTTTAGCGTCAAAGCTTTGACCGGTGACAGCCTAACCCAGCTCGGACCCCGCCTTGAGGAAACAGTGCAGAGACGGCTTGCACGTGCCTGTGCTGCCCAGGGGGCCCTCGCTCAGCTGGGAACGTCCCCGAAGAAATCTGACAAGTGAGCGTAGTTGAAATGGGAGCTCGTGGGCTTCTCCCTCATGGATATACCGGAAAGATCTGGGGATTGGGTTCTGCCCTGCCATTGTGTGATTATGGTCAGCAAAGCAGCACTGAGAAGTCACAACGGTTGCTTGTGGTTGGAAGCTGAACTGGTTTCATTTCTGGAAAGTACCCCTCTCAGATTTGGGAAACGGCGGGGAGGGCAAGAGGACAATCGGCTCCCCTATCTGAGAAGGGATGCCCAGATCGTGACGGGCCACGACAAAGCAGCAGGCTGCCGGGGCACCGGCTGGGTGCCGGTGGGAGGGTGGAGTGTCCTGTTTACAGCGCTGTGGGGTATTATCGGCCCATCGCATGCAGCAGCCTCCACAGCCCAACCACCTGGCGAAGTACCCTGGCACGGGGCCAGGCCATTTCACCATGCAGCTGAGCAGTGGCGGATGCTTGTGTTCTTGGGCAACAGCAAATGGAAAAAACAAAACAAAACGACACACACCGGAGATAAGAAGCCTTAGGTGCTATCTTCCAGAGCCACTCGGTTCTGTTTCCCAACTGCTGCATTTGTATGTGGCGACAGGGGCTCTGAGGGCAGAGGGCGGCGGTCGGGTGTCTGTGCGTTGGGGGAGGAGTCCATAGGGCAGAAAGCAAAGAGCAGACAAGACACTGGACCGACAGCGGCCAAGAGGGGCCTGGCGCACCCCATGGATGGGCTGATTCCTCTGATGAGCAGATTCTGAGCGCCCAGGCCGAGCCAACCTATAAGCACAGTGATACAGGAGGAGGAGCACCTGAAGCTGCTCACGGGGGTGAAGTGTACAAGGCTGCTGTAATCCCTAGGGGCCAGGCTACCAGACACAACTCCCGGGGGTCCCCCCAGCTAATGCCACTTCAGAAGGACCACCAAACCGTCTCTCCGGCTCCCTCCTATCCCTGGCTCAGGCCTGACCACACCAGCAAACCCTCACCCCAGGAACCCAAAGGAGGAGGATGACAACACTCAGAAGAAGGGCAGGAGGGGGTCACGGGAAGGCAGCAGATGATGCAGGAAGTAAGGCTTTTGTGGCTGCCTTTCTCAGCTTGGCCAGAGATAGAGTGTGGGGTGGAGGTTTGGCAGCTTACAAGCAGAAAGCAGCCGCTGGCCAAAGGGTCCCAGCTGGGCATGGGGGGGGGGGGGCGACGTCACTCACGTTACCACCTTTGAAGCAATGAAGAAGCCTGGGAAATGAGACAAGGCTACTCTCCCCCACCCTCCATTAACACGAGGCCTAGAGATCCCAAAATACCCAAGAAGGACTGCAGAAGGCAGAAAGACAGCCGATGAGATCATACGCGTGGCCCAAACTCAACAACTAGCTAGTCTAACAAATGAGCTACTAGTCAGTCACTTTCTCACGTTGTTGGGCTTTGAAGCATTATTAGCACTAGTCTCCCACCTCTCCTCTTAAATAGAGATAGCTCACAGTACCAGAAGCTGGAGCTATACTGGAGGAAATAAGAAAATGCAGATGAGCAAAAACTGAAAAGTTAAAACTGTGCATGTCCCCGGCCCAGAGATCGCCTCCTGTCCACATCCTTCCTGATCTCTCCCCATGCACGCATGTATGCGCGTCTTTTTAATAAAATGAGATCCTATGATACGTGTTTCTCTGCAATCTGCTTGTTTCCGTCACTCATCTTCCTTCAGAGAGAGGAGCAGGCAGGGGCGGGGCAGTCTAGGAAGCTGCGACCGGGCACAAGGCTGGCCATCAAGGGGGCAGGCCCTGCCCTGTACCTGCCCCAGCTGTGATGCAGCGCTTCTGCTGGGGGCCAGGAGGGAGGGGGATATGTTAATCTGGAGAGAAGCCAAGTAAACCAGGGAATCAGAATTTCTAAACATTTTCCCAATAACAGATTGGCAGTAAGGAGGGGAAGTTCCTTCCAGCAGCTTGATAGGGATTCTTTTTCCATTTCAGTCTGTGTGTCAGGATTCAACACTGCAGGCGGTCTTCTGAGCAACCTGTGGTCCGGCGCCGCTGAGCTGCTTAACTCAAGGACGTGTGGGTCTGGGAGGGAAGTTGTGGTCAAACTGAAATCCCCAATGTGACCATACAAGAGTCAGAAGCCCTCCTTGGAAAGCCCAAGGAGACCCCATCCATCCCAGCTGGGAAAATTACACCTGGGGCTTTAAACCCTTTCAACACCAAGCAGAGAGCTCACTTCAGCCACAATAGGGAGAAAAAGCTACAGAAACTAGAGTTAAAAAGAAAGAAGGAAAGAAGAGGAACGTCACATTTCCCTGACCAAGAAGGCTTATCTAAAGAGACAAGAGTGATGATAGTTGTATACGCATGAAAAACTACTCAGCCAGGCCCTCAATTAATTGCTAATTCCACAGTTAAGTGTGCAGCTCACGTGAAAGCATTTCTGGCCCTGTGTCTGACTTCCCAGCACGCAGACCACATCTATGGGAAGCTGGAGAGAAGGGCCAGGAGAAACCCATCTAGAGAGGTCACTGGGCAGAAAAAAATAAAGAATATGCTCTTTGCATCAGGAAGGAGGGAAAAGGGTGATCCCAAGTGTGTGAGCGTGCGCACGTGTGTGTATAAAGAGTAGACAACAGTTATTTAGACGGCTGTTCAATTCTCAAGAAGCTGCAGTTAGAAGAAAAGGAAGTGGTGTGAACTTTTCACCTTTTATCTGAATTCTCTGAAGAGTTCTGTAGGATTTCAACATTCTTAAAACAAAACAAAATACTAGCAGTTAGTGATTGGAGCATGCTTTCCTTTGGGAGCCACTTGGCCTCTGCAAGAATAGCATAAATAGCACATAGCCTAGCCCTCTCCATCTTAAAAAAAAAAAAAAAAAAATCCCCACCCACGGTTATTTGGGAGCAACGAATCTCTGGGTGGCCTATAAACTCAGAGGACAGGCATAAACCCTTCAGTATCTCCGCTTCTCACAACAGTCTGATTCCTATCAAGTCAAGAAGAAATCACAACATCCAGTCAGCTCTCAGGCAGTCTTGTAAGATAAGTGAGGGAGAGGAAGAACCAGAGATCAAGGAGGTTCATCTACAATAAACCCTGTGAGAGGACACATGTGACTGAAACTCGCTGATTCCTGCTCTGAAGGTGTGCACCCTATACTCGCGTGAATTCATGGATGGAAGAGGATGCAGAGCTTCCAAGGGGTCACAGGTGGGGGCCTGTGACGCACCCTCATGTAAAGAGGTGAGCTGATTTCTCCAGGGCCACAGAGCAAACGGAGATGCAGATCTTTGTTCCCCAGAAGACTTGTGAGAATAGAATCCCCACCCCTGTGTTCCACTGTCAGACTCAATCATCATGACCACCTGGCTGCTTTGGTTCAGGAACTAGTCCACGGGTTGGAAGAGTTCTAGTCCTTTCCCTTGCTAGGAACCAGGGTGATCATTCCTGGGTCTCAGGAACACTGTTTTACCCACTGGGCATCTTGGGTGGGTCAAGGGGGATAAGAAAACAATTAAAAAATGAGAGATTCCTTTTTTAGTGAGGAAAGTGGAAACTGTGTGAAAGGAAGAAAAGGAAATGGGAACAGAATTACAGCTAACTCCCAAATAGTCAAAATAATTTCTGTTTTGTGAACCAACTAGGACTTATTTTTAGCTCCATCCAGCCTGCCTTCCCCCGACCTGAAGCAAACTGCTAGGCAGCAATATATGTGTAAGCAACTATTACTCAATTATCAATACCAAGTCACATAACATACCTAGTCTTTGACAGAATTTGACCCCATTTTGTTGCCTTCCCCCCACCTATGACTTCAAAACCCAAAAGAAAAAAATTTTTATTCCTCTTTTGAACTTCTCATGTCCATACTCACATCCATAAATGCTAATTCAGAACTAGCCTTATGCAACCCCAAAGTAATCTCTTAGGAAGAGTCATCAGTGGGTGCCAAACACTGTAGGGAACAGAATTTTTAAATAATGCCAAAGTATCACCCCATAAACCACTTATTAAAAGAATAATGTAGTTTTACAGTGGGAAGTCTGGTGGTCACCACCTCAAGTGATCAAGTTTAGCCATTACTAGTAATGGACACTCTGACCTACTATACCTCCTAAAGTGATACAAAGTACACAACTTCACCCACGAAATGTTCTTGCTAGAAATGTTTTACCAGAATCAAATCAGGCCCAGACCTAACTATCCATTTGCAGGAAATACAGGGGATAGAGGAACAAGTTAAATGCCACCATGAAAAAACAGCCAGAAAAATCCAGAATGTGGGACAGCTAGAAGGCAGAACTGGTCCATACTTTTCAAAGTCATTAAAAAACCAAAAACACTAGTGGAAGGGGAATTCTAGATAAACATTTTAAAAAGACATAACTGGGGCACCTGGGTGACTGAGCCGGTTAAGCATCCGCCTTCGGCTCAGGTCATGGTCTCAGGGTCCTGGGACTGAGCCCCGCATCCGGTTCCCTGCTCGGTGGGGAGTCTGCTTCTGCCTCTCCCTCTGCCGCTCCCCCTGCTTGTGCTCTCTCGCTCTCTCAAATAAGTAAATAAAATCTTTAAAATAAATAAATAAATAAAAAGATATAACCAAACAAGAGTCTTTACTGGATTCTGGCTCAAAGACAAAAACAAGGGGCACCTGGTTGGCTCAGTCAGTAGAGCATGTGACTCCTGATCTCAGAGTTGTAAGCTCCAGCCCCATGTTGGGTGTTGAGATTGCTTTAAAAAAATAAAAATCTTAAAAAAAAAAAAAAAAGAGCAATCAGAGGGGAAATTTGAAAAGGGACTGGATACTAGATGATATGGGATTATAGATAATTTCTTCAGGGTAATAATGATATCAGGATTACGTAGAAGAATGGCCTTATTCTCAGGAGATACCATTGTGGTTAAGGGCAAAAAGTGTCATGGTATTTGCCATTTATTTTCAAACAGTTCAAAACAAATAAACAAAACACACATATGGATGCACATATAAGTCTAGACACACACATATGTAATACCCAGAAGGAGAGAAAAGAAATTTGACAACTGTAGGCAAAAAGTTATCGATGAGTCTATGTGAAAGATAAATGGGTATGCATTGTGCTTATAACTTTTCTGTAGGTTTGAAATTCTTCCAAAATAAAGTTGTGAGAGAAAAAAAAGAACTGGCTTAATTTGGGAAGACAGAAATTTCAATTCACTACTCAGCAAGGATCTAAACCCTTTAGCGTTTCAATCTTGGCAGGTTGTAGTCAAATTCAATTGGGTCACTGCTCTGGACTTCTAATTTGGGGAAAGGGAAGGTGGGCAGGAAGAAACAAAACAGTGACTGAAGCTTAATCTGAGGCAAGGAATTGAAAGATGTAAATCAGGACAAGGTAGAATAAAGATACCGGATGAAGGAGGCAATGTTAAATTAAGAAAGGTCACGTCATCCCGGGAGCAAGACCAAGACTGTGGGCAGAATGAAAGGGCTCCTACAGGTCCAGAAACACAGCTGGAACTGGACAGAACCTTGGCTATGCCCAGCAAAGTTAGCACTGGGCATTCATTGGCCATTATTGCTCTGCCACAGGAATGCAGAAACCAGTGAGATCTCACAGAAGATGGGTAAACATGGCTGACAGGAAGGTAGGTAGGTCCCAGGGAATGGTGAAAGGACTTAGAATTTATTAGTCTTCTTCTGTGTGGATGCAAAAATGAAGGGAAGGAAACAGACTTTAGTTAGAATAGGAGAGAGTCCAGCTAGATAAAAGGAAGACCTTGCTGATCACAATCAGATGAGGAAGACTATGTGGAGTCTGCCCCTGAACAGCTCTGGGGAGAGAGAATGACATGCCCCTGATGTCTCATTAGTACCCAACCCCCTGCCCCTGGCCCCCGGAAGACAGGGAAGTGCAGAAGAGGAGTCTGAGCCTCCTCTAGTTCTAGAATTCCCCAACTCTTATTAAAGGGTAAATAAGAGATGGCCACTGGCCAGTTCAGCTAAATGGAAAGCTCAGGGCCCATGCTATTATCTGGGGTGAAGTAAGTTCAGTGGGAAGGTGGAGGAGGCACAAATTCAAAAGGAGATTTGCCTTACCTAGGCTGATCAGACAGCTGTGCTATGGGCTCCCAGACCAAGCAGGAGGGTATAAACAGCGCTCAATTTACCTGTGGCTAGCCACAGGCAGAAGGGCTAATCACATGACTGGGCAAGCAGACATCAGAGCTCAGAGGGCAGGTCTGCTCACCGGCTGCACCTCACTAGGTTGGAACCTGTCAGGTTCTCCGCTCTTAACACTGACTCAGGTTCATTTTGCTTGGGGCTGAGGGGTGGGGAGGTGGGCTCATAAGAAGCAATTGCTCAATTATTCAGGACCAGGAGGTTACGTCACAGGATGTGCTTTGCCTTCAGGGTCTAAAATCCTATTAGGGTCACTCTGCCCAGCCCTGACAACCCTTGCGAAGCTGCGTGGACCATGCTGTCTCACTTGCAGAAAGCCTTCTCTGGTTACCTCCATCTCCTTCTGCAAGTTCTACTGTGTCCCCGGCTGCAAAGCGGAGACACCCAAGAGTCCGCTACATCCCACCTAGTTGTTCCCTACCTGGCCTCTGACATCCTGGACCTGACCCAGGCTGACCTCAAATCCCAGGCAAATTCTCAGGCCGTCGTCCTAGCGGTGGAAAAACGCCAAAGCGTGCGGGCAACCTTCCGGGCAGCCCCTTTGCTGCAGCCCCTGGTCTTGCCAGTTGCTCCGAGATTCAAAGGTGATGCAGTGCCTCCAGGGTAAACCTCTTCTGAAAAGCAAGATCAGATGGCCTCTCCAGAAAGAGCCTTGAAAGGTATGACATTGGGAAGGTTTTTCCTATCATCAGTGTACGCCCAAGACCGCTGAGGACTTCAGAGCAGGACACTTGTCAGGTCACCTCTCTCCATGTCCTTCCGGAGGCAGAGGTGGACAGGACAACACACATCACTGGAGGGTAAGTTGCACCCCCTCCACAAAGTACACGAAGGGCTTCGTGTCTGCTCTTCAATCAAGGGCTTAACAGTACTAGTCTCTTCTTTTACAAGTCAGGCAACGAAAAGGCTTAGCCTCCTGAAACAAAGGAGAATTTGATCCAGGGAAACAGTGTGGGAGGTTCATTACCAAGACATCCTATCTATACGTCTAAGAACCGGAATGCCACTGCTACCATCCTAAGTAGACCGCTTTGGCCATTTGCACACCTCCATGCTGCACACGACCCACCAGGAATCAGGGGGGCAGCCTTTCCTCATCCTCCTGCACCGTGTTCTGCCCCTGGATGTCATCCACCCGGCACTTCTGTTGGGGTAGGACAGAGCCAGGAAGAACCAGAGAATTGTGGCGATAGCCTATATAACATGCTGACTGCCTAAAGACAAGCAATCTAAGTATATATATGCTGGGGTAATAATATAGTAAATGCTCACAGGTCTCTTTCACATAACTGGCTGGAGCCCATGGGGAAAAAAAAACCCTTTGAAGCCAACTTAACCACAATCTCATGGCTCTAGGGTGGCTGCCCGGGAGGCACTGCAGAGAAAGGACACATGCTAAAATGAAAGATCTTCAAGAACTGTTCTGTTAGGAAGCAGAGTAAGAATCATTCACTCAACCCTAATTCTGGAAGCTGGAGGGAAATACCAGTAAGTGAAACTGTCAGGAACGATTCGGGTGCCTTCCAGGAGCACAGAGAGACGTAGGACTTGTGGTTTGGTGTCAGAGCAAAGGGACCAGGAAACAAACAGCAATGTCTGAAGCTCTCCCTCAACCAGCTGAGCAGGATGATCAGATCCCTCGCCGGGCCCTGTGCTTAGCAGTTTTCCCTGACTGACAAGCAAGTCCTCCCTCTGTGTACACAGTTGTAACTCTCGTCCACTTGGTAAGACGTGTCACACGGAACCACAAGAACGTCTTCCCTCAGGCTCCTGTCCCTCCACAAGCGGACTGGTGCACGGCTGAGAAAGCTGTCTGACCTGGGCCCACACTCTAGCCTTGCTTTCTACGCCGAACCCGACTGCTTTTTGCCCATCCATCTCTGACATAAAAACTCAAACTATTCCGTGGCTCTGGCGCAAGAGGCTTCTGATCTCATGCTCTTTAAGAAATGTAGAGAGATGAGTGAAGAGCAGAGTAAAAGTGTTCCTTAGAATAGGGAAGCAGCTGTCCCGAGAAGGTACCTGGACATCCTGAGTGTGCTTGGCGTGCTTCGGCAGACTGCTGCACGCCGGCTGACCCCCTGCTGGGTCAGTGCGGGGCCTGCATGGGGCGTGGGCACACCACAGCAGGTCCCCCGATCGTTCCTGGCATCTGATGCCCCCCTGGTCCAGCTCAGGGAGTCAGGGCAAGCTGTAGTCTAGGCTCCTGAGGGGTGGCCTACCACAGTGGTCAGTCCCTGGGCCCAAATCCTGCCTCGGCCCCTGTGTGCTACGTGAACTCAGGTCAGCTGACTTCTCTGGGCTTCAGTTTTTGCTGTCTGTTTGCTGGGGAGAATAAGAGATGTTATAAGAGGGAGAGAAGAGAACTTACACTCTCAAGAACTCCTGGTACCGTCAAATTAGTCTAGCACGTACTCATCTTTTAAACTTTTTATTTGGAAGTAATTTCGAACGTCCAGATACGAGAACAAGAGCAGGACATATAACCTTGACCCAGATTTGCCTTTGGGCAAACATTTGTCCCACCTGCTTTGTCATTTGCTTTCCTTCACGTGCACTTTTTCACACACGTGCTCAAACTCGGCACCTACATGCTCACTCACACTCAAGACACATACTCACATTCAGATAAACACGCGTACTGTCCTTTGTTGGGTTTTTGTGTGGTGTTCTGTTTGAAAACAAAGACGTACAGGAGGGTGGGAGGTTCGAGATAAAATGCCAACAAAGGGGGGCCTTGCTACTTCGAGATGGGTCCACTGCTCCTCTCCCTCCTCCCTGCCCCCAAGGCAGATGGCTAGTGCTGGGGCCCTGGCTCAGGGATGAACCATTACATGGACAGGGACCAGAAAAAGTACTTGACACAGAAGAAGAGAGTTGGTTACTCTCCTTTAAACAACAAAAAACACAAAAAACAACAACAAAGCATTGATATGAACCATGGAAATAGCTTTATTATACAGAATTGTTTTTTATAATGTTTGTTATAATGGGTTTTATCTTATGAAGTTGAGAAATAACAGGCAAAGAAAGGATACACATAAGCATATGGTTATCAGGACATTCACGAATTCTGTACAAAATCTGATTTTATAAGAGAAGTAAGTGGGTAAAGAGCTGCCTGGAACTCTCTCGGGGAGGCAGGGAGGGGGGGCTAGGTAACCTCTGTGAAGCAGGCCAGGCAATTTCTCCATGATACCAAAGTCCCTAGATGGAGCTTTCTTCTGAGTTCAAGTCCCCGCTAATCCCCTTTATTGGGCACACACTTGTCTCATAAAAGCATTATGTATCACAGTGACTCTACTCCTCCTTAACCTAAAGCTAGGAGGAGGAGACATACTCAAATAGAGCATGGCAGGGAGGGTGGGGGTAGTTTGCACCAGGGGTTCCCTACATGGAAGACTAAGCTGTCATCATAATGCCATGCCACCTGAACCTACCCCCCAGCAGAGGATTGCACCACCCACATTTATTCCCAGGTGCTCTTTGGGGTTCCACATAGTCACACATAAGAAAGACACCCTTTCCTACAAGCTCCATCTTGGAGGTATCTTCCTGACATGGGCCCAAGCCCAGTAACCATGACAATGACCCCACTTATAAGCAGGAAAAACCTTCCTGCCTCCTGGGCCTGTCTGTCCGTGGTTAGCTTCTCATTCTACCTGGAAATTGCACCTCTCAAGCCAGTGGGAGGTACTCAAAGCCGCCACCATATCACACATTTAACGTAATAACTGTCACCTTCCAATTAGCCACACCAAGTGAAGAGTCACTTAGAGGGTGCTGAAGAAACAACAGACTTCTTTGCTGCCCATTTTCCTTTCCAATTTTCTTTTGGTCAACTGAACAGATGAATTTTTGCTCCTGGAATACAGGCATACAAGCCAAAGGGAAACATGGGCTGGGTGTGTGCTGGGCAGGTGGCATAGAGGATGCCAGCCCGGGAGGAAATTCACAACGGACTCGCCACACATATGTGGGAAAAGCCCTGGGATCAGGAGCAAAAGGCCTTCATAGTCACACGGTCCTAGGCAAGTCACTTCCTTTCTAGGTCTCACTTCAAACTTATCTGTGAAAACAATTCAATGCCACCTGCACCGGCAAGACCGTCAGGCAGATGAATGAGAAACGTTCTAGAATCCCGACCAGGAGCAACAGAGAGCTAAATGAATGGAACACACTGTTAAAACTAAAGCTATCTATACGCTCAACTTCCCCGAAAAATACAAAAGTTTGTTGGGATTCCCCAGGCTCTTTCTTTCCACCGAAGCAGCTGTTTTTGCCTTCTCCTACGAACACAGAACTCCCCAGGGTTGCGGTTCCAGTGAGAGAGAGTCCAGGCGCTACTCTCAGCACTAAGAAGTGCATGCACCACATGGGTGTGACTCGCAATGCCTTCTTCCCAATCTCTGCGTCGGACTCTGGCTGCATCCCCTCGGTCTCGCCAAATACCATCCAGCTCCACCCTCAACCCTGGCTTGTCATTTCTGATGGGTATGAGTTACAAAGACAATCCCCAAACACAGGCCGTGCGGCAGGTTTTCAGCCAGCTTGCAGGTGCGGGGCAGGGAGCGCACGTGTTATCAGTGCTGGTTCTCTCAAAGCGGTGTGGACGATCAAACACGCACCGAGCACAGAAAACTGGTAAAGAAAAGGCAATGTGTGGGGCAGGGAAGAGGAGAAGGGAGGGTGAGGTAAGAGAAGCTGTCTTTCCTTCCTCTCAATTGCAGTTTTACTCTGTTCAAAGTTACCCCCAGCTGGACAGGTTTAGAAAACAATTTGACTAAGCCGCCAGGTCCATGGTTGGCAACCTGAACAAAGGGGCAACGTGGGCTCCATGGATGACAGTGTATGTGTCCAGGGCGTGGGGAATGCTAATGAGCATCTCTTTCCAGCATTTCCCAACTTGCGGCGTGGGGAGAGAAGGAGAAACAGGATGGTGCCTGGCTTGGGAAAGGGGACTTCCAGCTTGATCACACCTCTAGATGAAGCCTGAAGCCCCATTCGGGCCCATAGCCCGTAGACAGTTCTGCTCCCTAGCCTGGAAAAGTCACTGATTCAGATTTCGTTTTTCTGCTTCCCTTTGCTATACATTAGCCTACTAGGAATTTGGTGTAAATTTGCCTGGAGTGAAAGGACACGCAGTATTCATCTCACTTTCCTTGGCCTGTCACCATATCCACTTCTAAGCCTAAAGCCAGGTAGTCTGGCTTTTTTTTTTTTTTTTAAACAAAATCCTAAATGTTGGCTGTTTCCATGGATCCACCTGGTAACTAACTGCCCAAGCTCACCCTCTGGCTTTAAGTGTGAGGGGAAGGGAACCTACAGGCCTAGCAATGACATCCATGGAAATGCCACGTCTTTGCCACCAGCTGGGCTTCAAGCCCAATGACCAGGATGAATAGGAGACCAGTGATTTAAAGAGAGAGAGAACACTAACACTTCGGGGGGTGGGGGGGGGGAGGTTGCCTTGGAAGTAGCTGCAGAGAAGTATTATAAAGGGGGCACAGTGTGTGGGGACCAGAAGTGGGAAAAACCATTTCAAGTGAGACTGGGGGAAGTGTGGCTCACTCTCCCCACCCCTGCTGCTGCCTTTCCAGCAACTCAATCCAACAAGTATTTATTGAGCACGACACTCCCCATCTGCCCTGGCCCTCCCTCTGCAAAAACACTCAAATCTGTTCAAGCTGCAGGGTGAGTTCCATTGCACTTGAACTTGAAACATGAGGTGCCTACCTTTTAAAAAGGCAGGCACACAATTTGCAGCATGGGCTGAAGGGACTAAAGAGATCTGAGAAAGTGAAGAAACACAGCTGACCAGACGGCCACACGAATGCCACTTTTGAAAGGGAAGGGAAAAGAGAAGAGTAAAAACTTAATTTAACCTTAGGGAGAATAATACACTGGCCAATTGGGTGGGGGAGAAAAAAGCTTACTGGAAATATCCCGGTTAATTCTCCAATTAACCCTACGTAACACGAAAGGAATAAATATTCCTTTATTCTATGCCTCCTCCAGGTTGAATTAAATTTTATCCACTGGTGGACATGTTAGTCATTTGCTTTTAGAGTCCTATGTTTATCCTACCTTTCCCTCTTAAGGAGGTGAGACCTCAGTGCTCTCCTGCATGTTTTCATTGAGGATCAGATGACAGGGGATTCAGGTAACAGAGCTGGGGAGGGACTAGACCTATGCTTATTGGCATAGTTCTCTCCAGCTTAAAAAGCCACCCTCCATTCACAAGATAGGGAGCTCAGGGTCTGAGAAGAGGCATCCCAGACTTACAACTCTGCCCTGCCAAATACTATGAAGCCACATCCAGGCGGCCTCAGAGAAAAACTCCACCACCCCTGATCACAGACCTGCTGCTTCAGATCAACCAAAGCCCTCAGAGGAATCTTCCCAGGCCTCCCCCAACCTCCGACCCCTTTATGAGGGAGCTGGAAGCAGAGCAGAAACTGCTCATGGGCAGGCAGTGCTGAGCCCAAGGCCCTCCATCCATGCCCAATATCAGCCAGCTGGGGTGTGTGAGCAGGGAAGGGGAGGTGTCCAGAGCCCCAACTTCAGGTTGCCCAAGGGCTAGAGCTAAAAGATTCCCTATTATGAAATACTTTGATAGCATTCTTTCAAGTTCATTAAAGCCACCCTTGATTGGCTGTGGTTTTCTGACATAGTAAAAGTCAACTGAGGCTTATTTGGGCCTGAGGATAAACATTTAAATGACTCCAAGCTGAGCATGAAGCTTTGTAGTGACCCTGAGGAAAAGCGTGGAGGAGAGCGAAGTGCCAGGAAGAGTTTTCAAACCCAGGAGGTTTGGTGGGGACCCTGAGCTGGAGGCCTGAATGTGGGGAGCCAGTGTAGAGAAACTCCCTCCATCCAGCTGTTCCCAAGAACACGGGCCCCTTCACAAGCTCCACACCGCTGGAGAGGAACTGGAGCACAGATAATTTATAACTTCAAATATAATCCAAAACTCTTTTCTCTCGGAGATCAGGATTTGTTTTTGACCTAACAATGTGAATAGATTCGGCTCGTGTTTGGTTAATTCATAACCCTGCAAACCAAATAATGGAGCCCTCTATGAAGACTCAACTCAGCCCTCAGCCGGGGCGGGGTTGGAAGGCGACCAGGTTTCTCACTCATCTTTTGTCTGTTTCCACTCTTCCTGGCCCCTCTTCTATCCACCTCAAAGTGGGGCAAAACTTAGTAACCCACAAAGAGATTGTCCACTCCCACTCAACAAACGTGCTGGTGGGCACCCACCTTCACTCTGAACTGGAAAGGAAACACAAGGTTTCTCCTTCCAGCCCCTTGAAAGGGCTCCAAACTGCCTGGAGAGTAAGGGTAAGCCCAGGCAAGACTAGGAAAGCACTGGAGCTGGTGTCAGTAAGATTTCAAAACCAGACCCGCCTCCAGAACATGTCACACCCTAAAGTGTGAATCCTTATGGCACAAAGTGTCTACGTGGGAGGTATAAAAATCCAGAGGAGGATGTTTGATGTCTTTTTTTTTTCCTTTTTTTTTTTTTAAATAATCTCTACACCCAACGTGGGGCTCAAACTCACAACCTGGAGATCAAGAGTCATGTGCTCTACCGACTGAGCCTGCCAGGCACCCCGAGGATGCTTGATTTCTAACAGTTCCGTGAAGATCAAGGAATACACTGAGTAACGTACAGAATTGTTGAATCCTTATGTTGTACAACTGAAACTAATATAACACCGTATGTTAATTATGCTTTAATTAAAAAAAGAACAAGATCAAAGAATAGTGTGGCGTGGGTGCCCATCACGCCATTCAGTATAAACTAGCCAAAAATATGGGTCAAGTGTTCTCTGCTATTAAAGCCCACCAACCACTTTGGCAACACTCACATGGCCACCAGAACTGGAAGTTTTGCAATCCTGCCCCAAATTTTCTGGAGATCCATCTATATTTGGAACCAGAGAGAATGATGTCCTCTTACCACCACACCCACTTTTGTTCTCACCCCTCCTCCACTGACCTCAAACGGTTTAAAATATCCTAGCTCTATGTTACATGAGTGGAGAACTTCCCATATATATAATCCTTTGCTATCCCAAACATGGAAGAACACATGGACCCATGCTCCTTTAGGGACCGACGGGATACAGCAGTTAGGCACTGTGACCCCCAAATTTCAAGGATGCTGTCACTGGTGATAACAAATATTTAAGACAGACTTCAGCAGTACATTTTGGGGACCACATGCCTGCGGCAAGCAAAGCTGTCAAAAGCAAGTTAGCAGCATCAGGCTAAGCAGTGTTTAATGCTTCCCAGAGGGTGCCTCAATCACAGAGCAACCAAGGACGACTGTAGCTCTTAAAGGATTTTAACTGCACCCCCAGGCTTCATTACAGCAAGATGGCTCCTTGGCATTGAGAAGCTGGACTGCTTCTGACACCAGCGTCCAGGAGGATCATGATTTGATGAGGGCTTTTTCTCAAGGTCCCTAATAAGGGACCTCCTTAATGTGGTTCCAGACCTATCTAAACACCCATTCCCCAAGGACTAAGTTTTCAAAGCATTGCAAGGAAAGGAGTTTAATAATTACCAATAGCATTGCTAATAACAATGCTGCCTTATATTCACTGAAACGGCCATCCTGGAGAACCGAATGGACGTCTGAAGTAAACCCATCCTACGTCCCTGTGGGGAAGCCAGAGTTTTAAGGCAGCCCCGACTACTGCCAGCTGTCAGTGATCGAGAAAAATCCCAAACAGGAGATAAACCTAAAGCCATTTCCAACTGATTTGAAATGTGTTCACTGCAGTTGTGGGTGTTTTGGGAGGGGTTATGAGGGGAGGGGGTGCATATTTGCCTAACAGTCAAGCTTTTATGTAAATCCAAATTAGTTTATGTCTACTGAACACATGCCACCTGACAACGCAGGGGGTGGGGGCAGGGGGGGCAGGGAGGCAGCCTCCATTCACATGTGCTGATCCTCCACAAAGACTGAGAACTGACTGGAAGCTGATGACCCCCCCCCTTTTCTTTTTGCCTAAAACATGAGTGGGGATACAGGCTTGTTACTTTACTCCCTTAGAATTTTCTGAGGAGGTGTACACCACATGCATTGAAACTGACCTTTATATAGGAATAATGGTAAGGAACACTGTTTAAGACAAGGGTAGGCCAACTTTTCCTGTAAAGTGCCATGGTAGTAAATATTTTAAGCTTTGTGGGCCTTATGGTCTCTATCACAACTACTCAACTCTGTCATTGTCGTGAAAGAGCAGCCACAGACAATACTAAATGAAGGAGCATGGCTGAGTTCCAATAAAACTTTATTTACAAAAGCGGGCAGAGGCCTAGATTTGGCCTGCAGGCCGTAATTGCCAACCCTGGGTTAAAGAAGGTTCTGCTGGGCAGAGGAGGTCAGAGGCAACCTGTGGCTCCCCCAGCACCCAGCTGACCCCTGTCGGGCTGGTCCACTAGAGAGGAATTTGCAAAGCTGGATTAAACATTATCTTCATTCTAGGGCGCCTGGGTGGCTCAGTTGGTTAAGCGACTGCCTTCAGCTCAGGTCATGGTCCTGGAGTCCCTGGATCGAGTCCCGCATCGGGCTCCCTGCTTGGCAAGGAGTCTGCTTCTCCCTCTGACCCTCCCCCCTCTCATGTGCTTGCTCTCTCTCATTCTCTCTCTCTCAAATAAATAAATAAATAAATCTTTAAAAAAAAAAAAACATTATCTTCATTCTAGAGATATGGAGACAGAGACACTGAACAGGATAGTTAAGACTGGAACCCAGAACAATTCACCTCCCAGTCCCGTTTTGTCCATCAGTAGTCCTGGAAGAACATAAAAGTTACCAGCCTCCAACTGACATAAGACACAAATGAGAATTTAATTAAAGGGGAAACTGCTGTAAGAAATGTATCCTGGGTTGCTATTCCCCACGGGTGGATCTTAGCTTTCTTAGACTTGACCTTCATTTTTCTCACTGTTCTCTTTTGCCTTCCACCCCTAGCCCAGGCTCAGAAAATTGAAGCCATTCCTCATTTTATGAAGACATCCCTCATGGATGAATGGCCACAGAAGGTAAATCCTGTTCTTTACACCATCACCCTGTTTTTACAAGGTCTAATATATCTTGTCAGGACCACAACAGGGCGTGTGGCAGAGATAACTGCACAGCCCTGAGCACTACGTCACTTTGGGATGGGAAAGAAACAGTGACGGCACCTAATTGTCCCTGAAACCCAGTCCCAGCTCACATGCCTTTTTAAACAGTTGGGTTCTGGAGCCCTGTTTAGAAAAGCTCATTTTCGGGCGCCTGGGTGGCTCAGTTGGTTAAGCGACTGCCTTCGGCTCAGGTCATGATCCTGGAGTCCCAGGATCGAGTGCCACATCGGGCTCCCTGCTCAGCAGGGAGTCTGCTTTGCCCTCTGACCCTCCCCCCTCTCATGTGCTCTCTCATTCTCTCTCTCTCAAATAAATAAATAAAAATCTTTAAAAAAAATAAAAAAAGAAAAAAGAAAAGCTCATTTTCAAAGATGAGGGAATAAAACTGCAAGAGGCAGCCTTGAAATTCTGAAACTTGCAGTGCTGGTTTCAGACCAACATGGGTTTGCTCTTTGAAGCCTGAAAGGCAATGGGTTTTGGCCAACAGTGCTCTCACCGTGGCTGGGCGGAGGGAAGAGTAACAACAGGAGCAGCGGCAAACACTGAAGGCACCTTCTGGGTGCCTCAGACTTTATAACTGTTAACTCAGGATATAGTTATGATTCACATTCTAACAGATGAGGAAACTGAGGCACAGAAGTTAAGAAACTGGGCGCCTGGGTGGCTCAGTTGGTCAAGCGACTGCCTTCGGCTCAGGTCATGATCCTGGAGTCCCCGGATCGAGTCCCGCATCGGGCTCCCTGCTCGGCGGGGAGTCTGCTTCTCCCTCTGACCCTCCCCCCTCTCATGTGCTCTCTCTCATTCTCTCTCTCTCAAATAAATAAATAAAATCTTTAAAAATAAATAAATAAATAAAATCTTTAAAAAAAAAAAAAAAAGAAGTTAAGAAACTTCTTCCATGCCACACAGCTAGTAAATGGCAGAGCCTGGAATCAAAATTCAGGAATCCTGGGACCCAGAGCCAGGAGGATTCTCGTAACGGTTTATGAATGTAAGGCGTTCCCTTCTATCGCAGGTACGCCACTGGCCTGTAGAGGAAACCACTCCTACCGCTTCTCAAGTGCAAGGAATGGAAACAATCTGAACACACATAGACGGTCAAGTTAACACATAGAAGACCCGATGTACTCCCAAACCAAAGGTCAGGTACAGCCCCTTAATGTCTGCTCACAGAGAAGTCCACAGGCTCAGACCCCTCTTTCCTTCTATCTTTCCTCTCTCCTTCCTCACTGAAAATCTATAGATAATCCCACCATATAGCAGATAAGTGCCTCATTAATGCCTCTGGGATACTAAAAGGTGGAGGGATAACCCATCAGCCCAATTCATACACAAAGGACCACTCAACTTGCCCTAAATCATCCAAATAGTTATGCAGAACTCCAGCTTCCCATGATTTTTACCAGGATCTTTGGGCCCCTGGCCCTCTAAAAAGGAAGAGGCCACGTAAAGAACCCAGTTATCCAACCTACACTCTTCTCCATTCCACAGCACCTACCAGTGTTTGTGCCTTTAATGTTAGTTCTATGGTAGACATAAAATAACTGCTCTTAAAATATGACTGCTATTAGATTTCCAGCTATAGCATAGGCAGGCTTTCTGTTGATTTCTACTAAAAGTGACTAAGGTTCTGGTGCTTGCTGTTCTACTAACTTCCCTGGACTCCAAGGAAGTCCAAACAAAACCAACAGGTTTGTAATCTTGTGGCTTGCTTTATAGCTCATGATAGGCATGAGTTTGGGCATTGCTCTGCTCTACACCACCAGATAGGCGTACTTTGACTAGTTGGTCACCATCTTGCTACCAGACTTGACCACGTTGCTGTGTTCCAAGATGCAATGTTAACATTTACAATGAGGTCCAGATAGACTTGGACTTTCTACTTCAGAGACCCTTAATCCCATTCCTACCTAGAAAGGCACTGTAGCAGCTATACTTTCAGGAGGGGGGTGTGCCGCAATGAAGCCTAGTAATCACAAAAAGCTCAAGAAACTCTGGTGTAGAGAATGTCATTAACCATTAGACGGTGGGGACCATGACTTTTGTACATTTGGTAGACTCGGAGGCTTTGGAAGTGTGCGATGATCTTTTTCACATCTGGTGTGAATCAAATGCAAGCCTCACTTTCAACTTATTGCCAACCTCCTCATGCAAGTAGGTTCATTTTCCCATTCCTCACTGCCTGCCTTTGTGGGGGATCCATCACAGCTTTGAGTGTGAAAGCAAGGTTAATCTTGCTCCTCCCTAGTTTCCCCACACCCACCACATCAAGCTGCTATTAAGACACCGTTTCAGGGCTGTTCAGAAAGTGGGGGTATTTGCCCTTGAGTGTAGCCCTC
This sequence comes from Leptonychotes weddellii, assembly GCF_054177405.1. Classification (NCBI taxonomy): domain Eukaryota; kingdom Metazoa; phylum Chordata; class Mammalia; order Carnivora; family Phocidae; genus Leptonychotes; species Leptonychotes weddellii. Next base: position 22,301,279 of record NC_138383.1, read on the forward strand.
ACCCCACTGCCACGTTGGCTGGCAATGCCCCGGACTAAACAGCCTTGGTGGGGGTAGGAGAGAAAGGCAGGGGGCACACTGCCCAGGCCCTATACACACACCCGCACGATAGTTGGAATGAGACAGCCATATTAAGCAGGTCAATGATCTGGGAACATACAACTTCTGGGTCACACCAAGAGGAATGTAGGGAATCGGAGCGGAGCGTTTGTACTGTAGTAAAAACCATTAAACTAACTTATTCCAACGGCTCGGATGAAATCAGCTCCGGGAGGTGGCATAAAGGGAAGTGCACGTTAAGTGGGGGAGAAAGGAACTCCAGAGCCGTAGAGCGGGATGCTGGAACCAAACTCAAGTTGGAGAAGTAACACATGGCTCCACGGGGCTCTCCTCCATGCCCCTCCCCCTCCCCGTGCAGACGTCCAGCGCCCACCGGCTCCTCGCTCCAGCGCCAGCCAGCACAGGGCGCCCCCATCACGTGCCACTCACTCCTTCCTCACACCTCGCTGCCACCCCTGCATCTTCCACTCACCCCCACACGACACCTCTGCCCACTTTTCGGTTACGCCCCCAAAGACAGCCTCCGTCTGCCCTGTCCCTCCCCTCACCTCCCGGCCCCGACTGCCTGCACACTCTGTCCCAGCGGTGGACCCAGCGTTCACCGCTCCTCGCTCTCGCTCCCTCCGCCCTCGCAGACTTTGCGCGACCCCCTTTCTCTCCCCTCGCCCCCATCCACTTTCCCCTCACGCTTCTCCCCGTACCCCTCCCCCCCAGCACGCGCCCCCCCCTCCCCCAACGGCTCCTCCCCCCGGTACCCGCTCCAGGCCCGGCTCACCTGCGCGGCCACCCCCGTCCCGGCGCTGGTGCGGCTGCTGCAGCTGGAAGGGGACCGTGGCCCTGAGCGGCTGCAGCCCAGCCCGGGGGGAGCCGGCGGGGGCTGGGGGAGAGCAGCCCCGCCGGAGCCCCCCGGCCCCTCCGCGCCCCGGCCCCCAAGGACCTCCGCCTCTGCCGCCCGCTGCGGCCCCCGCCATCGCCCGCCCGACCGCCTGCCTGCCTCGGCCCCACAGCGAGCCCCACACAGCCCCCCAACCCCCGCTGCGGCTGCTTATCTGCTCTGCGGGGCGGAGACCGGCCCCCTCAGCCCAGAACTCTCATTGGCCTACAGAGCCCCAGACCCCTCCCCCCAACCAATCCGCGGCTTGTTCTTCCCACTCCAGAGGATGATTGCTCGATATGCCTAGCGATCCAACCCAACACCCCACCCTCATCCCGCCCCCTCCCGCTTTCCTCCGTCCGAGGAGCCGCCGATTGGTCCGTCCGGAAGAGGGCCGGTTCTCCAGTGCCGCCAATGAGAAGACGCAGAAAAGAGGAGCGTCACACCCAGTCCCAGGTAGTATGCAAATACACTGTCACGTGACGTCAGGCTAAGCGGGGGTGGGGCCGGGTGTAAGATGGAATCAAGCACTAGTGGAATCATTATGGGGGGTAGGGAGGAGTGTCAAACTTTCAGCAGTTGAGCCCGGCAAGCACCGAGAAAGCGAGAACTTCAAAAAATCACTACTCTTGATTTAACCTAAAAATATTAGTTGTGAACCCTCATAGGATCTCACTGCTGCTCGCAAGCTCCAACGTAAGAGTCTACAAATTAATGCAAAGTTTGCATATATTTGCATGCGATTTGCATTATATTCCTGCACTTAATGGCTACCGTGCCTCATGTGACACCCACATTTGTCTTTCTCCACTCTTCCAAGTCCCTAGCTGGTGTGGGTCCAACCCCCCCCCAAAAAAACACACAAAAAAACCCAGCTGCTAGCCTGTAAATTATATTGCGACTGAAAAGGAGCAGGGAATTTCCCTTCAGAGCCGTCCATTCCAAGTCTAGCTCAGCAGAGTGGAAGAACAAAGTGACTGAGAAACTTGCCCAAATTTGTACAGTGACTCCATTAACAAATCCTGGTCCTCCCAGTTCAAAGCTCTCTGACCTACAAGTCAAAATGAGATGAGATAGGGGCGCCTGGGTGGCTCAGTCGTTAAGCGTCTGCCTTCAGCTCAGGTCATCATCTCAGGGTCCTGGAATCGAGCCCCACATCGGGCTCCCTGCTCCGCAGGAGGCCTGCTTCTCCCTCTCCCACTCCCCCTGCTTGTGTTCCCTCTCTCGCTGTGTCTCTCTCTGTCAAATAAATAAATAAAATCTTAAAAAAAAAAAAATGAGATGAGATGGTCCCCAAAGAGAATGCATGCAGTAAAAATCACATGCTATAATGTATATGAGGACATCTGGGGAAGAAAACAGCATTTAAGTTACTATTAAAAACTATTACTCTTCAAATGAAAAAAAAATTACTCTTGGCATTTATTAACCATTTTGTTCCACATAAGGAAAAAGCAGAAGGCAATCAACCCTGGATCGTCTGCGATAAGGGACCATACAAATAATTGGATAATTCCCTCCAGATTTATATTTAGCTATGAATTCTATTTTTGATCTTGCTACAGATTTATCTTTCTATTTCTGTTTTTGCCCACTTTAATGTTAAAATGAAGGTATTCCCTGAAGCCATCCTAGTTAATCAGAGAAAAGGAGGTAATCTGGGAGCATCCTGCAAGGCAAGGAGAGGTCATTCTGTGATTACGTATTGAAAGCAGATAATACCCAAAGTGGAAATTCAAGAATTGGTTGAATATTAAAATCACCCTACATACACAGAACAAATTTGAGGCAATGGAACATCCTAAACAATGGTTTTCTTTGTGAAGAGTGTATGTACTCTAGCAGATTTGAAGGGTTTATGTCAAGATCTGACATTTGAAATCTTTTTTATTGGCTGGGAAATGCTGTATTCCTTTTCCGTGAAGAGAACAACTTTAATACAGGCAGATAGGGATGAACAAAAACTGATGAACTGATAAAAAGTCAGAGTCTTTATAAACTTAACTCAATTTTTTTCAAAAATATCTTGCAACTTATGTTCCTCAAGTCTAATTAGTTCAAAGTCTTCATATGCTTTTTTTTTAAATTTTCATGACAATCTGGAAGAAGAAAACCATAGATTTTTATTATAGAGGAAGTAGGAAAACCGAGGCCAAGAAGGTGAGTCCTTTTGATCTCTAGCTCAGATCTCTATCAGATCTTATTGGACCACCCTGCCCCACCTCTCCATTAATAAAATCAGTGATGGTAGCAGCTAACATTCACTGAATTCCTTTCTCTATGCCAGGTACATGTTAAGTACTGTGTGTACATTCGCTCATTTAATGTTCATGACCACACCTATGAGATGGGTATTATCTCCTCTTCAATGAGGTTTCAGAAAGAAATAACATGACCAAGGTTATTCAGGCAGCCTGACACCAGAGCTGAACTCCTATTCTTGTAAAACTTTGTTATGAACACAGAAGGATTACTATTTATATTTTACATAGAGTCTCCAAAGATGCAACTTTGCCTGAGATGTTAAAATTAACACTGCCTAGTACACATACATCATCTCATTTAATTTTCACAATAGGCATGTAAAGTAAAAACAAACAAACAAAAAAACTCCCCAAAAACAAAAACGCAGACATTATTGTCCCTATTTTATAGAAGGCTAAGTCACAGATGTTAGGTGACTTGCTCCAAATCATCCACTCAGTAAATGGCAGACCCAGGACTTACATCAGAGGTCCTTGGACTCCAAATTCAAGTACTTTCCCAACCAACACTCAACTTCCAGACAATTGGCCTACCTAAGAGCCAAAGGATGGCTAGTTGATCTCTTGAAATCTGTTCTTGCCTGACAACATATTCCATTTTAGGACCCCTCAACATGTAAATTCTCAGGCATTCTTAGGAGATGATGGGTAATTGTTATTGGTTAAGCCATACAGTGTGTGTTAGAGGTAAAAGCCCTGGAATGAGGAATCTTGAAATACTTTGGGCAGGTGGCTTCCTTTCTCTATGCAAGAGTCACCTCCATTAACCTCACAGAGTGATTCTAAAGATAAAATGGCACAGTATTAGACAGCGGCATTCTTCCATTGGAGAGAAGGGTAATGTGGGTAGCCTCAAGGACATGGTGTTTAAATTTTGTTCTAAAGCCAAGGTACCAGGAATTGAGGACCTGGACAGTGGAAGAAGAGCCAGTGGAGGTGGCACAGCTGAAGAATTGGATCTTCTGAGTCCAGAGAGTCATGGTCCTTCCTGATAAGTTGTTGGCAGGAGACACTCGAATTGACCTAGCTGGAGGAGTGAGAAGGCAAGCATGCATAGGAGATCCCTGTCTTCTCCTTACACAGGTATCATGCCCAAGCAGCTGTCTCTTATTCCTTTCTCTATCACCGATAGCTTCTCCTGGCACGGGCTTGATGGTGGGGATAAAGGCCTCATCTGAAGATAAACTCTTGTCTTTTTCCTCCACTGAAAGAAAACCATGGCTTTGGGGAGGCTGTGTGCTGCTAAGGGAGATGCCTTGCCTTACAAAGCATCTTGTAGCTTGCAAAACAACAAACAAACAAACAAAAACCTTTGTTACTGTTCCCCCTGTCATCCTTATCACCATGGTTGTCATTAATTAATTCATTCAGCACAAATTTATTCAGATGACCACTATGTACTGGACAGAGAGCTAGGCACTAAGGAATGACACTAACGTTCAGAGACATGCTCCCTACCCTGGAATTCATAGCCCAGCAGGCCTTGAAGCCTGTATGCAGAAATGGTACCGGGCTAGATGCTATTCTGATTGAGACATGAAGTGGTTCCTGCCTTCAGGGAGTTTGGGTCAGAGGCAGGCACTCAGAAACAGCAAAAGTGGAAGAGTATATACACAAAGTATGTCAATACTTTGCAGGAGTCAGACGGAGTACCACGGACAAAAGGCTGTAGGGAATTCTGGCAGATCAGAGGATCAACAAGGACGTCTTATCCTACTGGCTACTGAATTAGGAGAAGGCTGGGGTCCTCATAGCTAAGAAGGGCCTTCTAGTTCTGAAGGTGATGTCCGGCCCTGTTTCCAGGGCACCTTGACCCTCACCCTATGCGTTTTTGCCACAATTACCAACAAGCACAGGAATTCCAGATCACCATTCTTACTCTCCCAAACCTGACCCTCAATAGCAATTGTTCAGAGAATAGAGAGCTCTTGATATTCCTTGGTACCTGGGAGACTGTCTCTGCACTTCCAGGTAAATGTCCAAGTGCTCACGTCTTTGGCCCTCAGGTTCCAAAATAACAAAACAGAAAATAAGATGACGCAGACACACAGTGTCTCTTTCCGACCTACCTCCTTTCCTCAGCCTCTGTCTGAAATGTCAGGCCCGGCTCCTCAGGGAACGAGATCCTGAGGAAATGGGGTCAGAACTGAAGGAGCAGAGCAGCCGGAGAGGGATTGGGAAGGAGGGTTGAGGGAATGAATGAGGTTATGGGAACAGAGTAGGGAGGGGTCCCAGCCCTCAACATCTCTCCCACTCTGGTGGCCTCTCTCTCCCTCTATTCCTTCCCTCTTACTCCCAAGGTAACTAGATGGCCTGGATTTCGACCTTCGGGTCTGTGTCTGACACATTCCATCCCTTGCTGCAGCCCACCGCTTCCTGTCTTCTGGCTTACTTATCTCACGTGCTCATTTTCCTTCTTTCAGACCGGATGACGTTCCCTCCTTCACTCTTCGTTTCCTCTCAGTGGGAATCAAACTTTCCTGCTGAACTGCAGCCTTTTAAAAATGAAGATTCCTTATCCTTAACAATATGGGGTATGGTGGAAGTTCTAAAACAGGTAAAGGGTAAATGTGGGATCAGAGACATCAAAATATTGGTATACTGGTCCTGCTGGCACTCCATGAAAAATAGAAAATAGATTTTTTTTTTTTTTAAGAATTGAGGGGCACCTGGGTGGTTCAGCAGTGAAGCGTCTGCCTTTGGCTTGGGTCATGATCTCAGGGTCCTGGGATTGAGCTCCGTCCGCGTTGGGATCCCTGCTCAAAGGGGAGTCTGCTTCTCCCTCTCCCCTGCCCCTTCCCCCCATTCATGCTCTCTCTCTCTCTCTCAAATAAATAAATAAAATCTTTAGAAAAAAAAATTTATATAGATGTTAGAGACTCTACCTGACCAGCCCTCTGATTTTACAGATGGGGAAATGGATGCCCAAACGAGAGAAGGGCTGGTCAGAGGCCACTCAGAAAAATAGGAGACAGGGTAGGAGACCAGGACTCCTGCATCCTATTCAGTGTTGCCTCAAAACATAAATAACTTCTAAAAGAATTTATATGGAATACTATTCAGCAATGAAAACAAACAACTATTGATATGTGCTGCAGCATGCCTAGACCTCAAACACATGATGCTAGGTGAAAGAAGCCAGACACAAAAGACCACATAGTATAGGATTCCATTTATATGAAATGTCCAGAAAAGGCAAATTTATAGAGACAGAAAGCAGATCAGTGCTTGCCTAGGGTTGGGACAGGGAGCAAGGATTACCTGGAAACAGGCACCCTGGAACTTTTTGGGGGGATAGAAAGGACCCACAACGGGTGCCTGGGTGGCTCAGTCGTTAAGCATCTGCCTTCGGCTCAGGTCATGATCCCAGGGTCCTGGGATCGAGTCCCACATCGGGCTCCCTGCTCCGTGGGAAGCCTGCTTCTCCCTCTCCCACTCCCCTGCTTGTGTTCCCTCTCTGGCTATGTCTCTCTCTGTCAAATAAATAAATAAAATCTTTAAAAAAAAAAAGAAAGAAGGAAAGAAAGGACCCACAACTGGAATGTGGTGATGGTTGCATAACTCTAGAAATTTACCAAAAAAAAAAAAAAAAAAATCACACAGTTACACATGTATAAGTGAATTTTGTGGTATGTAATTTATACCTTAATCAAGCTGTTTCCCAAAAAAAGGAGTTAGATATGTGTATGAATGAGGGATCTCGGATGTGTGGCAAGCCCTGCTATTCTTTTAAGGGAATGTCTCAGGAAACAAAGAGAGCTACTTCCGTGATCTCCCTTTTAAAAGGTCACTGTGAGAGACAGAAGATTTGGCTCTTTGGCCTATGGAACACCCAGGCTGGCATTTTTCAATTGTTACACATGTCCTCCTCTCTAAAATAGAGAAGTTTCCTCAGGAGAACAGGTGTGTCCTTGGTCATCACTCTCATTACTCAGTGAGCTCTGTGCCTGGCATGCAGGTGGTGCCTCACAAAAATGAACTTGACTTGTCAGGTCACGTGATCACAGGTGCCTTGAGGAACCATTTGGTAACTAGAGCAGTGCCTTGGTGGGAACAGTTTGTGTCCCCCCACACCAGGCCTTCTCAGAGATCAGAGTCTTTGCAGAGGACAGATTGGGTTATGCACACTCCCAGGAGACTGCAGAGTCTCAGCTCCCTTTATTTTTTTTTAAAGATTTGTATTTTGGGGGGCCCCTGGGTGGCTCAGTCAGTTGAGCGTCTGACTCTTGGTTTTGGCTCAGGTCATGATCTCAGGGTTGTGAGATTGAGCCCCGCGTCAGGCTCCGTGCTCAGTGTGGAGTCTGCTGGAGATTTTCCCTCTCCCTCTGCTCCTCCCCCCGCTTGAGCTCTCTCTCTCCCTCTCTCTAAAATAAATAAATTTTTAAAGATTTGTATTTTTTAAGTCATCTTTATACCCATTGTGAGGCTGAAACTCACAACTCCGAAATCAAGAGTTACATGCTCTGCCTACTGAGACAACCAGGCGACACTCAGCCCCTTTGACTTCCCTCTTCCTTTCCCATTTACCTTAAGTTGGCCTCAAAAATACAATTACCTGGGAGCAAATAAGCTACAACACCCTAAACGTTCTCCATCTGATTCCATATCCAATCCCTCTCCCTTCCTCTCACACCATGCACCAAATCAGGCATCAAGTATCATGAGATCCAATTGAAAAAGATTCTAAATATAACAGAAGGAATGTATGATTGGAAAGTTGGTCTGCAGTCTGATTTCCTTTAGACCCAGGGCATAGGCTCCAGAGCTTATTTTCAGAGCTCAAAATATTATCTCTAAAGGTATCTTTTGTGATAGATAACTGCAAAATATCACCACAGATTCTTCCTCACTTTTATTCTCTGGGCCTTGGTATATGAGATTTGCCCCTCCCTCCCCCCGCCAGCCTCCTGGCAACTCCGTCTTCTTCACCATCTGCTTCAACTTCCACTTCCAGTTAGACCTCATTTCCTCCAAACATTCCTCAACTGACCTGGTCAGGCACTGATGATTCCCTCAGGACTTAGGTCTTCAGCTTCAGTGTTCGGCTTGCAGCCCATTATTTTGTACTAGCTTATGGGTAGCTTTCTTGCTTCTCCTAAGTCATTTTATGTATGTTTGTCCCTTCTCCCCAGTTCTGAGCAAAGGGAACCATTTGCTCTTGTATTTTTTTTTTTTAAGTTTATTCATTTGAGAGGGAGAGAGAGAGAGAGAGAACCCGAAGCAGACTCTGCACTGAGAGTGGAGCCCGACGCGGGGCTTAATCCATGACCGACCTGGAGATCACGACCTGAGCCGAAACCAAGAGTTGGACACTTAACTGACTGAGCCAGCCAGGCGCCCCTTGCTCTCGTATTTCCTGTCAGTACCTAACATGACCCACTGCACTGGGCAGTGGTGAGTCGGTGTTGGTTATTTAAGTAACTGACTGTTTCTCCAACTGATCGCTCTTGAATGTTCCTGATCACTCTTGGAAGTTGGGGCTAAAAGTCGTGACAACTGAAAGGAGGGAAGGAAGGCTCCAGGTTTTGTGAGGACTAATGCTTATCATCTGGGGGTTCCTCTTTAAGTTAAAGAGTAAAGAAATTATAGAATTAGGTACAAGGCCCTAGAAGTGTTCTCTGCAAGTGAGGGGCTCAGACTCTTAAAGTTTCAGTAGCTTCATGGTAAGCCTGTTTCTGACTGAAAGAATGAAGTCCAATTATATCCCGTCCAACTCTTCAGCCCTGACTGAATGAGGTGTCTATTCCTTTTTCCTGTGGATATCCTGTACCCAACACATTTATTCCACAAGATGGCTCTGGCTCAACAAAATGGCTTTGGCAGCCTAGTCTGTCTATCTCATGAGAAAGTCCCAAAGTGCTGAATTGACACTCCTCCCATTTAGTAACTTCATGGCACTTAGAACTGTTCTTTCAGAGCAGGTGGTTTCTCCTGATGTGCATCATGGAGGGGAGGGGGAAGCTTGTGCTCAATCCTGGAGGCCCCCGATGGCTCAAAGACTTGAGGAGTTGTGTTGTTGTACAGCAGAAGGGCCTGGAATGTTCCAGTACATTCCACCAGTGGCCTTTGTGACCCCTGCTTCCAATCAACTTAGGCAAAGGCCTGGTTGTCTACAAAGTAGACTGTATTCTGCTGGGGTAGGAAGCAGTTGGGCCTTGCTTCTTCCATGCCACTCTGATAATATCACACAAGTTGGCACCTTCCTTGGAAGTCCCACCCAGAAGCTCTATCCAATTCTTTGACCTCCTGGGTGTTTGCCCAGAATGTCAAGCCAGGGTTTAGAAACCAGCCCTGTCAACTTGTTGGCCCTATACACTCAACTCTGAATTCTTCCCAAGACAGACTAGAAATTCTGGGATCCCTGAACCCAATAATGGGCCTGCATTCCTCAAAATTCCCAAGAAGTCTGCACCACCTGTGCAGAGAGTAACATCAGCCCCCTCCCAGGAAGGAAGTGATATAATCAGGATGCTAAAGGCCATGTGCCCCGGCTACACAGCATTAGAAGAAAACATCCACTTACTGGGTGCTTACTATAGGCTATGCAATTTGCACACGTAATCTCATTTAATCCTCAGTCATAGTTATTATACCCTATACAGTAGGTATAATTAACCCCATTTCACAGGTTGAGAAAATTGAGGCTCAGAGAGGTTAGGAAATGGGTTGAAGGTTATATAGCTAGAAGTGACAGGTCCACCTGCTTTCAAAGACTGTATGTATAACCACTATGGGGTTGGGGGGGTCACCACCCCTTACCCAGAGGTCGAAGGTCAGAGTTAGGACTACAGGCCAGACCCGTCATGCCACCCATCAGACGACCCACTCCCCTGCCTCCCTGCCACCTCCGCAGCCCTAAACTCTCTAGAATTCTGACTTTGTTTATATTGTAGGAAGCGGTGCTCAGAAATTGTGGAGGTGAGTCTGGCAGGTTCCAGCTGTTCCTGGTGTGGGAGTTGAACAGTTTTGGGAACTTCTCCTTGGCAAAAGCATGTCTTTCCTTCAGCGGACTAGCCTAGGATCAAATCCATTTGCTTCCTCCAAGCTTCCCAGCTTGGGGGAGGAGAGAGAGATGGGGAAGCTGGGGGATTTCCATTAGGAGAAACAAGAGCAAAATGAAAGGAGGTAGAAGGGTTAGTGCTGCTCTCTAAGCAAGGCCACCAGAGCTCTGGAACCAAGACTCAAGAAATTTCTGTAGTGTGGCAGGTAAAGTGAGAAAGCTCTTCGTGGGGTCAAAAGAGAGGCAACAAGAGGAGGCTCTAGGGAAGACTCGGCAGAGGAGGGTGGCAAGGAGGTAAGAACTGGTCCGGGATCGAAAGTGTATTTTAATTCTGAAACCACTATAATCACCAAAGGAAGGGACTCACCCCTTGACTCTATCTCCCCACTCTGGGGCGGGGCAGCCAAATAAGGTGCGCTCTTGCTGGATTGTGCTCTCCTAGGCCAGAAAACGCAGGGGGCGGGGGAGGGCAGGGAAGAGTGCCTGACCGACGGCCCTGTTTGGCTGATAAATGATGAGCACCCCTGCCTGTTGCCCATTCTCTTTTCTCTCTGCTTAGTTTGCTGCAAACTTCTGCCTGGCAGGGAGCCCCAGAGAGGGGTGGGGTAAAAAGGGTCCTCTAGACAGTATTTAATACTCTGTGATTTATAGGCTGCTGGAAGGGGGGGTGGGGAGCCAGAGAGGGGAAGCCCCTGGGATTAGGGACTAGTTTCCATGACGCATCAGTACACCACTGACAAGAGTCAAAGTATTTTCTTGATGCCTGTGCCTTCAGTTTCAAGAGACAGCCCTCACCCCTCCTGGGGCCCAAGGCTTGGGTACGATCTAGGTTGAGACCCGTGGAACTGGCTGGAATGAGACTAATGGACATACATCCAAATCTGCAGCCTGTTCTGTAAGCTTCATACTGCTGGGCGAGGGAAGAAATCAGTGAGGTCGAGCAGCTCAATATGTGTTTTTGGAGGATTTATTTTTTTCATGTACAAGAATTCTTTTGAACCCTCCACGGCTCCAAGAAAAACTATTTGAAATGTCCCTGCCTAAGGGGCCAGGGGGTTAAGTGCCAGGGATGGAAGGCTAAAAGCCAGAGATGCTGGTTGCAGGGATTCTTGGGATCGGGGCTAATGGCCTCCCTGCTGTGGGCTTGGGAATACCAGGCCCAGGCTTTGGTTGCCCTGAGAGATGCAGCCATTTTTACTTCTGATTGAAGGGCACCACCTTCTGGGATTTTCCCTTCTCTGGTCAAAAACCAGAGTAGAATATGCCCCGAGGACCAACAGGGCATGTGCCCAACAGTCTGGAGGGCACTGAAGGAGATAACAACGTGAGGCAGGGTGAGACCCATGCTTTATATAGTTTACAGTTTGGTCCTGGCTGGTGGAAAGAAGATGCCTTCCATGAGAGCGCCTCGTAATTGCCCTTCATAAGGGTGATCTCAAAAGGTCAAGGGATGGGCCTTGAATAGCCCTAATGTCCCTGAAACAGTCTATTGTATGGCTATTGTCTCTACATGTAAAGGAACCCTTCTTGACCCTATTTGTACTTTTCTCTTTTTCTTGCCTCTGGGGTTTCCCAAGTGAATAACTGCACGCTACCCTGTCCCCAGACCCGAGTCTACGAGTCTACCGCCTTTAAGCTTTAACAAAAGATTTCCACATGCATTTCTTAAACTCCTACTATGTACCAGGCATCACACTCCGTGTGGGGATATAGAGGTGAACAACACACAGGGTTCACTTCTCTGCTGAGTCCACGGTCTAGTTTTCAAAAGATTTTCCTTTGTGCTTTGGGATTTAGTAATCCAATGGGCAGGTAACCCTCTTACATTTTCATATGCGGGGCTCAGATCCTCAGCCTCCATCTTTCCACAGTCTTTTTTTTTTTTTTTAATTTTTTAAAGATTTTATTTATTTATTCAACAGAGAGAGACACAGCGAGAGAGGGAACACAAGCAGGGGGAGTAGGAGAGGGAGAAGCAGGCTTCCTGCTGAGCAGGGAGCCCGATGATGGGCTCGATCCCAGGACCCTGGGACCATGACCTGAGCCCAAGGCAGACGCTTAACAACTGAGCCACCCAGGCGCCCCTTTCCACAGTCTTTTAAAGTTTGCCTCATAGGGTAACCCCCACTTTTCCCTTGGCTAATAATTTACATGACCTTTCTCTGGACTCTGATAGGTCTTTCTTGGGAGCCAAGTGACTGGAATTAGGCACTATATTTTGTATACGAATGCTATATGCATGTGTGTATATGGGTAACACAATGTTTTCTAACTTCCTTCATTTAACTGTTGGCTGTGTTTTCAAACATCCAATAGTTAATTGAGTGCCTACGAAGCACCATGCTCGATACTGAGGATGCTGTGGTCTGGGGTATATGTTAAGGTATGGAAGATAAAGAATCCAGAAGTCACACAAGTACATTTAGAACTACAAACAAGAGGAGAGCTATGAAGAAATGTACAGGGTGCCTAAAGGTATAGAAATGGAGGCCTGGATCTAGTTTGGAAGCTTTAGGAAAGAGTTCCCTGAGGAAGTGACATGTGATCTGAGATCTGAAGGATTAGTGGAAATAGGTGAAGAAGAGTATGAGGAAGAACATTCCAGGCAGAGTAAAGTGCAAAGGTCCTGAGGTAGAAGGAACCAGGGCACTCCAGAAGAATTGCAGGGAGGCCAATGAGGCTACAACACAGAGAATGAGGTGGTGTGGGATGAGCTGGAATGTTAAACAGAAGACAGACCGTGCAGGACCCTAGAGGCCAGGTAAGGATTCCAGTCATTATTCTCCAGAGGCATATGAAACAAAAATCTACAGAAGAGTTAATAATGGCTCTTTTCCCCAGATTACTAAATTGCTTATACTTGTCTTGAAGGAGAATGGTAATGATGGCCTGAAGTGCTAGGAACTTTCCCAGTGTCCTGGCATGGTGTGGCTATGTTTGCCTGGCACTGGGGGGGCCCAGGACTCATGAGCCAGCCCCACCCTGGCAGCCCTCAGGCAAGGGATGGCCCCTGCTCATGTGGACAGAGGAGCAGGGGTGGAGGGTGGGTGGAGTGCTTTGCCTGAGGTATCGGCTCCACAGTGACATTTGGAACAGTCCCAAGACTATGGCTCTTGTTCCCAGATAACTCTATCATGTATGCCCCCCATTTAAATGGCCCGCTCACCCTGCTGCCCTTCCTGTACAGCTGTTCTCCCCACCCAATCTGGGGAAGGCCCCTGGATAAGAACTCTTGACTGCCCAGAACCTGGGGTTTTGACCTGCTGAGTTCAGGCCTCAGTACTGTCGAACCAGGTACATATCCTTGATAGCTTTGCACTGGTATTACTGGAAACCATGGGATAAGAGGGTCATGATGGTTGGACTTAGCCTTTCTGAAGGCCTCTCCTTCTTCCTGGTCCTATTTTTGGAGAATGTGGTTTGGTGTAGTGACATCTACTGGCAAAGCAAGGCAGGTAAGCAAATGACCAGATGCCCACTTACCCTCAAGTAATTTCTAGACTAGTGAAAAAAAAAATCATCCTAAGCCCCTGATGTTGGTTAGAGCAAGAGTAAGAAGCCCACGGTTGTGGGTTTGGACCATATATGTGCTGGTTTGCCTTAAATAGAGAAATGTTTTTTCTAGTTGCAGCTTGCATCCTTAACTTCGGCCAGTTGATTACGTTTGGCTACAGTTAGTCACAAGGGAGACTGGGTAAGCATGTGTAAATGACTCAGGGACCCATTCCTAGCCCCCATTCCTGGGAAAGCATCTCCCAACAAAATAAAAAGACCCACAGTTTACAAATGGCAAAATTCAGGGTCATTTTTCATCCTCCTGAAGCTTGACTGGTTTTGGAATTCTTTTTCTTTCTGGGACTCGGTTTCTTCTAGGTCCCTGGGAAAATACTGTCTATAGAACCATCTTCAAGGTTCCTGTAGTGGGCAAGCGTGACTACAGCTTTTTAAAGTGGCCCCACACCTCTTGCTGAGGTAAAAGGGAGCCTGCCTCCTCACTGCTTTAATGCCTGTCACCTCCACATTCTGTTCACGGGGCCATTCTCTTTCAGTAGCGTGCATTCTTTTTTTTTAAGATTTTATTTATTTGACAGAAAGAGACACAGCAAGAGAAGGAACATAAGCAGGGGGAGTGGGAGAGGGAGAAGCAGGCTTCCTGCTGAGCAGGGAGCCCGATGCGGGAATCGATCCCAGGACCCTGGGATGATGACCTGAGCCGGAGGCAGATGCTTAACACCTGAACCACCCAGGCGCCCCTAGTAGCGTGCATTCTTGACTAAGAGTTTAGCCCTAGAGGTCATTGGAAAGCCAGAGCGAAACAGTGAGGAGAAAATACTAGGGCAAGAATTACAAAGCGGATGTTCTGCCTTCTTAAATAACACTGACTCCGTAACCGAATGTGGCTCACATGACGCATCTGACTATCTATCTATCTATCTATCTATCTATCTATCTATCTATCTATCTATCCATCTATCTATCTGACCCTCGTTCAGACTTAAAAAGAAAATCATCAAGACCCCAGTAGAGAAATGGGTAATGAGGATTTCATGGAAGAGGAAACAGAACTAGTAAAGAAACATACGGCAGACTGAAGTAAATCCTTACCAGAAATCAAATCCAAAGCACATTGGAGGCACAGTTTTCATTTTGACTAAAATTGCAAGATCTTTTTTTTTTTTTAAAGATTTTTATTTTTAAGTAATCTCCACACACAAGGTGGGGCTCAAACTCACAACTGCAAGATCAAGAGTTGCACGCTCTACAGACAGCCAGCCAGGCGCCCCAAATTGCAGGATTTTTTTAAGTGGTAACACTCACTTCTGGGAATAATGTCTTAAAATTGGCACCCTCACATGATGATGGTGACACTTTACATTTGCGTAAGTCTTTGGGGAAAGAAAAAAAGTGATATATAAGGGGCAGACATAAACAGAGAAGAGACCTTCAGAGGCATGCAGACACTTGCTGCCGCGTTATCTGACATAAAAGATCCTCAATAATCCCACATAGGGGAGTGAGCACATAATGTTACAGTACCACAATGCAACGTCACACAATGATTATAATCACAATTATGAAGACCATAGAGAAACATGGCGCATGTTGAGAATATGTAAAAATATGAAATTTCATGTAAATAATGGGCGCATCTATACAAAAATATACACAATAATAAAATGTGCTCATGTGGTGAAAAATTGGAAGGTACTCTGCAAAAAAGAAAAGTAGCTTTGTGGCAGCAGTGAGATTAAGGATGTCTTATTTTCTCAAAACTTATTTAGTGTTGGGGTGCCTGGGGGGGCTCAGTTGGTTGGGCCTCAGCCTTCAGCTCAGGTCATGATCCCAGGGTCCTGGGATCGAGCCCCATGTCAAGCTCCCGGCTCAGCAGCCAGTCTGCTTCTCCCTCTCCCCCTGCCCCTCCTGCCCTGCTTGTGCTCTCCCCCTCCCTCTCTCTCTCAAAAATAAATAAATAAAATCTTAAAAAAAAAAACAAAAAACCCAAACACCTTATTTAGTGTTATTCTGTGTTAATGTTTGAAAAGGTGGAGGGATTGGGACAAGTGAAAATCATACTCTCCCAGCCCCCTCTATACACACTTGTCCTACATCCTCTGCTCCAGGAGGGGAAGGCCCATGTCTGCTTATCCACGGTTGCACTCAGCCCCTAGCCCAATCCTAGCACTTATCAGATGCTCAGTAAATATTTGTTGAATGAATAAATGAAAATGCCTGCAGTCCAAAAAGTCTCAACCCGGGATCACTGGGCACGTTCCATCCTGGGGAACAAAGAAGAATTTGGTTTTGCTCGAATAAAAAAAGGAAGGTGGGGCGCCTGGCTGGCTCAGTCAGTACAGCAAGTAGCTCTTGATCTCGGGGTCATGAGTTCAAGCCCCACATCGGGCTTAGAGCTTACTTAAAAAAAAAAAATGAAGGCCCATCCACAATGGCAATTCCCCGGTCTTCTTGATAAGTGAATTTGGGCTTGGAGAACCCAGGGAGAGACAGTCTGTTAAAACAAACCCAATTACCACCCGGGAACATATGTTGCCTGGAGGCCTCTGCTGCCATAACAACGCTGTGTAACTATAACTACAGCCCTGGAGGGCTTTGGCCCTGTCAAATATGGAAAAGGATGTCTTCATCACACGTAGACTTCATGCGCAGACTGACTTCCCTGGGGAGCTTAGATCAGGGAAGGGAGGTAGATAAGTGGAGGAAGGGGGGAGATGAAGGGCAGGAGTGGGAGAACTGCTATTGAATCAGGATTAGGGTGATTTTTTTTTTTTTTAGCAATTTTCAAAATGTGGTTATTTGACTGTTTAGTTTTGGTGGTTATTTATAACCCCAGCTGCAGAGGCGGGGAGCCGTGCCTGAGCCCGCTGGGATCTGTCCAATACCTTCCCCCAGGGTGGGGTTGGGGGTGGGTGGTAGATAAGGGTGATAACAGGAACCAAATTCACAAGCGGCCAAGAAGGGAAGAGAAGTTGCAGGCCACCCTCCAAGAAGAGTGAGAAAGTGACCAGTAGTGACTGTGCTGACTCCATGTTGAAGGCAGCTGTGAATGAAAGGATTTTAATATGAATTACAGTCGCATCGGCAACCTCTGAGGTTCTTCCGAAGGGACAGAGACTAGGCCAACACTTCTACTCAGAAGTCAGGAGATTGGCCCGGCTACGCTAGCCACTCTGAAGGTCAAGGCAGGCTTCCCCACCTTACAGGACAGTTGTCTGCACACAGAAGAAACTACTGTCTCTATCCTCTCCTGGCACATCCCTGGTCAAAAACAGGCTTAGAGGAGAGAGGGTGGCTGGTTCTGTGCAAGTCTTTCCTAACTGAGCCAACACTTGGCAGTAGCCGCTAAATTTACTGACCCTTGGAGATGTCAGGAAGCCAGGGAGAAGTCGCCCAGGCAAGGCTCCCAACCTCCAGGAGCCAGACCTCTGAAGTAAAAGACAAACAACTCCACTTTGCATTTGAAATACAGTACCTATCATTTTACTGGCAGGGGAGCATTTTAAAGGAAACTCAGGGATCTTTTTTTTTTTTTTTAATTTTATTTATTTATTTGACAGAGAGACACAGCGAGAGAGGGAACACAAGCAGGGGGAGTGAGAGAGGGAGAAGCAGGCTTCCTACCGAGCAGGGAGCCCGATGCGGGGCTCGATCCCAGGACCCTGGGACCATGACCTGAGCCGAAGGCAGACGCTTAACGACTGAGCCACCCAGGCGCCCCGGAAACTCAGGGATCTTTTAGGGAGCTTACAAATGTGACTGAAGAGGTAAGATACAGATACAAGAAGGAAAAGGCACAAGAACATACACAAAAGATCAGCCCCACGCCCCCTGCCCTGTTCAGTTCCTCTTCGACTCTGGGTAAGGTTATTGTTACAGCAGGATTCGCACTGGTCTCCCTGCCACTCTGATTAGTCCCCCTCACGGCTTCCAGAAAGAGATCTCTAAAGTGCAAGTGTGATCGTGGGACTACTCTGCTTAAAGTCCTTCCGAGATGTTCCATCACCTCCTGTCCTGGCTCCTCAGCAGGGCGTCGCCCAAACCATTCCTGCCTTTTCCTTTTGTGAGCCAACCCCCCAACTCCACCCTGCTGTTGGTCACCTCCATGCACAATGCTGCTCCGTCCCTCTGCGCTTTTGTGCACGCTGCTCCCTTTGCATGGAAAGCCCCTCTTCTCCTTGCCCGCTGGCAAACTCATCTGTCCTATGAAACCCCACTCTTCTTTTACCTATTCTAGAAATCCTTTCCTTTACCCTCCAGACAAAACACTCTACTTCCTCCTCTGTACCACTTCTGACCCTTGCTCGTCCTTCTATTTTCCCATTAATACTCCACAGTATTTGGGGACCATGAGATTACTGGCTTGGGGAGACATGCTGTCTTGCCCATATTGGGTGTGACTCAAAACCTGGGCTAGAATTCCCGGGTAATTACTCTGCGTTTCTTGAGCTGAAGTGAGGGTGAACAGACAAAAGCAAACAATCACTAGACCATGTAAAGATATATTGACTAACAGTAGGATGTTAGCCATGACTAGGGTGACTGGAATTATAAATATCAGCAACAACAGCCATTTACAGAGTATATACTCTGGCAGGAACTGTGCTAAGTGCTTTACGACAGTCGTCTCCTTGAATCTTTACAACAACCTTGTGGGGCGGCTATTAGTGTCTCCATTTCACAGATAGGAAAACTGAGGCACAAATTCAAAAACCTGTCTGAGAGCCATGCAGACAAGTGGCAGAGCTGAGGGGCACCTGGGTGGCTCAGTTGGTTAAGCATCTGCCTTCGGCTCAGGTCATGATCCCGGGGTCCTGGGATTGAGCCCCACATCAGGCTGCTTTCTCAGCCAGGAGCCTGCTTCCCCCTCTGCCTCGGCCACTCCTCCCTGCTTGTACTCTCTCTCTCTGTGTCAAATAAATAAATAAAATCTTAAAAAAAAAAAAAAAAAGAAAGTGGCAGAACTGAAAGTCAATTCCCGATCTGACATCAGAGCCCTGGGCTGGGTACTAGTAGAGCTATGAATAAAATAAATAGGAGTTCCTATTATCTGTTTGGAAAGGAGAAAGGGGAACAGAACATCGACCAAACTGTATAAGGAAAAGTATAAATATAGTAGTAAATGTAAAATAATATATCACTATGCCCTACTACCTTAGAATGAATAAATCAGGAAAGATTTTCTTCTTTTTTTCTTTTTTTAAAGATTTACCTATCCATTTTAGACAGAGGGGAAGAGCTCAAGAGAGCATGAGTCGGGGGAGGGGCAGAAGGAGAGACTCTTCAAGAAGACCCCCTGCCGAGTTCGGAGTTTGAGGTGATAGGTTCCATCCCAGATCCATGAGATCATGACCTACATGACCTACACTTAACTGTCTGAGCCACCCAGGCGCCCTAATCAGGAAAGACTTTCTGAAGAAAGTAAATGTTCAAGAAAGTTGGGAGATGCATCCAGGCAGGAGAAAAAGCCCGTGTGAAAGTGTAAAGGCAGGAGAAACAGTGGAGCTGGGCTGCCTGTGTGAAGTCTGGCATATGAAGATGGGCCAGGGGCAACTAGTCAAGAAACTCTGAAACGAACATCAGTTTCTGCTTCAAGAGCTAATTGTGCCATGATGAAAATGACCCTCAAAGTAAAGATTATATTTGATCCAGAAAAAGAAATGAAGGAAAAAAAAAGCTTTTAGGGTTCCCTCTTCCCCATTCTAAATATACCTAGCTGTTCCACTTTCATCTTAAATACACGTTTTCCTTTTGATCATCTTTCTATCCTATTGATGTTAGTTTTTTTCATCTTTCTTCCAGAGTGCACACTTTCCAAGGACAAGAACCATGTCTAAATGAAACTGTAAATTCTTCAGTGTCAGCTGCAGTGTTTGAGAATCCAGTGTAAGCAATTAATGTTGAACATTTGTAATGCTGGTATTTGTATGATGAATGGTTAAGTCAGGATAAGATCTTATTCTAAAATACTAATTTCCAGGGAGGGATATTTCACCATCTTTGAGTGCCATCCATTCAGAGATTGTGGAACAATAAACATGTCCTGATTGACTAGCAAGTATTTAGTGTGGGCAGAGCACGGTCTGGGCACACAATTAAGGACGATACACAAAACTGAGTTATGCTCTTAACACAAGAGCTCCTTACTCTAGTCTGGGAGCCAGAGCATCCACGACTGACCTCAGGCACACACCAGTAAATGCAAAATAACAGTAATAGTGGGAAATTAAATGAAGAGATACAAGAGGAAGAAACGTGAGCCCTTTTCCAAGAAGTTCTTATGTGCAGTTCAACCTTAGGTAGGTTATTCAGAGGTATTTATACTAAACACTAAAAGCTAAATACTAAATACTGAAAGCTGCCTGTGTTACCAGCAGCCCGTAATATCCCCGATGACAGTGCTGGCTAAAGGTCTGGAACTTTACTTCAGAGTCCTCTGTTTTTCTCATCAATCAGATGTTTACCTTCTGCTGCTTTGTTCTTTAGCTCTGCTCATGGGGGAACTCAGGTGAAACTGGGGTCCAGGATTCTAACTTAATGACTGAGCATGCCTGGATTCCACCCAGTCGCTTTCCGCCAACCTTTGGTTCTCTCAAAGCATTTCCTCCAGCGAGGTTAAATCCTCAACGCCTGCTCATCATTTCCCAGCTTTTTAAAATAGCTCTTCTAGCCAGATATTCTTGACCAACTTTTCCTTCCTCTCACAACTGACCCTATTATTATTATCATTTAAATATCCATGCCTTTTTTAAGCTCCAGCTTCACTAAAAATATTCCTTCCT
>NC_138383.1:22321871-22341928 GCF_054177405.1 Leptonychotes weddellii
CGGGGCCACCCAGGGCTCTCAAACCCATACAGAACGGGGAAAGGAGGTGGGCGCTCACCATTAAGTGAAACTGGGAATTCTTTGGAGCTACAGCTTCTGGAGAATGGTTTTACCTCTTTCCGCGACGTGAACAACTAACTTACTTGCTGTTCGCTAAGCGCAAGGACAATGTCTCCTCTACCAGAAACAAACTTACTGATGATGGACGCTACCCTTTAGTTCCTTTTATAAGCCCCCATTCCCACCACTTTGTGATGCAGGATGGCTTTTAAGATACAAGTTCTTGTGCAAAATATCCCTTCCCAACTTTGAGTTTATATAATAAACAGAAATGTCCTTTAGCCAATTAGGCAACGAAGGGGTTAAACCTCAGCCACCTGATGGATTCTGGGGGTTTCCTTCCTCGACTTCAGAAATTAAAACGACCGGGAAGGGAAATTTTGCCCAAGGTAAAGATGAGAACTGCTAACTTCAATTGTCAGGCTTCAGCCCCAAACAAGAATGGCTGCGCACGTCCACAAAAGGTGCCAATCCCCTAACTAAAAATGGCTGGCCCGGATTTCTACTACTGTGCTACTTTCTGCCCAATTCCAAAATGGCGCTCACTAGCCTCACCAGGAGGAGCGAACCTCCCAGCACCCTCTCGGGCCCTCAACGTCAGGTGACGCGAGCCCCAGCCGGAAGTGAAGGAAAAAGCGCCTCAGCCCGCGGCGCCTGCGCAGAAGAGTCTAGACGCTGTGAAGCAGGAGGCACTTGGGATCGTCCGCAGGATTGGGACTGCTACAGAGGCCGCCACGGAGCCCGCCGGAGCCACCGTTCCTACTGCTGCTGCCGCCGCTGCCCGAATCGGAACTGTCGGGCTGCAGCCGCCGGCAATGCCGCGAAGGAAGGTGAGAGGAACGGGACAGAAGGGATGGCGGGTGTCTAAGGACAGTTGATTGAGCAACGTGACGCAGTTGGCCACGCCTCACAGTGGTTGGGTTCCAACTTCCCGCTCCCCCGAACCTAGCTCAGCGACCTTCTCTTCTGTCCATACCCAACAGAAAAATGCGGGCCCGATCCTGGCCTCGGCCTGTGCTTGCAACTATTCCCGCCCTCTGCTTGCCTGGCTCGGAGGCGTTCTTCTCGTTAATTGGTTGCTGAAACGCCTAGAAGCATATTGATTGGCTGGTGGCACCGCCCATTTGGGTCCAACGGTCACCTCCCCGCGTGCGGGGGCTGTGTCGGGGCCCGGCCCTACCGCTCTCCGACTGGCTGTGGAGAACGATCCCTCCTCTCTTGATTGGCTAGGCTTGGCAGTCTGTCCCGTGGGGGCGCGGTGTAGCAGTAGCGCCATTGGGTGGCACGAATCCCCGCCCTTCCGGCCGGTGATGCTGATAGGTGCATAGGCGGGGTTTTGGAGCATCCTTCCTTTCGAGGCGGGGGGCACAACAAAGCAGAGGACTGGGTGGTAAGGAACCAGCGCCCACTCCCTAGGGATCCCACTCAGGCCTGTTGCATCTAAGCAGTAATTTTTCCTTATTTGCCCAGTTGGACAGCGGCCAGAAAATGCAGTTCGTAAAGGCAAAAACTTTCCAGAGTTAGATGGGATTTATAAGGTCACCGAGGGATACCCCCATCCATTTTCTTTGCAGCTGAACAAACAGAGACCTAATGGAATGCCCCAAGCCACTCCCATTAGGCAATAGCGGAGCCAGGACTACAGAACAAATCTAATTAAATTCAACCCATGTTTATTGACTACTTGCTACTGTGCTAGTTGCTGGGGACTCACGAATTAATTAGACATGATCCCTGGCTTAAGGAGATCACAGTCTGATGGGGAAAACAGACATATAAATAACTGTAGAAGGAGCTAGTAAATTCTCTACTTGGGGGTATATAACAAGTATTGTGGGAGGGAAGTGAGGGAGCAGTTAAGTCGCCTGTGGAGTAAGATGGGAAGTGGATGGTGCAAGCCAGAGAGAAGAGCTGAATTTCAGGGTCAAACCAGGAGGGGATGGTCAGGGGATTCAAGTATCTGGGTAATTGGACTAGACGACCTTTAAGACTCCCCCTTCATCCCATGGATTTTCTGGAGCCTCTGCTCATTTCTGGGCAGATTACCCTTGAAATATTTGGAAAGCTGCATGGTATTCTTGCTCATTTCTGCAGAAATCTTTCTTTTCATGGAGGTTTTCAAACATCTGTACCTTTTATTTCCTCCTAAAAATGGCCTACACTCTTAGGTGGTATTATGTTAAGGCTCACCACATGCTGGAATAGTATTGGTGCCTTGGAATAGGTCCACAGGCCCCTTTCTGCAATTCCCAAATACAAAGAGCTTTTGAAAATATGTTTTTAGTAACATTTGGTTGGCAAAACCTGTCTTAAAATATGCTGAGGCTACTTAAAGTTTTTGTGTGTCTCGTTGGGTGTGATTGTTTATATATTCTGCTGTAGAAATATTAACGTGTTTGATGATGGGGTGTTGCTTACAGGATATATGCAAAGTATTCCCTTTCCAAAAAGCCAAAAAGTTATGAATTTCAAACACAACTGGCCCTAAGGGTTTTGAATAAAAAACAGGGGGCTTGTAGCTTGAAGTTTTATATGGTTTTCTAAGCAAATACTCTTCCCCTTTCTGTCTTAGTAAAGGGTGTAGTGTTAATGTTCAGCTGTTAAAAGTTATCTGTATGACTAATCATGCTTCAGGAAGATAATAATTGACAAATAATTATTAATTGAAGAGATGATAAAATCTCTGTTCTTGAATATCTACAAGTCTTCATGTGCAAGCTACTTTTTTTTTTTTTTAAGCACTTTTGGTATTCATGTGGAGAAACTTCATAGGTAGATAACATAAGAAAGAAGAATTTTAGTCTTTTTCTTTACGTTCTCTTGGGATCAGAGTTGTGGATCATGATATTTTGAATTAGTATATGGTTTAAAAAAACGTGATGGCCTTTCGTGGAGACTTTGAACAAAAGCTACTCTAAAGGTAAAAGGAGACTAGCACTGATATTTTTCTCATCACCATGGACTTCAAGTACATAGCATTGTGGCCAGACAATTTTGAATTGGGTACTTTTATTTCCAGTTTGTAGTACTGACTGATAAATGGGTTTGTTTCAGAAGTAGTGTTAATGAAGTAAGAAATAATTCATTCATTCATTTATAAAGGTGCATTATTTGTAGGTTGTTCCGTTTAAATGCTTTGAGTAAAGGGAATTTGGCGGTGGAATCCTTCTTTAGTGTTTTCAGGATCATGGTTCACTTTATTTCCAGTGTTAACACAAACCCACAGAGTAAATGCTTCTGTGCTAATGTCTGGATCTATGGTGTTACAGAGGAATGCAGGCAGTAGTTCAGATGGAACCGAAGATTCCGATTTTTCTACAGATCTCGAGCACACAGACAGTTCAGAGAGTGATGGTACATCCCGGCGATCTGCCCGAGTTACTCGCTCTTCAGCCCGGCTGAGCCAGAGTTCCCAAGGTATAAGAATTCATTCTTCCTGACCACGCCTCACTGCCTACCCACTGGTCATGTTATTGTGTTAATATGGAAACTGGTCCCTTGGCTTGGTGTAGGTGACAGAATCTGGTAAAATGCAGAGTGAATGACTGCAGAAGTATCGAGTCTTAATGGTTCTGTTGGGAGTGTTGTCCAATTTGGAGACCCAAAGGAACTATGTCTGATATAATGGCTGTGTGACACATGGATGTCTTAAGTCGTTTAACTTTTTTTTAGACTACCTTTTTCCATCAGTAAGATGGAAATGCCATCTCTTTACCTTCTGTTAGAATGGTTTAGACTTAGGGACTTAGAAGAGTCTCTTGACCTTGTTTTTGGAGGAGGTTCAGTACTTCTCAGTACTTCTAAAACTTGTACTTAATTCTGTTATGTACTCAGACACAATTAGTGAATATAAATAGTTGCACCCAACTGTCAGTTGTAAATACCTAGAATTTTGCTTTGGTAGTAAAGAATGGAGAATCTCTGTGTTGGAAGGTAGTTTGAAGGTTCTCTTCTGCAATTAGCCATCTTGGCTTAGATTTGGAGGGTACCCCTGATCCCTCCTGGTTCTGCTCTGGGATTCCCTGGGGAGGAAAGAAGGTTGCAGTTAATGCAAAAAGCTGATAATCAATAGGTGATAACAGATTAAGAGGGAAAAATTTGTAATATGCTTTGAGCACTTAAATAGTGCCAATTTGGTTACTACTTCATGAGCACATTGCAAAATGAGAGAAAAACAATTTTTCAAGCAAGAAAATGGGAACATTCTCAACAACTGTTCTATATTTTATTTTTTAAAGATTCTATTTTATTTACTTTGACAGCGAGAGACAGCAAGAGAGGGAACACAAGCAGGGGCAGTGAGAGAGGGAGAAGCAGGCTTCCTGCTGAGCAGGGAACCCAATGTGGGGTTCTATCCCAGGACCCTGGGATCATGACCCGAGCCGAAGACAGACGCTTAACGACTGAGCCACCCAGTCACCCCTATTTTATTTTTGAATTTAACATTTCAGCTGAAATGGTGCTGTTGTCTCTTGAGTCTCAGTTTGTGTTTATTTTTTTTAGCACAGTGGGAATATTGATAAACGACTGCTGTAATTCAGATACTGTGCTGTGTACTGGAACGCCATGATAGAAAAATCATAGTTCCTGCCCTTAAGGTGCTCACAGTTCAGTGCAAGATGTGTCAGTCGATCATGGTCATGGATTGTGGTAAGGGCTCTGAGAGGTTTGCATAGTGTATTTTGGAAGCTCAGAGAAGGGGCCGGCAACTTGGGGCAGGTCTCCAAGGTGGAATTCCTAAAGGATCTAGTAGGAATTTATAAGTTGAAAGATGGGAAAATGTTAATTTAGGCAGAGGGAACAATATATGCAAAGGAAGGGGCATAATATTCTTACAAAGTGTAATTGGTCATGCCCCGGACACCTGAAAGTTGTAAATATTCAAAACAGCTAGGAAATACCTGGGCCCTGGGTCTCTTCCTAGTTGTTATACTTCATAACTGGGGAGTTGCACAATTCCTAGGGGCATTGTTCACAGTGTAGTCTATGTAAGGTAGCCTTCTCAAAAGCAAAATGTAGACTGTGTTTTGAATTGAGCCTTCTGGAGGTATGCAAGCCGATAACCTAGCTGTGTGCTAATTTTTTTTTTTACCCAAAAGTTTGAGAATTTCACTTTTCTTCTTTGGAGAACCTGTGAGATTTACATACCACCTTAAGATCTTTTGTTGTTTAAAAAATGCTTGTTTTCAGCTTTGCATCTTTTTCTAGTTCTTTTTTAAGTGTCATCAAATTAGAGATGTCACAAGGCTGACAGGTGTTTCAGAATAGGTTTTGTTATCTAAAAAAATTCCAGAAGCTGTGTTCTTGCCTCACTCTTCATAAATCTATTATTTTGCTTCAGAGTATCAGAGATCCCTAAAGAAAGGAAATATTTGTATATTGTTATACCTTTAATATTAGAATATCTGTTTTATGGTGGGTTGGACTAAGGGAAGAAAGGGAGGATGCAGCTAATATTTAGAAAGCACTAGATCTAGGTACCAGGGATCACGTTAAATGAAGTTTATATGAAGTATTTCACTTACTTCTCACAGCAAACGTGTGAGGAATGTGCAACTAGTATTTTACCTTTTTTTATAGAGCAGGGAAAAGGCTTGAAGAGATGAACTTGCCCAAGATGCTATAGCTAGTTGGTATGGTGGAGTGGAATGGAATGGGAGTCAGTCTTGATTCCAGAAGCTAAACTATTCTATACTATATTGCACCTCTATATCTGATCTAGGCTCTTTAGCTTATATTTTATTTAATAAAATAGATATTTTAACTATTTGTCGGATTTTGTGAAGTATGAAGAGGAGGGCATACGTGCTAATAAATCATATGGATAAGAAATAAAACAAATTTCCTTCTTTTCTCTTTAATTATTTTATTATCTTTTAATATTGGGGATCAGATTCCAGTCCTGTTCGAAATTTGCAATCTTTTGGCACTGAGGAGCCTGCTTATTCTACCAGAAGAGTGACCCGTAGTCAGCAGCAGCCTACCCCAGTGACTCCAAAAAAATACCCCCTTCGGCAGACTCGTTCGTCTGGCTCAGAAACTGAGCAAGTGGTTGACTTTTCAGATAGAGGTGAGTGAGTTTTGGGATCGTTTGGTCAATTACAGAGAGGACCTGGTCAATTTCCTCTTAAGGAAGGCTTGGGCCCACTGCAGATAGATGCCCAATACTGACAAAATTCAGCTAGGTAAATGCTGTTTGTCTGATTCCTTTCTTGAATGGCTTGCTGAGCAGTTTTGCACTGGAGTACTCTTAAAGTCTAGAGTAACAAGTATATTAGATTGAACCCATAATAGGCAAAAGGGACTGGAGCCCTTTTACCCATAGATGAAGAAGGCTTGAACCAGATTTTCCTATAGTTACGCTTTTCAGTCCACTTACCTCTGAATTTCTGAGGAGGAGTGACCTTTGGTAATGGGCGTGGTGAGCTGTTGAGATTGTGATTGACCAGCCCAAATCAGATGCCTTAGAGCACAGGTTGCAGACTGGGGAGCATCTAGCCTGCCAACATGCTCTGTTGGTTTGCTTGCACATATTTACCCTTTTTTAAAAAAATTAAAAAAAAATTTTTAAAGATTTATTTACTTATTTCATGGGGTGGGGGGAGCAGAGGGGGAGGGAGAGGGACAAGCAGATTCATGGCGCTCGATCTCAGGACTCCTGAGATCACAACCTGAGCTGAAACCAAGGGTTGGACGCTTAACCGACTGTGCCCCTCAGGTACCCCAGTGTTTGCATTTTTATTTTTTATTTTATTTTATTTTTTGTTAAAGATTTTATTTATTTATTTGACAGAGAGAGAGACAGCGAGAGAGGGAACACAAGCAGGGGGAGTGGGGGAGGGAGAAGCAGGCTTCCCGCTGAGCAGGGAGCCCAATGTGGGGCTCGATCCAGGACCCTGGGACCATGACCCGAGCTGAAGGCAGACACTTAACAACTGAGCCACCCAGGTGCCCCAGTGTTTATTTACATTTTTAAAAGTTTGTTGCCAGCATTTGAAAATACAGAATTTGATAAAAAAACAAAAACAAAAACCTGGGTTACTAGTTTCTTTTAAAAACTGGAAAGCTCTGGGAACATGAGGTGACCATTCACTCACAGTATTGATTGGAACGGAATAGCAGTTGTCTTCTTGAGGTGGACAGTTGCTCTCGATTTGGCCTTGTTCAGCCCTTTTAGGCATTTAGCTTACAGCCCATGATTTACAGTCTGGATTGTTAGATTACTAACAAGCTAGCTTGAGAGTCAAGTTCATTCACACTCTCACACCAAGTCTGTCATCCAGAAGGACACCCATTTTCATTTCCATCCTGTGTGTCTCCTGGAAGGAGAGCTGGATGGTCGTTTTATTTTACTTTCTTTTCTTTTTTTTTTTTTTTTAAAGATTTTATTTATTTATTTGAGAGAGAGAGAATGAGAGAGAGCACATGAGAAGGGGGAGGGTCAGAGGGAGAAGCAGACTCCCCGCCGAGCAGGGAGCCCCATGCGGGACTCGATCCAGGGACTCCAGGATCATGACCTGAGCCGAAGGCAGTCGCCTAACCAACTGAGCCACCCAGGCGCCCTTATTTTACTTTATTTTCAAAGAATTTATTTATTTATTTGAGGGGGGGCAGAGAGAGAGACCACACAAGTGGGGGGAGGGGCAGAGGGAGAGGGAAAAGCAGACTTCCCACTGAACAGGGAGCCCGATGTGGGGCTCAATCCTAGGACCCTGGGATCATGACCTGAGCCAAAGGCAGACACTTAACCAATTGAGCCACCCAGGCACCCCATGGATGGTCATTTTAAAGAAAAATTTACTTCCGTCCAGTTTTGATTACCCATGATGGGGGCCTTATGAGAAACACAGGTAAGTGAAATGTATTAGGGTAAACCCGAAACTGAATTTTACTTAGAATGTAAAGTTGCACAAAGGAATGATGTTAGTTTCTCTTCATTTTCCTTACAGCTTTATAGCAGATAAGTGGTTAAAAGTCACTAGTTAAATGATAGAGGATCTGGGAAGCCCATAAACTCTTCTGAATAGTAAAACTCTAAATAAATGAACCCCATTCATGAGCTCTACCAATTGCTTTTGCTTTAGAAACTAAAAATACAGCTGATCATGATGAGTCTCCACCTCGAACTCCAACTGGAAATGCCCCTTCTTCTGAGTCTGACATAGACATCTCCAGCCCCAACGTGTCTCATGATGAGAGCATTGCCAAGGACATGTCCCTGAAGGACTCGGGCAGTGATCTCTCTCATCGCCCCAAGCGCCGTCGCTTCCATGAAAGCTACAATTTCAATATGAAATGTCCTACTCCAGGCTGTAACTCTCTAGGTGAGTGTGACCGGCTCCATGACACCTGTGTTCTGTGGTTCTCACCCTCTGGAATTAGGATCATGAAGAAATGTTTTGTGTTCTCTTGTGATCTGGCTTCTTAGGTTCTTCAGTGGTGCTCAGAGTATCACCAAGTTGCCCACTCAAGTAGAGAGTATTTTTGCTTTCTTGGCCTGTTGTCCATAATAATAGATCTGGTTGCAAGGACATTAAATGTGATGCACTGATCAGTTTATTGAGAGCTTCTCCCTGTGAAAAATTTCCTCCTTTTTCCTTCAGAAACAAAACAAAAGACCAGTTACCTCCAAATGGCTCATTGTAAGGTGCATAGTTGGAACTTAATGAGGAGTGTATGCTAATGCAGAATACTGGTTGTATGGCCAGAGCTGTTAAGGAAATGAGAAAAACAAGATTTCTTATCGCACGGCTGTGAAACTAAAAGGGCACAGATGAGATGCTGGACTTCTGTGACTTCAGTGGTTTTAGGTTTTGTGTACTTAATAAGTATAAACCAGACAAGTATTTCTTCTCAGATAAATGAATATCTCAATGTTTTCTTATGACCTTTAGCCCTTACTGACAGATTATTATAATGGTTTAAACCTTATGATTGCTCCTTAAGGCGAGCTTCAGTGCAAATGTCGCGCTTAAGCTTTTGTTTAGAGTTGGAAGACACTGATTGAGATTACAGGCTTTTCTCCACTGGGTCTACTTCTCAAATTTGTAAACTTTTCAACGTGGCCATCAGGTTCAGAAAATATGTTCAACAAAATAACATCATTAATTTTTTTTTTAAATAATTTTGGTATAAAAGTATTCTGTGCTTGTGAAAACTTAAAACCCTATAAGAGCCTTGAAATGCATAAGTAAAAGTTTTCCTTCACTCATATCCCTGGGTATAAAACTATTCTTGGTAGTTTTTTAATGGATGATTCTAGTAAGTTTGTATGTACATGCGCGCACACACACACGTGTATATACATATATTTCTATTTTGTTATTCACAAAAGGGAAAATATAATAGTTGGCATCTTGGATATTTTACATTACTTA
This sequence comes from Leptonychotes weddellii, assembly GCF_054177405.1. Classification (NCBI taxonomy): domain Eukaryota; kingdom Metazoa; phylum Chordata; class Mammalia; order Carnivora; family Phocidae; genus Leptonychotes; species Leptonychotes weddellii. The sequence goes on from NC_138383.1 coordinate 22,331,309, forward strand.
GGGTTCCATCTGTTTAAAGAATACAGAAAATTCCATTATATTGATAGTTTATAAATTTTTTAAATTGTCCAGTATGGATTGACCTTTAGATTATTTCTCATTTTATTTATTTTGAATTATACTGTAGTGGATAGCCTTGTATATATGTATTTTGGTATCTTCCTAGAAAACCTGTAGGACTAAATTTATAGCAGTAGAATTGCTAGATCAATAGACTAGCCATCCTTTTTAACACTTTTGATATAGACACATTAGATTGGTCTTAGTTTATATATTCTAGAATAAGACATGACTTGAATAATTTACCCAGAAGTTATAGATGCATAATATTTTAGAAAGAAATATTTATAGAAGTATTTTTAAGAAATACTAAGAAGGCTTTCTGTAGTATTGATGCTTTACATTTTATATATGGTGTTTGATCACTGAAGGTAATTTTTTCTGTGCAAGATAAATTGAATGGACCTCTAAAATCATATTTTTAATAATACAGTCCTGGAGAAATGGCAGCCTGCATATCATATATTAATTCCTCTCTCCCCCCAGTACTTGGATTAGTTTCATCCCTTAAAGCTTACTCCATAAATCCTGTATGATTTTTTAAATGGCAATGTCTCCATTACCCAAAGGTCTTGTAAACCTTTTGGTTAAAGAGATGTATAAAAAGGAAGTAACATTCAGTTCCCTGTGTGTTTCCCAAAACCACGTGAAAAATGGAAAAGTGAAAGGTACCCCTTTAGATAAAATGAGCTTTCAGTATTGTTATTTACTAACGTCCCCTCGTAAGAGTGCCTTGTGCTGACTTCCTATATATTTTATTACAGTGTTAGATTAGTTTCAGGTGTACAATATAGTGATTCGGCAGTTCCATACATTACCTAGTGCTCATCAAGATAAGTGTACTCTTGATCCCCTTTATCTATTTCACCCCTTTCTCCCTTCCCCTCTTTGGCATCCACCAGTTTGTTCTCTTTATTTAAGAGTCTGGTTTTTTTTTCCTTTGCTTTTGTTTCTTACATTCCACATATGAATGAAATCATACGGTATTTGTCTTTCTCTGACTGACTTATTTCACTTAGCATAATACCCTCTAGGTCCATCCACATCATAAATGGCAAGATCTCATTCTTTTTTATGGCCGAGTGATATTCCATTGTATATATATATAGAACACATCTTTATCCATTTGTTTTTAGATAGACATTTGAGTTGCTTTTATATCTCGGCTATTGTAAATACTAACAGCCTATTTAAAAGTCTGATTACAGAAGCAGCCTAAATTTTATTTTATTTTATTTTTTTTTAAAGATTTTGTTTATTTGAGAGAGAAAGAATGAGAGAGAGCATGACATGTAGGAGGGTCAGAGGGAGAAGCAGACTCCCTGCTGAGCAGGGAGCCTGATGCAGGACTCAATCCCATCCCAGGACTCCATCCCAGGACTCCAGGATCATGACCTGAGCCGAAGGCAGTCACTTAACCAACTGAGCCACTCAGGCACCCAAGAAGCCTAAATTTTAAACAAAATCAGCCCCCCTCCAAAAAAATGAATATATTTAATCTGGTTCAAAATTATCAAAATACGCTTATTTGTAGATTTGAAGAGTCCATTTTCTTTATTTTCCATAAGTTTCTTTTGATTATTGAAGAAAGCTCAATTCAGATTGGGTAGCATTGCATAATAGAATGGAAGGAGCACTTAATATACATATAACTTGAAAATTTAGCATAGGAAAATTAAATTTCACTGGAAGGAAATGTTCATTTGTTTTGTTCCTTTATTATAAATGTATGGCTTATGATTTTTTTGGAATTTGAGAACTACATTATCAGAAGAACAGAAGGAACTACAGTTGATATTGAACATATACAAGTATGTTCAAAGATTGCCAGATCCATCCTGTGGAAGAAAAGAATTTATTGTGGGTACAAGTTATGGCCCTGACATCACTTACCTTTGGTGGATTCAATCTCTGATCAGATATATATTCCATAAAAATGATACAGCAAAATAACACGGTTGACATACAGAAAACTATCATTTTATGAGCTTAAATCTTTTATCTTGAGATTAAGTTTTTACCTCTTTTAACAGGACATCTTACAGGAAAACACGAGAGACATTTCTCCATCTCAGGATGCCCGCTCTATCATAACCTTTCAGCTGATGAATGCAAGGTAATTGTATTCATTACTTGACGTATACTTACCAAGTGAGCGCTTACTTAAGGTTTGCCAGGCACTTTGCTAAACACTGGGGATCCAGTGTGAACAAAATAGGCAAGGTCCTTTTTCTTACATTCTAGTGGAGGAAACAATAAAAATACAGTTGTTTTTTAAAAAAATAGTTAAACAGGTAAAAGAATTCTAGTAGGTAATGAATGCTTTGAAGGAAATTAATAGGGAGATTATGTATGGAATATTTGGAATATCATTGACTTCAATGACTGCCAGGGACCTTTTCCATTAGGAAATAATTCGCATAAATATGTGATCTCAATAGTTATGCATTAGGTTCTCTTCTCACAAATCTGTGAAGACATTTTGCTCTTTAAATTTTTTCATAATTATTTTCCTTTTTCTCTGTTTCCGTGGAATAGTTTTTGTTTTTGTTACTGTCAATCACACCTACTCTTGGCTAATTCTTGTTTTAAATTCTTGAGAAATATAGTCCTAAATAACCCTTGGGATTTGGGGGTAATGGATTTGGGAGAGCCTAAGATCCTATGTTATATGTTTCTGTGTGGGTTGCTGCTACCAAGGATGGAACTAATAATGGGGAAGCAAGAGTTGAAACATTCTTAATTAAATGGGTTGCGTGGGTAGTATTTGAACAGGTTATCCAAGCTCATTAGATCAAAGTATTAACTGTTGTTCTTGTGGCTGTTATTTTCTGACAATGCCGAGGTCACAGATTTATTCCTGTCTGAGCCAATTTCATCCTATGAAAAATTAGAATCCCTAGCCAACATTAGTTCTTTCTGATTCAGGAATTTGGTCTCTTATTCACAACTAGACCACACCATAGGAAATTTCTCTATGTGTTTAGTCTTTCATCAAAGTAGTATACTTTGAATGCTTACATGGATTTTAAGGTTGAAGACACTCTTATTTTTCTTCATTCCAAATTTTCTTGTATAAGGAAGGTCATTTCTTCTGCTCCTCCACGTAAGAGCGAGTGGTAGGTCTTCCCATTATCTTGCCATTCGCCTGAGACCAGATCAAAACAGGAAGAGCTTGGCCAACATCTGCATCAGATCACGGACAAGGCACTAGATATTTCTTTCTCTGAAAAGAACCATGATCTCTTTTTTTTTGAGAGTTGTCCTCTGCATCTTGTCTTTAAATATCATGATCTGATACTGTGGACGGTTTCACAGTGGAAGTCTTTCTGAGGTACAACTTGTTAAATTGTTGGCTTGTGGCAGTGTGAATAAGTGAAGCAATTTATTTTTAAAAAAGAAAAAGGGGACGCCTGGGTGGCTCAGTCGGTTAAGCGCCTGCCTTCCGTTCAGGTCATGATCCCGGGGTCCTGGGATCGAGTTCCGTATCGGGCTCCTTGCTCAGCGGGGAGCCTGCTTCTCGCTCTGCCTGCCACTCTCCCCACTTGTGCTCTCTCCCTCTCTCTCTCTGACATAGAAATAAATAAAATCTTAAAAAAAAAAAAAGAAAAGAAAAAGAATTCAGTTTGGGGAAGAAAATTCTGAAAAAAAGGAAAGCATTTCCTGAATCTTTCCTCTCTTGTGCTTTCTTCTTCGCAAGAGGAATGAGGCTCCACATAATCCATCTGTACTACTGGAACTTAGAGGATCCGGGGAATTTCTGAAAGATACATATTTTTATTCATTTAGAATCCCAAATGGAAAAATTAGACTAATTCCTGGCATTTATTGAAAGCGCTGTCATTTTTAACGTACTTGCATATACGTGATTACCCTTGAGTTTCCTGGTAAGCGTTTGCAATCAAGGATATTGCCATTTTTATTTGGTTACAGAATGTCATGACTGCATACATACAGGTACCTGGGGGTTCTCTGAATGAGATAAAAAGACTGCATTCAGTGAGCTAACTTTCTCATGGGGGGAGGCAAAACGCATACAGATGAGTAAGTAGAGAAGAATTTCACGCAGTGATAAATGCCGTGAGGAACAAAAAAAACTAAAGATACAGAATGGCTGTTTTGGGGGTGATGGCTGTTTTGGGGGTGATGGCTGTTTTGGGGGTGATGGCTGTTTTGGGGGTGATGGGTATGGCACTGCTTTTGCTCAGGTCGTTAAGGAAGACCTTTCAGAGGAGTTGGCATTTGACTTGAGTCATGGCTGAGGGCAAAGAGACAATTGTGTCCAGATCTAGGAGAAGAGATGTAGATGGAAGGCTGAGCAAGCACAAAGGCTGTGAGGTGGGGATCAACTGCTGGGTTGGAGGGGCCAGAAGTAGGCCAGTGTGGCTGGAGCATGATCGGAAATGAGGAAGGAGGATCCAGATCCTGAACGACCCGTAGGCCTTAGCACAAGGAGTGTGTCTTTATTGTGACGACGGTGGGAAACACTTGGAGGGCTGTAACAGAGGTGTAATATAATTTCATAAACGCTTTTTAAAAATCACAGCTTGTCGTGTGTGGAGAATGGACTGGTCGGGGCGGGAGTTGATGCAGGTCGACTAGTCAGAAGGCTGCTCCGAAGCTCAGGCAGTGGCTGGTGGCCCGGGCTAGTGCTGTATCTGTGGAGATAGTAAGAACTGATCGGGTTCAGGATATATTTTGGAAGGGAGCAGCCTGATAGACTTGCTGATGGATGTGATGTGAGAAAGAGAAGCAGCAAGGACGACCTCTAGGTTTTTGACCTGATGAGTTGGTTAGAAAGTGTTGCTATCTGTCGATAGAAGGAATGGTTGGGAGGAGCAGATTTGTGGGAAAATATCAGTCGTCCTGTTTGACCGTGCTGAGTTTTGTTGTGAAGTGGAACAGGAGGTTGCATAGGAGCCCTCACTTCCAGAAGGTGAAGCGGAAACTCTTGGAGAGCTGATGTGATTTGTCTTAAGATCACATAACTGCAGAGTTCAGTTTCCCCGTAGACTTGATCTCCAGCTATCCAGGCTTTTCTTTTGCACCTCTTCACCCTGTTCTTGCACTTCCTCACGGTTTCTTGTTTTTTACCCATTGTGCATTGCAAAGGGTCCAGGCTCAGAGTTATCAGACTTCATTAAAATCTTCGCCTTACCACCATGGAGCTGTGATGATTTCGCTTCTCTGATTCTCAGTTAATGGCTGAGAAAGCAGACCCTGAGGCCTGCCTTACCTGTTCTTGTAGAGATTTGTGATAATAAACACGAAGATCCTTTGAAAGTAAAAGCGCAACATAAATTCAAGGGATTACCATTGTATTCTTATGCTTTTAAGTAAACTTAGTCTTAGAAGCAGGAGGATTTATTGACGTTGTTGATGGTTGCAGGTGAGAGCACAGAGCCGGGATAAGCAGATAGAAGAGAGGATGCTGTCCCACAGGCAAGATGACAACAACAGGCATGCAACCAGGCACCAGGTACGGGCCTTGTTCAAGCTCCGGCCGCTCACAGCCTGAGAGCCAAGTCTTGGATCTCCTCTGCCCGGGATCGGGCGTTAGGTCTCTGTCTCTTGTTCCCCGTGGTATTTCTAAGTAACTCGTCTTAAGTCGTCTTTACTTGTACACTCAGAAGCATATTTGCTTTCCAGAGAATAAAATTTCATGAAACAAGCACTTCTGCCTCATAAATGAAGGAATCATGTTGTTTATGAAAATAATAGTTATCACACATAATCCTGATTATTTCAGAGATTACACTTGCTGCTCCATGCCCTCATGTCGCATCTCCATTTTAACCCTTTGTTACTTTCAAACCCCCTCACTGTGCTGGCATGTTTCCAAGGTCACCAGTGACTTGTGCTTATTAGCATTTGACACTTGTGGATGGTGTCATTTTTCTTCTACTTCTCTCTTGCCTTGGATTCCAAGATGCTGCTTTGCCCTAATCTTTCTGATTCTCTGAATATTCCTGCTTATTGATGACGCTTAATTCCTGTTCCTCCATGAATGCCTTTGGTCTTTGCTCTTGCTGTTTTTCTGGCTAACTCTGTGCCAAGAGATTGTGTTTATCCTTCAAGGCCTTGAACACTTCTCAGCTGTTGTAGGAATTCTTCCCAGACCTCCTACCATTGAGGAATTTCTTCCTTAGGTATTCTGTTGTAGTGTTCTCAGAATGCTGGTTTAGCCCTTGTCACATATATGTACACAGCTCATCATACGGATGTCTGTTTTTGTGGTTAGATTATAGGTGGGTAGCAGAGGAAGCCTGGTGAGGAGGAAAAAGTTTGGGTTTGGAGCCAAACAGATCTGGATTTGAATACTGTGATTCTGTGACGCTAGCTGTGTGGTCTTAGGCAGGTCCCTAAACTTTATTTCCTTGTTAATAACAAGGAGTGAATAATACCTGCCTGGTAGGGTAGTCGGCTAACAAAATGCCCATCCCCGGTGCTTGGCAGGTAATAAGCATGCCATAAATGGTAGCTGCTCTTGTTTTCATTGTCTGTGTGGGGTTCTCAGCTTACTCAGTTTAAAAGTTTTATTCATTCTTGTATCAGTGCTTGGAAAACAGTAAACATTCAAGAAATGCTTATTGAATTGAAATACCTTTATTTTATTCCTGTTGCTCTGGTGGAGACATCCCTCCTTAATCTATGTTCTGTTTGATCCCATATTAACTGACAGTAACATAGCGGTCTGGGAACCCAGTTTGGAATTTTAAACTTGCCATAGTACTCTCAGGATGGCTGTCACGCATCTGGCATGTTTTTCTTCCCTGCCCAGGTTGTGTTTTGTTTTGTGTTGTTACTTTCATTTTGAAACTGAATGACATCATGCATTTTCTAGCTAGCTTCTCAGTGTCCCTCTTCTTGCCTTTTAGGCACCAACAGAGAGGCAGCTGCGGTATAAGGAAAAGGTGGCTGAACTCAGGAAGAAAAGGAATTCTGGGCTGAGCAAAGAGCAGAAAGAGAAATATATGGTGAGAAAAAGTTAAATAATTAACACGAATTCTTGTGATTGCGTTTGATTGCTTTTGGTTTCTAAGCCCTGCTTTTCACATTTGCCATTTGGTATTCTCAAGTAGAAGGGCCCTTCTCTGGCCCTTAGAGTTTGCCATAATCCCCCTCAAACTGGGTTGTTAAGAGTGGAAACCAGGAGGCTTCGAAAAACAAAATACAATTAGAATTTAGATGAAAAAAAATTCACTCCTGTGGTTGTTTGTAAACCTCACTTTAGTTGTAAAGGGTTAAATTTAGTCACTCGAACAAATATCAGGATGTTGGAGATGCCTGTATAAGGGAAAGTATTCAAACTAAGTGGTGATCGGTGTATTTTAATGGGAAAACAAAATTCCTGAATGATAAAAACTATTAATTGGGTGATATATTCTATAAGAAGATTTTTTGGGTAGTATTTTAACTTTTTTTCTACTTTTAAAAATAATGCACATTTGTTTTTGTTTTTGTTTTTTTTTCAAGATTTTATTTGAGAGAGAGCAGGCGCTAGGGGAGTGGGAGAGGGAGAAGCAGACCACCCCCCCTCATCCCCCCCGCTGAGCAGGGAGCCCAATGATGCTGGGCTCTCTCCCAGGACCTGAGCCAAAGTCAGATGCTTAACTGACTAAGCCACCCAGGTGCCCCAAAAGTAATGCACATTTGTAGTAGGAAATACAGAACACATAAGAAAAGTATACAGAAATAAACATCAATCCTACTACCTAAAAAGTAGCCATGTTAGTATTTGGGGATATTTCTTCTTAGCCTTTTACATAATGCCTTATTTATGTAACTTGGATTTTACTGTAAGTACAGCTTTGGATTCTGTGTTTTCACTTAAATAACATGAACTATAATTTTCTCATTTCATAAAAAATTCTTCAAAAAATTTTTTGCATAAAATTTAACTTAAGATTTATTGTAAACATGATTTATAAGTATATGTGACTGATATTTATAAATGTGTTGAATGCTTCCTATTGAAAATACCAAAAATATTAGAGAAGAAAAATTCCAATAAAAATCACCCTCTGAGATAGGAACCCCCTCCTCCCAGTGCGTGTTTTGCTATGCGATCTCTCGGTCTTTTTCTTTCTTTCTTTTTTTTTTTTTAGTATTTATTTATTTGATAGCGGGAGACACAGCGAGAGAGGGAACACAAGCAGGGGAAGTGGGAGAGGGAGAAGCAGGCTTCCCGCTGAGCAGGGAGCCTGATGCGGGGCTCGATCCCAGCACCCTGGGATCATGACCCGGGCTGAAGGCAGACGCTTAATGACTGAGTCACCCAGGCACCCTCTCGGTCTTTGTCTGATGTGTATTTTTATTTTTTCATAGAGTTGGAATATTGGCTTATTTAGGCATTAGGTTATTTAATGTATGGCTTGTGGATACTTAGCACAGCTTCATTAAGGCAAAAATATGCCAAACCATGTATTTACTTTTTTGGTCATCCTCACTGCCTTGAAAATGATAATCTTTTTTTTTTAATTTTTTTTATTTTAAAGATTTTATTTATTTATTTGACAGAGAGAGAGATAGAGCAGGAACACCAGCGGGGGAGTGGGAGAGGGAGAAACAGGCTTCCCACGGAGCAGGGAGCCCGATGCGGGGCTCGATCCCAGGACCTTGGGATCATGACCTGGGATCCTGACCTGAGCCGAAGGCAGATGCTTAACGACTGAGCCACCCAGGTGCCCCTGAAAATGATAATCTTATGAATGAGATGGATATGGGCCAGCAGGAAACGGGTAGTGGGCGAATTTGTAGCTGAATTCCTACACCAGACTGTGGGGTTAGTAGAGGGGAGGGTTCTGGTAGTGGGCTGTCAGGTGCAAAGTTGTATGCTTCCCTCTGCCTTGTTCAATGTTTTTATCTACAAACTGGGTAGACGTGGGATGAGGAACATGATAGCATTTATTGAGTGCTTATGTGCTTAGGCACTAGGCATGGTTATGTTGTTCCCACCATCTTTATGACAACTCTTTGTGATGGATGGTGTATTACCTATTTCATAGATAAGAAAACAGAGGTTTTGAGAAGTAATTTGCCCAGAAATCATATGGGGGTAGAAAGAATGTCTGAAGTAAAAGCTGCTGAAATTTAGTTTATAAACATCTGCTTTCCAAAATTTGAGCTAGGTTATTTGGATCCAACTTTGCTGTTAAAAATGCTGGATAGGATATTTTTTTTAAGCTTAAAAAAATGTTTATGAAACTAGAAGAAATAACTTAATATTTAGAATCTGAATCTTAGATGACAGAGTCCAAATGCAAAAGATACCGGTCAGATGGGCCCAGAGGAACCTGAAGAAATTGTAATAGGGGTCAAGGTATTGGTGAATAGTTTTTTCATATGTTAATATATATGTGAATTCTATAATGTTCTCCCTGGGATGAGCCATCCACTCCACTTAACAACCATTATCTTCTATTCTATGGGTGGGAGGTGGAGTCTAGGACGGAGTGGGAAGGGCTAGAATCAGAGGTTTAAAAAGGGAAGTTTCCCTTGTGGCCTTTCTTTCCGGTGCCAGGGTACTTGTCATGACTGCCATGGTGAGATTTAATACTTATTGAGAACTGGCTTATTTTTATGCTGCTGATTTTCTATGAGTATTGTCTCTTTCTTCTTGCTTAATATTTAGTACAGTGGTTTTTAAAGGGGCCAGCCTGTGTTTCCCATGCACTGGGGCTGGAGATCTCAGGCGAGACTTTCAGGCCTTGGGCGGACAGTGTCTTGGGCCCAGCGACTGCAGGGATAGAATTTAGCAAGGACCACTTAGTGCAGATACCCCTTCTTCGTTGCAGCTTTTCCTTTCAGTCTAAAATCTCAGACTCTAAGTCTCAGAGATTTTGTGCTATTTGTTTTGCTTTGCTTTGAAATATGGGAGTATCCACCAAGGTTCCTTCCAGGTCTCAAGATTCTAGGAATTTGTAGTGCCTTTGGGTTTGTTATATTTTATTTATTTGTATTGTCATGCACATTTTCAGATGAAGAAATGGAGGCATAGAATTCTGACCCTCGAGGTGCTCATTTAGAGAGAGAAGAATGAAACTCCCTTTTGAAGGTGTAGGAGCATTTTCTTTCCAGATTCACTAGGGTGGATAATGGTTGTTTTTGGCATTAACCTGGTAATAGTGTGTCTTATGCTCAGTCCCCAGTGCCTAGTATAATGCCTGGCATACAGTAGGCACTAAATAAATAGCTTCTAGTTGTGCTTGGCCCTCTGGTTGGCATTGACTGAAATGAAATAGATGAAGTTCTTAGAAGCAGAAAGAATCACGCTCTGGTTATTTTCCTAGGAACATAGACAGACCTATGGGAACACTCGGGAACCTCTCTTGGAAAACCTGACTAGCGAGTATGACTTGGATCTTTTCCGAAGAGCACAAGCCCGGGCTTCAGAGGATTTGGTGAGTATTAAAACCTTCAAGCTTGTGGACCACTTGTGAAGGGCTTGTACAACTGCCAAGAAAAGTGATCAGCAATCAGTTGATGGGAAATAAATGTCCTTTGGTCCTTTGCTGCATGAATCTCTTTCCCCTCCCCCAGCTATCCTTTTCAGGATTA
>NC_138383.1:22342028-22358360 GCF_054177405.1 Leptonychotes weddellii
CCCCCCCCCCCCCCCCCCCCCCCCCCCCCCCCCCCCGCCCAGGAACTAGCCTTTGCAGGGTTTCCTCAGCCCTCCAGTCTAGCTCTAAAAGAATTAAGAGAACAGTGAAGAATAATGGAAAAGGCTGTGGTTGGTTGTTTTATAAAGGAAATTAATATTTGACCAGCCACATTTTATCTATGAAGCTGGTTTTCTGTTCTGGTTTTTATTTACGGTTAGTCTCACTTAGTTTTCGTACCCTAGGCAGAATTTTCAACAAGGTTGCTTTAAAAGAATTGTGGTACCTCTGATTTAACAGATTAAATGTGTTGAGGGAAATTTAGCTTGTAGAGTGATTATCCTCTTTACCCTTTTTTTTTTTTTTAATTATATCAAATACTTCATTCACAAATCCTCGACTTGTTGGAAACTTGGAGGAGGCAGGGTTTGGTAGCTGCTTTCTCCTGCTCTGGAGCAGAGCATTTCCTATCACAGCTCTCCACCTGGTTAGGCTTAAAAATTCTTCCTGTAGGGCGCCTGGGTGGCTCAGTTGTGTTAAGCTACTGCCTTCGGCTCGGGTCATGATCCTGGGGTTCCGGGATTGAGTCCTGCGTCGGGCTCCCTGCTTGGTGGGGAGTCTGCTTCTCCCTCTGACCCCACCGCCTCTTGTGCTCTCTCTCTCTCTCAAATAAATAAGTAAAACCTTAAAAAAAAAAATTTCTTCCTGTAGTCAGCTCCTAGCCACTGAGTAGAGATTGATACCCAAAAATACTTTCTACTTTATCTGGAGTTTAGATTACAGTATTAAAGCATTGTCCATGTTTCAAAAATATTTTTTCAGGGACCTGCGTTGAGAGGATGGCCCCATATACTTGTGGATTTATGTCACACAGATCCATACAGTTTTAGAAGTAGTAAAGCACATTCTAGATAATCTTTTCTGTTTGGTTTTAGAATGTTTTGTAAGGGTGGGGCATTTGTATTTGTGATAGATTGCCTTTATAAAACAGTTTGGTGGGGCGCCTGGTGGGTGGCTCAGTCGTTAAGCGTCTGCCTTCGGCTCAGGTCATGATCCCAGGATCCTGGGATCCAGCCCCGCATCGGGCTCCCTGCTCCGTGGGGAGCCTGCTTCCTCTCCCACTCCCCCTGCTTGTGTTCACTCTCTCTGTCAAATGAATAAGTAAAATCTTTTTAAAAAAAAGAAGTTTGGTGTAGGCTGATTAAAAACAAAATTTTACCAAGGACTTGTTCTGAGGTTCTAGAGACGAGGCCCACACAGCATGGTAGGGAGCAGAGAAAAGCCACAGTCTGTTGAGACCTGTGTTTCCAGGCAGTGTAGATCGTGAGTTTTCTAGAAGCCATCTTGACTATCTGTGTCCAGGTAGGTACCCCTCTTTTTTTTTTTTTTAAAGATTTTTTTTTTTTTTTTTTATTTGAGAGAGAGAGAATGAGAGAGCACATGAGAGGGGGGAGGGTCAGAGGGAGAAGCAGACTCCCCGCCAAGCAGGGAGCCCGATGCGGGACTCATCCAGGGACTCCAGGATCATGACCTGAGCCGAAGGCAGTCGCCCAACCAACTGAGCCACCCAGGCGCCCGGTACCCCTCTTTAGGGCAAGTTTCTCATGAGTTAGAAGGCAATTCTATTTTTTTTTTTTTTTAAAGATTTTATTTATTTGTTTGACAGAGAGAGACACAGCGAGAGAGGGAACACAAGCAGGGGGAGTGGGAGAGGGAGAAGCAGGCTCCCCGCAGAGCAGGGAGCCCGATGTGGGACTCGATCCCAGGACCCTGGGATCATGACCTGAGCCGAAGGCAGTCGCTCAACCGACTGAGCCACCCAGGCGCCCGAAGGCAATTCTATTTTTTCTCCTAGCCTAGCATGGTGGCATACAAACAAGCATACTAGAGGCTTTTTAAAAGCAAAGATGATTGATTGCAATCCTCTTTCTGATTTCTTCTCTACAATAGGAGAAGTTAAGGCTGCAAGGCCAAATCACAGAGGGGAGCAACATGATTAAAACAATTGCTTTTGGTCGTTATGAGCTTGATACTTGGTACCATTCTCCCTATCCCGAAGAATATGCACGCCTGGGACGTCTCTACATGTGCGAATTCTGTTTAAAGTACATGAAGAGCCAAACGATACTCCGCCGACACATGGTAAGCTGTCTGGGGTTCTCTGATCATGATGGTGATGAGCCAGAGGAGCTCTAGATGTTGACCTCTACCTGGATGATCTCCATCTCTAAGCCTTCCTCTCTCAGTGGTCCATAGTAATGGCACAAAGGCATTGGAAATGGAAAGCCACATTTCAGGGTGGGGAGGATTCAGCCTGTGGCCTGGCTGGTGCCATGTGGCACCCAAAGCAGCTGATGTCCCATAACCACATCCTGTCACACACATTGACTTGTCTTTTTTCTTGCTGCCTGCTCTTTGCCATTTCTCCTTGGGATAACAGTTACCTCTGCCCACAGTTTTTATGTGTCCCAAACTAGATAAAAGCAAGTAGACTTCATTAGATTGACTTCATTAGACAGGGCAAGGACAATGTGACGCACTTTGTATCCTTAGCAACCAGCGAGGGCAGGAAGTGCCCAGTAAATGTGTGTTGAATGAATGCGTATTTAAAGGAGATAACTTATGAAATTAACAAAATGGGTGCTTTGGTGCCTTCTCCCAAGTTTAGTGCTTTCTGGTTCCTGAACATTGTCCTTCCTATTCAAATAGGAAGAAAGATGTGACACTCATTTTATTGTTCATAAATATGCTCACTAGGTATTTTGTAGCTTTAAGTCATTTTTCATTTCCTAGCTGAAGAATGAAAAACTTGTCTTAAATAAGGGAATTTCTAGGAGCAGGGATGGGGAAGAGAGGAAGGAGCTTTTTGGGCAGGACACCTTCCTTTTCCTATTTCTGTCATCCCAGCGTAATTTGGCTCTAAGACCTTTTAGGGTGTCCCTCCTTCCATCCCCTTCCACCTTTATTTACCAGGTTTTCTGTATGCTGAACATCTACGGCCCAGGCTTTCCCAGAGTTCCTATCCTTCTACTCTTGTCCCCAGTTGGGTTGGGGAATAACTGCATTTTGTGTTCTCATCTCTGGAACCCATACTCTTGTAGTGTTGAGGCCCAGAACCGCCCCTGTGAATTCAGCCCTCCAGACTCCTGCACACTCGGCTTGACCCGGGGGGGTGGGGGGAGAGCGACTGAGGGATGAAGGATTGGTGGGGCCGCTAGGCCACAGGGGTGAGGGTAGCAGAGGACTGGTCTCCGTGGTTGTGGACCATGGAAATAAACTAAAATCCGGTTTTCCTGTGTGAAAGTAAGGCTGGTATTTTTACTGATGTGAACTGCTTACTGTTTAGGTTTTACTTCTTCCTTTTTGTTTCTGGTTATTTAGTGGCATTAACCAATAAAATAGCCCAAAAGGGCAAGACACAATAGTAGGCGCGGAAAATAAACGGTTTGAATAAATCTGAGGGTCAAGTAAATGTTTTGAATATTTGAGGATCTGCATTACGGGAGGTACAAAAACTGATTTTCAGGAAATGAAAACCTGTATTTTTGTCTACACTTCTGATTCCCATTGCTTCATGAGTAGTCGCTGAAATGGGCCACCTTTGGCCATTCGGCCAACAGTTGGGCTTGTTTCTAAACAATTGTTGTATTAGTTGGGTTATTGTTGGAAAGAGCCAGCATGAATAAACGGGTGGATATAGGAATAAGCCTAGGGGTGGAGCTTTCTTGAAGCAATTCCAGTTAGTATTTGGATTTACATGTGACAATTGGGGTGTGATTCTTGAGTTGACCAAAAGTCACAATAAAACTTAGTAGAAAGTGTTCCATATACATCTGCTTCCTAAATGATACTATTTAATGTATTTACATAAAACCTTGTAAGAATTCACGTATTTCCAGCAATGGCTGACTGGCTGCATTAAATCCTTTAGCAACTGAGGGTGAGGAAAGGGGTTCTTTGTGCCTCCTTGTGGCCAGATGCCCACCTACCCCTGCAGTTTCTTGCTTCTGAACCAGGCTGCCTTGCCTTTTTTTTAAGCCACAGAAGGACTTGCTCATCTTCCTTATATAACAAAGGGAACGCTTTGGTAGGGGTTAGTCTTTATTGTCACGGGCCTGTTTTCTAATCTGAAGAAAAGACTAATGGTTATGTGGTAACAAAGTTTACGGGTGAAGGTGAACATCAAGTATTCCTACCTTTCCTTAGCAACTCTAAGCTGCTGGAAATAAGCTGCTTAAGAATTTCCTGTTGGCACAGGGCGTTTTAGAATCGAGGGTATTTTTTATTTATCTGGCTTTTACGTAGTAGATGATTTTAATCTCCTGGGTTGAAACAGGGCCAGAGTATGATCTAGAAAACTTGTCCTAAACTGCTATAAAAATACCATAAACACATTACTATTTGTTTTAGACTATGATTTTAGAAGCTGTTGTTTTACTAAAAAAAACAAAAAACAAAAAAACAACTCTTGCCGTACATTCTCAAGTGTGTCCAGCTGTCTTGTCACCTCCACTAACTAAATTTGACCTGTGATTCATTTTTCCTTTTGAGCAGCAGTCTTGTTGGGGAAGGTTTGTTTCCCTGATACAAATTCCATTCTCTTGCAGGCTAAATGTGTGTGGAAACACCCACCTGGCGATGAGATCTATCGTAAAGGCTCCATCTCCGTGTTTGAAGTGGATGGCAAGAAAAACAAGGTAAGAAGGAGGTGTGGTGGTGGAGGGTGTATATTCACAGGTCTTGGAAGCAATTTATTCTGTCTCCATCTCCCCTTTGTAAAGAAGATAGGACTCTGCTGTGGACCAAAGCACACTTGCTGCCTCATCAACAATGATGATATGATCTTTAATTTTAGGCCTTTATCTGATAAATTTAAGAATCACTGGCCCATGCATGAATTCTGTCTCTGCTTCCAGATCTACTGCCAAAATCTGTGCCTGTTGGCCAAGCTTTTTCTGGACCATAAGACGTTATATTATGATGTGGAACCCTTCCTGTTTTATGTTATGACAGAAGCGGACAACACCGGCTGTCACCTGATTGGATATTTTTCCAAGGTCAGCAGGATCTGGAGATTAAGAAGCTACCTGCCCCAGCAGGGTGATTGATGTTGGCATTTGGGGACCCGGATCACTGACAGGAAGAGGCTGTACCCTGGGCAATGACAGCCCTTCCCTTAAGGATTGGGGAGGAGGGTCGCAAAAATCCATGTATCAAAGATTGTTTAATGAAAGTTTGCAATTCTTTATTAAAAGCTTCTGGTTTATTCACTTCTGGACTCGTGGGTTAGAGCTACCTATTAATTACTGTCCAAGGCCCTGCCTGCTAACCCTGAAGCCCACATTTTGTAGTCGAGCCAGCGCTCCTAGCTTTGCCCTCTGTTATTAGCCTAAAACCAGGAATATATTCCTTTCGCCTGGTTTTCTAGCTGGGCTCATTCTGTGATAAGGCCACTGTGCCTTTGAAGGCTGAAGGCCAGGTTTTGCTTCTGACTTTTTATTAGGAACTTTATTGAAATCTAATTCACATGCCACACACTTGACTCATTTAAAGCGCATGACTCAGCGGTTTTGTACGGTCAGAGTGTAGTGCAGTAATCACGCAGGCCCTTCGCTCCATTCTCCCTACCCCAGCAAGCACCCCCGGAGCAACACTGCCCATTTCCCCTCCACCACTGTCAGCCCCATCTCTGTAAGTGTGCCTGTCCTGAGCGTTTTGTGTAAAGGGAACCGTACCGTATGTGATTTGATTGTTGGCTCCCTTCCAGACTGGGGGCTTACTGTCGGGGATCCCTCTTTTCCAGTAGGCAGCCCCCTTTTGAAAGATTACATTTACAGAGGGTTGCCCTGACCAACTCAGCAGTCAGACCTTGCCCTGCTCTGTGACTAGAAGGAACTCAGCCCTCTTAAAATGAGACTGGTCTCTGAGCTAGGGAGAGCCTGGCATGGCTGGCTTCGGCCATCGTAGGAAACGGTGTGCACGGACCAGCTGTGAGCGTGACAGCCACTCCCTGGGACTGCTTAACCAGACCGTTTGCCAGCAGCCTTCTTTTGCGTTTGTGGGACTGCTGACACCTCGGGTTCCAAACCCTCCTGACGTGCTGTCATCTGTTTTGCTCTTGACTTTAGGAAAAGAATTCATTCCTCAACTACAACGTGTCGTGTATCCTCACCATGCCTCAGTACATGAGACAGGGCTATGGCAAGATGCTCATCGATTTCAGTAAGTGGGACTGCTCCGGCCTGGGCTCCGCAAGCTGCAGGGGCGACAGGAACGGTTGGGTCTCTGTAGTTCCCGGCGTGCAGCAGGTGAACGGCTATGTGGACAGAATCTGAATGTCCTTGGTCAGCCGGGTGTTACCTGGAATCTTCCGTGAATACAGGACTCAGTTGCTACCTGATAGTGGGGGAAATAGAGGATAGGAAAGAAAGCTCATGAGGATTATCCCCATTTGAGACTTAGGAACAGCACATACATGCATAAGGCTTCAAATCTATTCCTGGATTAGGGATTGGCAGTTTTGTAAGGACTTTTCTAGTGGCAATCCCTATACCTGATAGAGGCTTTGGGCTTCTTTAGTAGTGTATTCTGTATTTGGGAATTTGCCTCTTCGAATTTATTTGTAATCCCCAAATCCATACTCTTGTCACTTTTGCAGTCAGTTGTGGACATGCACACAGCAGCAAGAAGGAAGTCACCACATTTTCTCCGCTCTGGTCAAACAAGCAGGTGCCTTGTTTCGGCTCTCAGTGTAACCACATGTTTTTTTGCAGTCTGTTAGTGCCGTGCTTTTCATATTTTTGTGCATTTTGTTGCTGATTTTATTATTTTTAAGGATTTTATTTGAGAAACACAGCATGAGCAGGGCAGGCGGGGGGGAGCGGGAGGAGAAAGAGGGAGAAGGAGAAGAAGTAGGCTCCCCACTGAGCAGGGAGCTCGACGCTAGCCTGGATCCCACTGAGCTGAAGGCAGACAACTGACTGAGCCACCCAGGCACCCTTGTTGCTGATTTTAAATGGCCCCTAGGTGTAGCGCCGAAATGCCATCTACAAAGGCTGTGGGGTGTGTCTTACAGAGAAAATACCCGTATTAGGCTTCATTTAGGCATAGGTGATTGTGCTGTTGGCCGGGAGTTCGATGCTAATGAGTCAACAATGTATATTTAAAAAGGCATTATTAAACAGAAACACAGAACAAGGTGACCATAACGATGGGTTGATGAAAATATGACCAGAGGCTTACAGAAACCTAACCCTGTTTCCCCTAGGAGCAGTGGTTCAGTGTTTGCTAATTTAGTGCTTGCCGTGACTTTGTAGAATGTAACTCCTGTAAGTGATGAGAATCAACTGTATTTTGTTCAGTGTTCACTGTCCTATGAGATTTTAGTCAGAATTACAATTCTTAGAGTTAGCCTTCTAGCCCATCACTTCCCAGCTGTGGGAAGTGATGAAATCAGGAAGAGGCATAATCCATGGAGGAGGGGGCCCTGTATCTTGGAACAGGTGACACCTATTTTGTAAACTTGATTTTATGTAGATTTCTTTTTTTTTTTTTAAAGATTTTATTTATTTATTTGAGAGAGAGAGAGAATGAGAGACAGAGAACACGAGAGGGAAGAGGGCAGAGGGAGAAGCAGACCCCCCGCTGAGCAGGGAGCCCGATGTGGGACTCGATCCCGGGACTCCAGGATCATGACCTGAGCCGAAGGCAGTTGCTTAACCAACTGAGCCACCCAGGCGCCCTTATGTAGATTTCTAAACATACATACAAGTGTAGAATAGTTGGATAATAAAAGACCTTGTAACATATGATTAGCGTTTCACGGCCAATCTTGTTTTACCTCCATTCTCAACCTCAATTACTTTCACATCTCTAAAAGATAAGCTCTATTTCACATTAAAAAAAATCCAAACCTCTCCAAATTCCTTAATAACTCTAAGTTATAGTATTCAAATTTCCCTGATTTTGTGATTTTTGTTCCTTTTAAAGAAAACATACATGTAATTATTTTACTTAGTTCCAAATAGAATTGATACATTGGGATTGATCGATGTGGCTTGTAAATCACTTTTAATCTGAAAGTTCCCACTCCCATCTCTTTCCTGTATTTCTTTCCTATTTATTTGTTGAAAGCATGTTAGTTTTCCACTAGCATTTTGCGGAATGTGGATTTTGTGGACTGCATCCCCATAATATTTAATGTTAGTCGTTGAGATGTTAGAACCAGAGGCTTCAGGAGATTCAGTACTGAAATAATCTATTCTTAAAATCGAAAAATCTCAAAAAATATAAAAAGTGACATAATGAAATGGCTTCCCATCTCTGTTCCTAGCACACACCTACAGATTACCATTGTTATTAAAGTTTCTATCTTGTGAAACCTTCCAGAGTTTTCTTAATGTCTGGTACAACTAAGTGCAAACACCCCATTCTTCCCCTTTGGCTTATCCCAAGGCAGCATGCTGTACAGCAGCCGCCCCGTATTGAATGTCCGACCCCTAGTTGGTACTGTGAAGCAGCGTGTCCTCAAGCCTTCCATGTTGACACAGTGGTGTTTGTGATTAGGATAAAATAGTGCCTGCATTTTGTTCCTCGGTAGGTTACTTACTTTCCAAAGTGGAAGAAAAAGTCGGTTCCCCGGAACGTCCCCTCTCCGACCTGGGGCTCATAAGCTATCGCAGTTACTGGAAAGAAGTGCTTCTCCGTTACCTGCATAATTTCCAAGGCAAAGAGATTTCTATCAAAGGTTGGTTTTTGGCTCTTTAGGATAGTTGGTACCCAAGGTGTTAATGCCACTGAACATTCCGGCTTTTCTACTTGGCCCTGCTATGCTTGGTAACCTGCAAAGAGAATATCCCTTCCGTGCTTCATCTGAATATGAGAACGGAAGGCCCACTGGATGTGGGCCACTGCAGAGACCCTCCGGAAAGTGCCTAAGGATTCCAGAGCGTTTGGCCCTTTGGGAATGGCTATATGATTTTGGTTTTACAAACCTGGGGTGGTTAACACTTTAATTCTTTTTTTTTTTTTTTTAAGATTTTATTTATTTATTTGACAGAGAGATAGTGAGAGAGGGAACACAAGCAGGGGGAGTGGGAGAGGGAGAAGCAGGCTTCCCACTGAGCAGAGAGCCCAATGCGGGGCTCGATCCCAGGACCCTGGGATCATGACCTGAGCGGAACGCAGATGTTTAACGACTGAGCCACCCAGGCATCCCTAACACTTTAATTCTTAATGAAAGTCAAGAAGGAGGAAAAACGTGAATATTTTTTTTCCAAGTCTTTTGGCAAACATAGGAGCTGATAAGACATGCCTGTATATTTATGTAAGGGTACAAGAATTAGTCAAGTCTGTCTTTGACCTTGATTTCTATACAGGTCAGAGTGATTTCTTGCTGTAGTATTTCTCTTTTGTAGTTATTAGGACTGGTCAAATAAATGCTTCATAAGCTTTCTCTGAACAGGTTGGGTTAAGTATCAGATTTCAACCGTCTGGGTTTCCTGTAAGCAAGGTGGGGGGCTTGGCTTGGTGGGGGTCGGTGAAGGTGGGGGTCTGCACTTTGGCCCGGTTCTCAGTAGCGCTTCTATTTCAGAAATTAGCCAGGAGACAGCTGTGAATCCTGTGGACATTGTCAGCACTCTGCAAGCCCTTCAGATGCTCAAGTACTGGAAAGGAAAACACCTAGTTTTAAAGAGACAGGTAAAGTTTTTGAAGTTTTTGTCAGCTGCTGGCTTAGTGCTAAATGTCTCTTGAGGCCTAGCAGAGCAAAATGGGGCCTTAATACTCGAAAAGCTGCCTTCTCTCCTTAAGGCAGTTTGCCTGCATGTACCTTTTTTTTTTTTAAAGCGTGCAGTGAGCCTGTTAGGCTTCTTATCTTGTCCTTATCTGAAGCTTTTAGTAAGTTCCTGTCTCAAATTTGGATGACACAAGCAAAGGAGCTCAGTTAAGCAGCTTTGTGTCACACAGCACTTCTGATGATTTTCTTAGATTGGAGCAGAATCCTCATAAACTGCAGGGCTTGTGCACTTGTTTTCTTTTTTAAAGATATTTAAAAATATCTTTGTGGAAGTGTACTTTAGAAAAAAAAAAAAAGATACTTATATATATATCTGAGCATGGTGCCTGATGCTGGGTTTGATCTCACAACCCTGAGATCACCACCTGAGCCGAAACCAAGAGTCGGCATGCAAGTGCTTTTAAATTCTTTAAACAAATGGCATCTCAACTCATGCCCACTTTTAATTTGTTTTAGTTGACTCACGTATAAGGGAAGGTGAATGTTGAAGAATGACTTTAGTTCTTCCTGAGGACAGTTGGAAATGGTTTCTCTAGGAAAACATTTTCTAAATCAAAAGATAGTCTTTTATGCCTTTGGTGTATTATTACCATTAGTATATTAATAAAGACATTTTCGTTGAATGTAGAGTCATTTTTCCTATTGTTCTCCCGCAGGACCTGATTGACGAGTGGATAGCCAAAGAGGCCAAAAGATCCAACTCCAATAAAACCATGGATCCAAGCTGTTTAAAATGGACCCCTCCCAAGGGCACTTAAAGTGACCTGTTACTCTGAGCCAGCGAACCCCAGCAGTAGGAATCCGTACCCTAGGGATCTGTCTGTCATTTCTGTTGCTCTTGTGATTGGCAAGTACAGTATCCTTTGGGAAGGCCATCCCCCTCAGGACTGTCCTGGCTCCGACCCTCGTGTTCACTGCAGACGCTGGTTCTGAGGAACTGTTGTTTCGGCCTCAGTGAGGTTGCCCGGATGGGATCTCTGTTAGACTTGAGAGCAGATCCCTTGTAGCACTGACCCAAGGTGTTCTGTTTGGTACTGTACCTGTCCAGTCACTGGTTCTCCTCATGTCCTCTAGCCCCATGAGGTTGTGTTGTGTCTTCTAAACTTTGTACTAGTGCTTCTTGCTGCCCGGTCACCAGACTTCCAAACCATGGTTTGCCACCACCAGGACCTTTCCAATTACTCCTTACGTGTGTTTTTTTTGGAAGAGCAGGGAAGAGGTAACATTTCTGACTGTGTGTACTGGGAGGGGTCCATTCCCTTTGGATTTTATTTCACTTTGAGTTTTTCTGCCATTTTTATTGAAAGACCGGTTTTTGATCAGTGTCAAGCTGAGGAGAGACCAGTATTTTTTAAGACTCTCCCAGGGACTCGTCTTGGTAACTGCACATAATTTATCTGAATGAAATGGAGAGAATTGACAGGTGGTGATTCTGTACTTTGATTTGAGTTCACCAGTGGGCAGCGTGTTGGTGGAAGGAAATGAGTCCTTTTTGCCTCACCAGAAAGTGCCCAGCCCTAAGTGTTTTCCTCTCTTGTGACCCCCTGCCCCTTTTTACGTTTGCGGGGGCCAAACAATGTCCGGTGCTCCCTTTCATGCTGCATGCTAACCAGTTCGTAAGACTGCAGAGCCCTTTTCCCCGGTACCTGTCACTCTGATCTGGCCCACCTGTACTTCTCTGCCTCAGTTGCATTGATTTTTGCCTGAACCACCTCAGAGAAGTAGGAAATGATTGCACATCTCCTCTCAGCCCATGACTCAACAAGGCAGAGTGCCGCCCCCCCCACCCCCTCCCAGCGTTTGCTTCTACAGTGCCTCACCCTCCCTTCCGGGACTGAAGTGCTCCTGCCCTTCCAAGAACTCCGTTTCCTTTTTGGGATTTGACACCCCCCCTCCCCCCGCCCCATTCTCTGCTCTCCTATTTTTGGTTTCAAGCAAAGGAAGAGCCGCTCCCTCTAATTTCTCTCCGGCCCATTATAACCCGCTATCTTGGGGCAGCTTTGGATGTAGGACATGTGCTCCCCTTCCCGACTTGGTCTCCAACACTGCTGTCTTCGCGTGGAGCCCTCCCCACGGTCCCAACTCTGGTCATTTGTGCCTTTCTCTTGTCCTCTCTGTACACTACTTATACTCACTGTGGGTTGGGGGGAGCCCCTTTTCAGCATGTCAGTGGCAGCCCCCCACCAGTTTCAGTGTCACTGTTAACGTTTATCCAAAAGCAACTTCACTGGGGGTTTTCTTAAGGGGTAAAGGTCTTTTACCGAAGCTAACCCTTCCCCACATGTGGTAGAATGTGCTGTTCTATATCTACTCCTCAATAAAGCATGTTCTCTGCTCAAGCCTGTTTCACTCAGGGGCTCTTCTTTAAGTCTGCGAAGGGCGCAGCCCACCTGCCATTAATAGTGAGCACACTGGGCGGTTATTTTCCCCGGCGGTGAGGTGACTGTTGAGGGATGTGGTTTGTGGCTGTGGGATTTTTTTTTTTTCCTCTGATGCAGGCTATCTATAGAGGGAGTGATTACTCTGAACTTGTCTAGTTGGTGGGAAGAATTCTCTGCCTCGCTTGGTTGCCGCTAATGGGTATGCATAGTGATGACAAGTCAATATTACTCCTTTTTTTTTTTTTTTTTTAAAGCTGTATGCCCAATGTGGGACCCTAACTCAACCCCAAGATCAAGAGTTGCATGCTCCTCCAACCAAGCCAGCCTTGCGCCTCAGTGCTACTCATTCTTAAGCTCATTTTCCTGTGATTTCAAGGGCAAGGGCACTGGCAGGAAGTTAGGATAGATGGGGTACAGTGGATACTTGGGATGGGGTGGGGACAGGTTTATCCCTCCTCGTCTCCCAAGTTCATTTGCCAATAGTGAACATTGTCCCCCCGCCCCCCAGTCATGGATTCTCCCAGCTTGAGAGGATTTCTGGAAGCTGCGTTGTCCTGCAGCATTTATCCAGTGCAGGCAAACGGGCCGGCACTTACTTGGATGCTGGAAGTTGTATTTGCTGGGGTGGTTTTGCTCAGCATAGTAGGGTTGAGAACCTATCCTGGTGGATAAACTAGGGGTTCTCCTTTGTAAGGTTAGAGTCCTGTGTGCCACTTACTGGGGGTGGAGACTGGGTTGGAGAGAAGCTTGAGGTTACAGAAAGACCCTTTTTACACTGTTTGATATATACCCAAATCTCCCCATTCTAGATATTTGTAATGAAGGGAAATTCTGCTCCCTCACATTCTGAAAATACAAGGGTAGATGATAATGAACCATGCGAGTAGATGCTGAGGGATCAGGGCACTTGAAGTTTTGTGCACTGTCGGGCCCCCAAGACTCCTGATTGCCACCCAACTTGCCTTACCAAAAAATAAAAAGATTTCTCTGGTTTAAATACCTCACAGGTATGGAAACAGAATTTACTTCCTTAGCAACTTTGTGTAAAACTGTCCCCTCCGACTCTAGCTGCATGAGAGCAAGTCCGCTGTTGGGCTCCTTCCTTAGCAGAGCAAGTGCAGAACTGTTCCTGGGTCCAGCTCCCGAAACCCTTTAAGAAGAAGCGCCCACTCTATCTGGAGGACGAAGGGAGCCCTGACGTGCTGGTTGCTTCCTATATGCTTGGCGCTGCCGGGTGCCTTCCTCCTGCCTCCTCTGACCCCCACGTCAGCCCCAGTGCAGGAGACATTCACACTGGTTTGGCAGGAGGAGACCGGGAGCCCAAGGTGACAGCAATGAGGGCAGAGAACTCATTTTGGTCTCTCCAACTTGAGAACTTCCACCCTCCCCTCTACCATTTGCTTTCTCTACTTTTTTAGTTCCGTAATGATTAATCATCCTTTCCTTTTTAGGTAGGTTGCCTGGCTTCGGCCACAGGCCCCCATGCTTCTAGTGGCTTCCATTACAAGAAAAATAATGGAACTGGTAGAAGCTTTCAGATGAAAGAAGGGATTTTAATTGATCCTGTAAGTAGCATTTGGGGACCAGAGACCCAGCAAGCAGCAACTGTTCCCCAATCTGACACTGCTGCTGATTTAGGAATAAGCTGTTCAGTAAGCACTGTCCCTTGACTGGTTTCCCTCCTCACCACACCTCTGTAAGGTGGGTATTCTCTGCCTCTTTCTCATTGGAAAGTTGGGGGCTTAGAGGTCTTGCCTCTGGGTTATGGAGCCCCAGCCCTGATTTTCTGATTCCAAACCCATTCCTAAAGCTGTCAGGAGGCCTCTGATGCTGTGTCTGTTCCCGTTTCTCACAAGGGGGAGTAGTGAGTCAAGTGATTGGTGACAATATGGTTTACCCTTTACGGGGTAAGAGGACACTTGACTTGGCTTTGTTTTGTCCTCCAGTTCTGGGCAGATTGCCTGCCTCAGCTTAAGAATGACCTCGAATGGAGTTGATGTGAAGGCAGTTGGTTCAGGTCGAGGTTGGGGCTACATGTGAAAGGGCAGTAGAAAAGACCACAGCTTGCTTGCAGTACACATTCCTTCTGGAATACAGAATGGAATGGAACACAACACATCTTAGAGGTGTATTAGTGACTTCAAGCGTAATTCTAAACCTGCCTGCCTTTGTCTGAAGAGCAATTGCTAAGCCAAATGGCATTCCGGAAGCAGGGTTTGTGTGAGCCGTGCCAGGATCAAGCAGTGTAGCTCTCAGCAGCGATCCTTTCTACCTTTTTTCTCTTCTGACCTTATGAGAAGAATCCTAGAATTGGATCTTCTTGAACGCACATGATTCAAATTTGTCTACAGTTCAGGAAATTGGACCTTTGAAGTCCATTCCTAGACTGGGGTCAAATAAGAAACCTTGGTTTGGGGCACCTGGGTGGCTCAGTTGGTTAAGTGGCTGCCTTTGGCTCAGGTCACGATCCCGGAGTCCCATGATCAGGTCCTGCGCGGGGCTCCCTGCGTAAGGGCGCCCCGCCCCACCCCCCCCCCCCCCGCCATTCTCAAGTGAATACATAAAATCTTTAAGAGAAGGAAAGAAAGAAACCTTGGTTCGGAACAGAAAGCCTCCTTGAGCAGGTATTAACTCTGCCTTCACTCACCCCAAGGCCCTAAACGGGCTGGCGTGTGCAGGCTCAAATAACAGGTCCCATTGAGTGAAGCAGTGACCACCAAGGGAGCAGGCCTGGCTCGCTGTGGCGCTCTGTTTCCTCCCATGCCTCACAAGTGCAGGTATATACAAAATGTGGCCCAGGGTTCTGCACGTTATTAGAATAAAGTGAAAACTCCTTTGCTAAATATGTGCTGTGTGCTAGGAATTCTAAAAACTCTTTTGCTCTTCGCTGGGATCCTGGAATGCTAGTACTAGACCCATGGGTTTTTGCCCCAGAACTTTCTGCTACAGACTTTTATGACCTCGTCTTCCAGACTGTTTCCTGCTGCTGGGAGCACTATAATTGCCCACTTCCTTTGTGGCGTCTTCCAACAAAATGCCAATGCGTGTCACCAAGAACGAAACAAAGGACTGCCCGGTGGTGACAAATGTCCCAGATGCTCGTTCGTCTCTTCTGTCTTGTGCAATCCCTGTCCACGCGGGTCATGCTGCTACCACTTGGGGGCTGGGGGGCACGTTTATTTGTGCACAGGAGTGGAGAAAATAACCTGCCTGTTGCGCAACATCAGCTCCGTAGCTCCTCCCAGATGTTCTCCGTGAGCTATAAACACCTTTTTCCTTGACAAGTCCGGTTCTTTCCAAGAAGCTGCTCTTTCTTAACCGGGTGCTCGTTTCTGGGAACAGCTCACTGTGTATTTATTCCGAAGTCATTAGAAACCTACACTCTTGTCTCACATACACACAAACCTGGTGTGGTAGATCATCTCCAGAGCTGACCACCAGCAATTTCTGCCATTCCTGGGTATGTGTTCTTCCAATAAGAGATTTTTCCTTCTTGAGTGTGGGCTGGACTTTTCATTATTTTGACTAATCGAGCGTGGCAGAAGTAATGTTCTGGCAGCTTCCACTTTGGCTGTTGGAAACCAGCAGAAATATTTCCAGACCAGAAGCTTGAGCTACCGTCAATGGTGAGGGCCGCATAAGAGAGACCACGCAGGGTAGGGCCAAGAAGGTGCAGCCTTTAGCACCCAAATGCCCGCCCCCTCCCGGCTGAGTGCAGCCTCAGTCGTGACCCCTGCTGCCGCCGCGAGAAGCCAAAGAAATGCAGCCGAGTCCTGCCAACCTCGGGAACTGCGAAAGACTGCTGTAAGCCATTCGTTGTTTTGGCACGGTTCGATACACAGCAGTGGGTAAATGCAGGAAGAGAACTTCTGAAATGAAAACGAATTTGGTTTGACCTCAGAGGTTCCGTCAGCCGATTGCCTGTGATTGGGAACTAGATGTGCCTGGCGAGGGCAGCCACCCTGTGTAACTCCAGGGGGCGCTATTCCTATTCCGTACAGTGGCACCCTGGGAGCCTGGGAGCCAGTTTGAGCCCTGTTTGGCCATTCAGCTTGTCTCGCTGTCAGTCAAATTGCTCCTGAAGTCCCTGCCTGGCCTGGGAATCTTAGCTACCTCCTTACAGAAGTGGATCAGGAAAAAGGAAGAATATCCTGCTC
>NC_138383.1:22358460-22376325 GCF_054177405.1 Leptonychotes weddellii
CCCCCCCCCCCCCCCCCCCCGCGGCACAATATATTGCATTGAACACAATAGTATGGGCAAAAAGGATACTGTAGTCGTATAAACTTGGAAGACAGTTAAAAAGTATCAGTATGTTTCTTGACATCAGAGCTGCTCAAAACCTCCTCCCTCTGGGGGTTTTCCTAGAGGGAAGACACAGTAACATTTCCTGAGAGACTGGTACACTGGAGGCTTATATTTGGGTTTCTTTCTTACCAGTTGAAAACGTCCAGGAATTCCTTGTGAAGTCTTAATTCTGCCCGGGACTTGTCTGTATGATTATGGATGGCATAGACCAAGTAAGGTGGGGAGGGGTTGGGTGTTTGGTGTGAAGGCACCTTGGCTCAAATCCTGGCTTTGCCATTTCCTGTGTAACTTGGAGCACATGGCTTATCCTCATCTGCAGAGTGAGGACAGTGATTGTGAAGGGAAAATTGTCTTGCGGAATGCCTGATTTGTACACCAATACTCATTTGTACAAAAAAGATGTGGACCTTGCATTCTGGAGGAGACCGATATTAATACATATGATTTCTCATTGTGATCAGTGCCATGAAGGGAAAAGGACAAGGTGTGTGAGCAGAGCTAGAAGGAGCCCTGTCTGAGAAAGGGCCTTTATCCCAGGGCCTGAACAATGAGGAATTAGTCCAAGGAGGAGTGGAGGGATGGGGGCAGCGCTCAGACAGTGGGGAGTGCCTAGCTACAGACCCCAGTGTAAGCAGCCCCTTGCTGTGTGTGAGGGCCTGCGAGAAAGCCTGGCTTGGGTGTGGGGGGCGGGGGGAGCGGGAAGAACCTGAGAACACAGGGCCTTGGAGGCCTTCAGGAGACTGTCAGGTTTATCCCAAGAAGCTGAACCATGGCCAGCAGGGGATGGCATGACCTGATTTCTCATTTTAAGAGGTCATGCTCCTGGTGGAGAATGGATGGGTCAGGTCTGGCAGTAAGATGGGAAGCAAGGAAGTCACTTGGGGCTGCCTCCCCCCGGGCAACGGCAGACTATGGTTTGTATTAACAGTGGTAGTGGAGGGGGGAAGGAATTTGAGATGGTTTTGGAGAAACCAAGAACTAGGGGATATATATTCCATGTGGGGAGCGGAGAGTGGAGGGTAATTCCCAGCAGCAGGGTACTTGGAGGTGCCGTTTGTGGGGATGCCCACCACGGGGTGGGGAGTGGCTTTGGGGCAGTAGGTGAAGGGTTCGGCCGTGGGACGCGGTGAGTTTGAGAACTGCAGGATACACATTCCATAAGTGGTAGCTGCTATTATTTATTTCGGGTACTTGCATTAAGTATGGCTCTCTAGAGACAGACTCCCCAAGGACAGGAAGTAGGAGTCTTGTCAAACACTCTCCAAGGACCTCTCAGGGGCCAAGCACTAGTGCTGGCACTGGGATAAAGATAAATGGGATGTGTCCGTGTACTTGGGAGAAACTGTGAATCAGAACATCTAATGTTAAGTGTTGTCATGGGGGAACGTGCAAGGGGCTCGGGGAACTCACGAGGGAGTGAATGGGTAGTTCCCGGCTGGGGAAGGCGTTACAGAGACATTGACCTTGGAGTAAGACTTGCCCAGAATGGCATGTGCAGAAACCAGAAGCTTGAGGGAACTTGGTGGGTTTGAGCAAGGAGAGCAAGGAGAGCAGGGCGTGGGCTTTGGACATCTCAGCCCCCCTGTGAGGTCATTAGGTCTTCAAGGACAAATGTGTCTCCCGCTTCTTCAATCCTCCCAGTGCCATCTGAGTTCCTGGCAAAGTGCCCGCACAGAGAGGAAACTCACCAAATTTTTGGTGACCCCAGTTTCTCTTAAATGTCCCAAACTTCAAACACAAGAAGAAAATCTTCAATCTTCACAGATCCTTCAAGTTTGGCTATGACAGTGAACCGCCTCTTGGGCCCACAGCACCAGGTGGGGTGAGTTGGGGAAGGCGCCGGGGGTGCCCCGGGAGTGAGGGGTTTGGGAATGTATGGAATAAGTGCGTTCATTGGGGGATTCTGTCGTGGTGTCTGGAGAGGGCGCGCACTGCCCCCACCCCCGGGCGGCGCGCTGGGCCTGGGTAAGGTGGGAGAAGGAAGACCGGGGAGGCCTGAGGTTTATTCAGGGCTCATGACAAACTGTCTGTCTTAACATAGAGGCTATTTCATTACAGGGCAAACAGGGATTTTGCTGGCTGTGCGGACACCTGGCCACTCCTTAGTGGTCTCTGCTGTTGCTAAACGCTTCCCCGGCGCCCAGGTGAAGGGCATGCCTTCTCCAGGGCCACTTCCTCTCCTTCTAAAACAGCCTGGCCACCCACTCCCAAAGGATCAGACGTCCCCCCAAAAAACATCTAACCCATTCTTTGTGGAGAGAGGGACACAGAGGCTAAATGTTATGTAGCCTAGCAAATTCACTAATTGTCCTCTACTGCTGAGCCCACCCCACTCCCAGCTCGTTCCCTTTACGCAGCCCTCCGTGCTCATGACCAGCTTTGCCCTCCACGATTTCATTCTGGCTGAGGTGCCTCTCTCTAAGCATCCTGGGGTTCTCTGCATCCTGCCCCATTAACCACAGGGACAGTGACAGTGGTCTCCCCATCAGACGGGGGGCTCCCTGAGGGCAGGAAGTGCTTCGTGCCCCTAGAGCTCTTCCCAGTGCTCAGAGCATGACTAACTGCCTGTGTCCCAAAAGCAAAGCAGTGAGTTGAAGAGCCACTTCATGCATGAGAATTGAGGAAGGACCTGGGACCCAATTCTCCAGGTCAGAAGACACAGGGATTTGGGGCGTTGAGATGAGGACTCTGAGTAGGGAGAAGGCGTCTGCTTTCAGGCGGGGGCTGTCCTCCTCACCTGTGTCCCAAGCCTGTTTTCCCACCCAAGCGTGGGGACCAGGGCTGTTTACTATTTCCCTTTGCAGTTCTGGAAAAGTGCCCCCCGCCCCGGCCTGCTGCGCTGCAGGCCACTAGGCAGGGTGTAGCACCCAGACCGTTCCTGCCCTTTGCCCTGTACCAGAGAAGAAGCTATTCGCTGTTTGTCCGTTTATTGAGCCCCTACGGTGTTCCAGGCACAGGAGACATAGCAGGGGGGGACACAGCCCCGCTTAGCAGTGAGATGGGGACTGAGCACTGAGGGAGGGCAGGGTCACTTCAGCTCACAACTGCAGCAACAGTGTATTTGTGCATCACCATTGCTTAGGACCGAGAGTCCTAGAAGGAAGCGCAGTGAGTTCAGTGAGGCCGGGCGGGACACACCAGTGTCGGGCGCAGGGGACACGCACAGAAGAGAGTTGGCCTGGCCGGACTGTCAGCTGCATTGTCCAGGGAAGGAGACGGCGGGTTCGTCCTCCGGGAAGTGTGCGGTGGGGGTGCTCACTCTGACCCATGCTCCTCGTCCTCTCTGCCTGGGAAGAGTTCTGTACGTGACAGTGGTCTCAGGAGTCTTGTCTGTCTCCTCCACCCTTGGGGGGACTTCCCTAGTCACTCCTCCCTGGGCCCTCCATTTCCCTAACTCGGGCTGTAGCTATCTGGGGCAAATTACAAGTTCATCTGCCATATCTTCCTGTTCTCAATCGGAAGCGCCTCCAGAGCATGGACGAGCCAGCCTTCAGCTATTCTCTCTAAAAGGAGGGAAGTGGCGATCTAGTACTTGCAAGCCCAAAGGTCCTCCTAGAGACGCGGAAGGTGCCGTGGACTAGGTAACGGCAGACCCAGCTTTAGCCCCGGCTGTCCTTGGCTCACTGTGTGACTTCAGGCAAGCTGCTTTCCATCCCTGAGAAATGGGATTCCTGCCCACACTGTGTGTGGAGGGACATTCATCTCCATTTGGGTACTGAGGTGACTTCCATGGCCCTTAGAATGGAATGGCTCAGACACTTAGAAAAGAACCCTGGGGGGAAAGAGAGGACTTGCCATCTTTATTCCCAAGTGCTTATGTTGGAAAGAGCAGGTGTTCGATCAGGGAAGCTAGAAAGGCATCCTGCTAGAGGATGCGCTCCGGGGGAAGAGATCGGGCATTAGCGAAGGCCGACTGGAGCTCGGTATCTCTGACCCCCTCCCGTGCCGCTGGCTTGAGCTTCTGATCTTTCCCCCGCCTGCGTCGCTTATCTACCTTCATGCCTGTTTATTCATTTATTGAGTGTACCCTTGGGCCCGTTGGGGTTGTGGCCCCTGCCAGAAGGTGTTAGCTGCTAACTGCTTACGGTGTGACCCCTCGCAGAGTGATTCACACTTACGATTGCTGAGGAAAGGAAATATCTCAAGACTAAGGCATGACTTCCTAACAATCATTGATCACTGTGGGAATAAGGGGGATGTTCCAGGGTCTGAAAAAACACACATGATACTCTGTGGCTTCAGCTGGACCTGAGAAGGCGGGGTGTAGAGTGTGCTTGGGCATGCTGGGGGTGGAGAGGGTACAGCTTCTGGACTCTGGCTGTCTCAAGCCTGGATCATCAAAGGGACCACCTCCCTACGCCTCAGCTGCTCTCTTCTATGGGACATCTGCCCAATGGCTTGTGGGCAGGCTGCTCCGTCTGTTCGTCTGCCTGGCCCCCACCATGGAGACTGGCAGCGAGGCATCTGGTCACTTTCTCATGATGCCCTTGCAATCCACCAGAGGCTCTCACCTACCTTCTGTAGATGGTCCCGCCCTGCCCAGGAGGCCCTGCACCATTTGTCCTTGCGGATGCTCTGGTGGTGGAGCTAGAAGAGATAGAGAAGAAAGAAGGCAGCAGAGTAAGGCTGTCCTCGGACCCAAGAAGGGCAGGGCAGGGCCAGGACCAGAGCTGGGGCCTCGTAAAGGCAGTCATTCCTCAAGCATCCTGGGAGGTGAGGAAAAACCGTGGATTGGTTCGTTCATTTACTGATTCATTCATTGATTCCCACCTCTTTCTCCTTCATTCTCCCTCCCTTTTGCCCTCCCTTCCATAGATACCTAGTGGGTGCCTCTCATAGACAGAAACTGCTCGTGCTGTGGGTACAGAGGAGGTGGCCCACCTGCTGCTGCCCATGGTGGGAGGGGTTCTGCTCTGAGGACACCGGCCACGTGACCCGGCAGTGCAGGGCAGGGCAGGGCGCCAAGGACAGCATGGCGCCCAGGCCACGGAGACCAGCTCTGTCTGGGTAGGGCAGGCAGTCGGGGAAGAAGAGGTGGGGCCTGGAGTCAAGTCAGTGAGAGCAGCCCCAGAGGATGTGGTGAGGCGTCAGAGTATTGGACTTGATCCTGAGAGAGTACTGAGGGTGTGGTGGGTAAGGGCTGGTTGGTTTTCTTTTGACTTTTTTTTTTTTTTCCCCTTTTCACCAAGGATTTTGGGCAGGGTACTGGCTGCTCATATTTGCACTTTTCAGATCCTTCTAGGTGCAGTGTGGGGAATGGATTGGTTAGTTTTTTCCAATCCCAGGCTTTAGACCCAAAGTAATTTTGAAACTTTAGCAGAACTAGATTCATCCGGTCTCCTCCTTATCCCTGCAACTACCCCGCCCCCCCGCCACGTGCCCGGACCACCTCTCTGAGGAGACAACCAGGAAGCCTGGTGTGTGGCCAAACCGTGCTGGCCCCACCCCCTCCAAGGCCAGCCTGGCATGCCCCCAGCCAGAGCATCTCCCCCACCTCCCTGACTTGTTAGCGGCCAGGCCAACTCAGCCCTCCCCAGGAAGCATGCTGAGGGGAAGGTGTGGACAAGGCTTACCTGTTCTGTCTGGCTGGATAGGAGGTATTCCTGGGGGGAAAGAGAAAGAAGGAATGCGGGCTGCACTGCTTCCCCCTGGGGTTTGGTGAGACAGGAAGGGCTCATGGCTCTTTGGGGTTCAGTGCCTTTGGTGGGTAGTCAGCAGAATTCCAGTCCCTTCCCATTGTCCTCATATGGCCGGGCCACTTGGCTGCTCAAGGGAGGAGACAGTGTGGACTTCTGGGAAGGGCACGGACTTAGGAGTCACCGGTGCCTGGCACCACTTGAGCATCCTTGGAAAAGTTTTTAACCTGTCTGAACCTTAGTTTTCCCGCTGGTGGTAAAGGGGACGTTGTTGTGAGATGTCATCATATGTGAGCATTCTAGGTGTTCAATAAATCTTTTTCTTCTCTCCCCATCCCCTGCTCCTCATGGGGTGTTGGATTTGGAAGAGAACTTTGAAGCAGCCCAGTCCAGAACACATTTTGTGGAGGAGAAAACAAAGGCCAGAAGTGTTTGGTCATAAGTCGGTTTTCTGTTTTTATGTGCATATGTTTTTTTATTACAAAAGCAGTCTTTAAGTACATGCCCACTATAAAAAGAATCAAGTAATGAGAGGTTTGTACAGTAAAAATTAAAGTCCCTTTCACTCTCTCTCCCTCACTTCCACTTCCCAGCCTAGATGTAACCACTGTTTGTTTTTTGTTTGTTTTTTTTAAGATTTTATTTATTTATTTGACAGAGCGCACAAGCACAAGCAGAGGGGAGGGGCAGAGGGAGAGGGGGAAACAGGCTGAGCAAGAAGCCCGACGCGGGACTTGATCCCAGGGCCCTGGGATCATGACCCAAACCGAAGGCAGCCACTTAACCAACTGAGCCACTCAGGCATCATCCCTAGATGTAACCACTGTTGACAGTTTGTATTTATCCTTCTAGAAATTTCCCTATGTATTTGCATATATATATGTGTGTAAGTGTGGAGTTTTTAAAATTGTTTTTTAAAGATTTATTTATCTGTTTTAGAGAGAGACAGAGAATGCAAGCAGGAGGAGGGGCAGAGGGAGAGGGAGAGAGAGAATCTCAAACAGACTCACCACTGAGGGTGGAGCCCCACTGAGGGCTCGATCTCACGACCCTGAGATCACGACCTGAGCTGAAATCAAGAGTCAGATGCTCAATCAACTGAGCCACCCAGGCACCCCTAAGTATGAAGTTTAAAAACAAAAAACAAAAAAACAAGTAGGCTCCTATCATGCATATTATTATATAACTTGCTTCTTCCACTTAATTGATATCTTGGAGATCTTTCCATATCTTCCCACAGATCTATCTCATCCTTTTTAATGGCCACAAAAGCTATGGGTGTGCCTAATATATTTTGACCATTCACCTATTGATTTTTTTTTTTAAGATTTATTTATTTGTTTGTTTGAGAGAGCAAGTGAGAGAACAGGGGTGGGAGGGGCAGAGGGAGAGGGAGAGAGAGAGAATCTCACGCAGACTCTGCACTGAGCTTAGAGCCTGATGTGGGACTCAATCCCAGGACCCTGAGATCATGACCTGAGCTGAAACCAAGAGTCAGATACTTAGTGACTGTGCCACCTAGGCACCTTACCTACTGATGTTTTGTTTTTAAGATTTTATTTATTTGACAGACAGAGACACAGCGAAAGAGGTAACGCAAGCAGGGCGGGTGGGGGAGGGAGAAGCAGGCTTCCCGCCGAGCAGGGAGCGCGATATGCGGGGCTCGATCCCAGGACCCTGGGACCATGACCTGAGACAAAGGCAGGCGCTGAACGACTGAGCCACCCAGGCGCCCCCTACTGATGGTTTTTATGTTATTTCCAAATTCTTGCTATTACAAACAAGTTGGCAATAAATACTCTGATACAAATATCTCAAGGCTCATGCATCAATAGCATTTCTATTTAGTACATGTTCTGAAGTGAGACTACTGGTAAAAGGTGTGCGTACTTCCAACTTTGATGGAGAATGCCAACGTGTCCTTGACAGGATATAAAAGTGCCAGTTTCCTCAGACCCTCACCGACACCACTTAAATGTGTAGATAGAGGGCGCCTGGGTGGCTCAGTTGGTTAAGCGACTGCCTTCGGCTCAGGTCATGATCCTGGAGTCCCTGGATCGAGTCCCTGGATCGAGTCCCGCATCGGGCTCCCTGCTCAGCAGGGAGTCTGCTTCTCCCTCTGACCCTCCTCCCTCTCACGCTCTCTGTCTCTCATTCTCTCTGTCTCAAATAAATAAATAAAATCTTTAAAAAAAAAATGTGTAGATAGATATAGAGATACATATAATGTTGACAATGAAAAGGAGAATACTACCCTCTGTCCAGACTATTTGCTCCCTGTTCCCCTAGGACATGACTCCCGCATTAAGAGTACCCTCAGGGAACATGAGTTCATTTTAATAATTCTATCTGAGCCAAACAGAATCGACTAGAAAGCTTGGCCAGTGGCTTGGCTCCCATCTAGACGCTGATGCCCAACTTCACCACCTGTCTCCGGAGTCATCCCTAGTATGGATGGCAAGGGCACCAGCAGGGCGGGAGGCATTGCTCTCAGGCTTAGGGTGACTGCACCCGCGCATGCCCGAGCCAGCCCCGAGTTTAACGCCTGTAGCCTAGCAAAGAAACTCTCCAAAGTGTCGGGGTTTGACAATCATTCCTATGGACACTCTATGGCACGGGCGACCCCTACCAGCCCCTGGGGGCCTGGGCTTGAAGCTGGGCCTCTGCTTGGTGTCACTGAACCCGCTCAGGACCACTCCTTGCTGGACAGCATCCACCTTTGTCACTCACCTCTCACCTGCTTCCCCATCAGCCCAAAGAACTGGCTCGCTTTTCCCCTCTTCACCTCCTGGAGCTGGAGGTGAATGCCACCATCCTGGAGAAGCAGAGAGTTCATTGTTAGAGCTGCAGGGGAGGCTGAGGCTGGAGATGGGACAGGGCAGGCAGCCTGAGCGACACCAGCATCATGCCACTTGTCTCTGTGCCGGCATGCGGCCCTGGTGCATTCCCTACACCACACAGTGCCTAGACACAGTCATTCATAGCTAATGTTCTGCCTACTGCGTTCCTGGCTCTGTGCTCAGCACGTTTGTGTATTAACTCATTTAATCCTCGCTGAAGCCACACCAAGTAAGAACCGGTGCAGTCACCATTTTACAGATGAAGACACCGAGGCACGGAGACAGTTTGCCCAAGCTCACCAGCGAGGATGTCAGAGACAGAGCCAGAACTTGAACCCAGGTCACCTGGCTCAAAGGCTCAAACACTGCAGCCAAAATCTCACTTACTCTTTGCATCCGCTGTATGAAGTGACTATGATTTATCCCCACTCTACGGATGAGGAAACAGACTCATGGAGGGTGAGTGACTTGTCCAAGGTCACACAGGAAGTGGCAGAGGTAGGATTTGAACCCAAGGAGTCTGACTCCAGAGCATGGGTTCTGTTCCATTTAGAAAACGTCTCCAACACAGACAGGAGCGGACAGCTGAGGAACTCACGGTGGGCACCCCATAGGCAGGGTGGGAGTGCTTCCCTGGAACCCCCACTCTTGCTGCTGCTGTCCTTCCCCCCAGACTCCCTACATTGCCCTGGATCTACCCTACCCCACAGCCTGGGCCTCCCACGTGGAACATGGCATGTGGCCTGGGGTGGAGGCCACTCCTCTGGGCAAAGACATTTTCATCCTTGAGCTGATGGGGCGAAAGTCTGGGCCAAGGGCTCTGGATTGTAGTTCTCATTTTTCCATCAGGCTTTGTGATGTTGGCCAAAAAGTCGCCTCATTTTCTGGCCTTAACCTGAGCCCCCAAAGGGCTTGCTCAGCTCTGCTGAGAGGAAGAGATGCTTGCTAGTGGAGAGGGTGACAGTCATTAGACCATCTTCACATCCCTGTGTGCCCAGCACCTGGCACAGAGCCTAGGACACAGTGTGTGAGGGATACAGAAAGCTGAAGAGGGGCCCTTTCTCTGGCAGTCTGGGAAGAGGGAGGAGGACGGGGTCTCCTTTTCCAGGAAGGCTGGAGACAGGCAGCTAGAGCCCTAGAGTAACGCAGGCCACCTGCCAAGAGGATGGGAGCTGGGCTTGGATCAGGGGTTCGCTCTTTGGTCCCCTGCTTCCCCAGGGGTGGCACTGGAGCTCCTGGGACAAGCAGGGACCTGGCTGGGGTGCAGTGGACACCCCTTTTCTCTTACAGCTCATCTGGTCCTGACTTTCAGGACCCGGAATGGATTGTTTTCTAAGCCCTGGACTGATTCAGTCACTTCCAGTCTGTCTCCTCCCCAGGATGTCAAGGGCTGGGGTAACTGTCTCGGGCTGGAGACACCTAGCCTGGCCAGGAACCAGAAAAGTCTCTTTGGAGATTTGGACCCATTGCTGAAAACTCATGAAAAGCACTTTGCCTGGGTAAAAGGCAGCCTTCAAATGCAAGCTGGAGAGAATGACTACTTATGAATTAAGTAAGGCTTACCTCTCTCCCACCATCCTCGGGGTTTCTGGACACTGGATCCCTTTGGCTCAGGAAAGACTCCTCCCCCACCTGAAGCCTTCCTTATGCATTTAACCCAAATTCCTAGCTCCAGGGATGACCACAGGTGGGGAAGCCCTCAGGGCTGGGGAGGTGATTAGGTCATCCTGGCACTGCCTCATTCCTTCTTTCCATCACCTCACTCCTTCTCTGCGAATGGTTCCTCTACTCCCAGCCCCATGTCTCGGGAAACAGAATAAGCATGAGACCCCACTGCAGGGGGAGGTGCTCGCGGGTGGGAAGCCCAGCAGCACCCGGGAAAGTGGATGATGATGATGTTTCTTGCGTGGCTGTGTAGAGAGCTCCCTGTCACCCAGCCCGACTTCCCTGGGCCTAGACCAGGTCCCACGATGTTTGGCACAGACTCTGCAAAGCATGTCAAAGCGTGAGAAGACCCTTGGGGACCATCTTCCCTCTCCTCCCATTTTACAGGTGGCCAGAGAGCAGCAGTGACCTTCCCAAGGTCTCACAGAGTCCATGGAGAAGCTGGGACTTGAACCCAGGTCGGTCTACCCTGTGGTCTTCTCCACTGCACACGTTTCCCCATTCAGACAAAGCAGGAAGGAAACCTGCCACCAATGGCAGTTCCTTCTGTGGCTCTTCCAGGGTCCTGACCATCCCAGGACTGGGAGAACCAGGCTCAGCTTTGCCCCATCCGCCCTCCTGAAAGCCTTCACGCAGTGCTGGTCCTATTTGGTCTGTTGGCCTCGCTTCCCTGTCTGATTTGGAGCTGCCCAAGGTCAGGATCTTTGTCTTCCCAATCAGATGGAGTGCGGCACCGATGCCCTGTGCCTAATTTTTAGATTTCTCCCCAGTGACAGCATTCAGGGCAGTTTAGTAGAAGACAGTGGCCATCAGACCAAGTACTTATCAGGAAATAAGAGTTTCTACATGGGTGATGAAACAGTGATCCTGCCCCAAGTTGACCGACCCCCCTCCTTTTTTTTTTTTAAAGATTTTATTTATTTGACAGAGAGAGACAAAGCGAGAGAGGGAACACAAACAGGGGGAGTGGGAGAGGGAGAAGCAGGCTTCCCGCCGAGCAGGGAGCCCGATGCGGGGCTTGATCCCAGGACCCTGGGATCATGACCTGAGCTGAAGGCAGACGCTTAACGACTGAGCCACCCAGGCGCCACTGACCGACCCACTTAAAAGGAAATTCTGGAAAATGTCCTCTGATGCATAGACACACCGAATCTGACCTCGGACAAATGTGCAGTTGTTCTTTTGAAGCTGCATAACCTTGAACTAACTGTTTGAGCTTTCTGTGCCCCGGTTTCCTTATCTGTGAAATGGGGATAGTAATGGTACCTTCCCCACAAGGTTGATATGAGGATTAAACTGGTTAATATTTATGAAGCACTTAGGACACTGCCAGGAACATAGTACATATGAAATAAAACACAAACTCACACTCACACACACATACACACACACACCGTTGCTCCCATGTATGCGTGCCCCTTTGGATGACTGCCAGGCCAGGGGCCACGGCCTTGAACCTACCTGCAGAGGGGAGCCAGACAGCATGGCTAACAATGTACAACCTTCTGTCCGGGCAGCCGTGGAAGCGATCTCCTACCCCCTCCACAGCAGACCAGCCCATGCCTCACCCCACGGTACCTCCAGGGTCAAGGTTATCCAGGACCCTGCTTCTGCTCCGAGTGCCAGTCCCTCGTCAGCTGTCACAGTGCCTGCAGACAGCCCCATCAGGAGAAGCATGGGGAGGCAGGGCAGCATCGCGAGTACTGCTCTGTCCTGGAACCTTCTGGGGGCCTCTCGCAGCCTGAAGATGCTGTCTCCAACACGGCTGGGGCCTCTCTCTGGCTCCTTTCTTGTGTGTTTGGGCGGTGGGGGTGGGGGGAAAGCTCCACCTCTTCTCTGTCCTTCCAGCTACCCTGCTTTCCCTTCTTCGGCTTATCTGGCCCCTGGGGCCACTTCCTGTGACTCCCTGCCCTCCCTCTTTGGCTGGCTGGAAAGGCCAATGATACCAGAGGAGGGACCAGACCTCTCCCACTGCCGTCCCAGCACTTGATCCCCGGGCTTAGCACTCTGATGCAACACGGGCCTCACCTTTTGGCTGCATTCCCTCGGTGGCAGGTGCACAATGGGGCACTGTGTGGGGGCCTGGCGGGAAGCCCAAGGGGGCCTTGTCATCCTGGATATGGGGAGGGAGAGTGTGTGTCTCCTCCCTTCCCGGTGCTCTGCTCCCCTGTAAGAGAGGCCTCTTCTCCAGAACTCAGTGCTTGACCACTTGTCTCCCCATCACTGCGCCCCCCCTTCCTGACATTCTCCTCCATCTAAGGTCCCCATGTGTATACAAAAACGCACATCTTACCCTAAGAGAAATAACATAGCGCTTAAAGGAGTAAAGCTCCTCGGAGGGAAGAATTGGGATTTACCAGAAAAATGGCCTCCTGCTCAAGTGTCATCAGCTCTAAACTACTTCCCACTGCTGTCAAAGTGATCTTTCTAGAGCCTTAACCCGACAAGTCTCTCCCCAGCTTACAGCCTTCCAATGTGTTCCCATGGCCCTTGGTATAATGTTCGGGCTCCCTAGCATGGCATTCAAGGCCCTTCTCCACTTAGTTCTTCCCTGTCTCCCATCCATCCATCCATCCATCCATCCATCCATCCATCCATCCATCCTTGCAACTATCCATCCATCCGTCCATCTGTCAGTGTAGAACAAGGGCCCTGTGGTCAGAGACCTGAATTCCAGTCCTAGCTCCACCACTAAATAGCTGTGTGACCTTGACACATTACCTAACCCCCCTAAACCTTAGAATCCTCATCTGTAAAATGAGATTAACAACAGCACTTATTTCCAAAGTTGTTGGAGGATAAATGAGATCATGCGTGTGCCGCACTTAGCACAGAGCGAGGTGGTAAATATTTCACACCGTTAACTGTTATTACTGTTACTATTATTGTCCGGGTGAAGCACTGGGCCACAGAGGATGAATAAGACGCCGAGGCTGTCATCCAACATCCCCCAGTCCAGGAGAGACCTCTGGCCGGCAGGGAAGCTGTGTTCAGTTTGGTATGTGCCGGCATAGAGATGGGAGCAAGAGAAGGACATGCCCCCCCACCCCCGCATCTGCCCCAAAGCCACTCCCTGGTCCCAGACTCGCCGCACCACCTGCTCCCAGGACAGGCTCAGACTCCTTGCCCCATGCCCTGACCTCAGCTTGTTGCCTCTGCCTGGACCTCCTTTTCCACCTTTTCCTCCTCTTCCCACCCATCCTTAAAGGGCCTGCTTCATGGTCACCTCCACAGTAGGGTTTTTCTGCGCCTATTCCTGACTCCGGCAAGGAGTTGGAATTGATTGGCCCTCTTCCTGGGCTTTCCCAGTATGTCCCACTTACATCCCTTGTAGCTGAGCTCAGGGGAGGTGTGGGAGTGGCAGGCGAGAGTGGAGGGAGAGTGGATGGGAAACCCAGCCCTCGCTCTGTTCACTGAGCCTCACAGCCTGGTGTGAGGGTTTGCTCCCCCAGAGGAAGGTGCTTTGCTCCCTCTCTCCCAGAGGGGATGGCTGGGCTGAGGACAGCCTTGCTGGTCTGCTGCGGTAGGCCTCCGCTATCTGAGAGTGGGGTTGTGATACAAGTGTGCTTGGTGCACAGTGGGTCCTTAACAAACGGGCAGTCACTCTGAGTCCAGGCCAGTGAAGGCAGAGAGGGAATAGGGCAAGGATGGAGGTTTGGGGGAGGACACCCCCAACACACCCCCTCCATTCCCCAGCCCCGCCCAGCAATCTCTTTGGTGGATCCCAAACCTGATGGCTTTGGAACCCTTGCATGCGCTAAGATACAGATCCCCCAGCTCTGCCCTCTTCTGGCCCCGCCAGCCTTGGTTTCTGGGTCTGTCTCCACACTCCAGGTGACTGTCACTCGGCCTCCCACTGAACTTCCCCAAGGGCGGGGCATTCCACTTTGGGTTTTCCACTGTGGTTCACAAGCTCTTCTTTCCAGGGAACAGAGTTTCGCTTTTCATCTCCTTCATTTTACAGATGTGGAAACTGAGGCAGGTTGGGCTTGCTCTAGGTGACAGTAAGAATTGGTGGCAGACTAGCATCCAGACCCCAGTCAGCTGCTTCCCACCTCCCACCAGGGCCTCACCCTCTAAGGGCAAGCAACACAGGGCTGGAGGCAGAGTGACAGCATGGACCTGGGAGGGGGGAGGAGGCGATGGCTTCCCATTTTGCTGGTCCAAACGGGGTGATCTTAGGACTTAAGAAGTATCCCTGGGCCTCAGTTTCTCCATCTGCAAATCGGAGCTGCTGCTCATTGGATGGTGGTAAAGATTTCGTAATTACCCCAGTTTTAAAGAGCTCTCTGCACAGGGCCTGGCACATAGTAGGTGCTCAATTAATCCTCACTTGTTTTCTGTGATTATTCGACCTCTGGAACCCTGGACCTCGGCGTGGACTCCCGCCCCCCGCCCCCCGCGCAGAAGCCGCCCCGCGTGGGACAGGATGTGGTGGGCGCACAGCGGGGAGGAGGCAGGGGCCACGGGGCAGAGGAGAGGGCGGCGGGAAGACGGGAGAGAAAATCCCAAAGGTCCGGAAGGCCGGGAGGAAGGCAGGGCACGGGCTGCAAACCGCGGCTATTTGTAGCGCTGCCTTCGGGCTGCGGTCTCGGGGCTGGCGCTCGCTCGCTGCCCCGGCCGCCCGCCCCGCCGCCCCGCCCGGTGCCCTCGGCCACCCGGGCACGGCCCCGTCCTCGCGGCCCCGGCGGCGGGAGGGCTGGAGCGCGGCGGCCAGAGCCGGGACGGGGCCGACGGGGCGCGGAGCCGGGAGCGACCCCGGAGGGCTGCGTGGAGGCGGGTGCGGAGCGGGGCGCGCTGGGCCGGGCCGGGAAGGGCGCGGGGGGCCGTGTGGCCCGCGGGGCGGGTCGCGGCCGCGGCGAGGCTCCCGGGGCGCCGGGTGGGCGCGCAGGATTGCTAAAGGCTGCGGTTTGGCGAAGACCGCGGGAGCCGAGAAGAGAAAGGGCGCGGGAGGGAGGGAGTGTTTTTTTAAAGCTGAGGGCGAACGGCGAGGAGGGAA
The DNA here is from genome assembly GCF_054177405.1 of Leptonychotes weddellii. Classification (NCBI taxonomy): domain Eukaryota; kingdom Metazoa; phylum Chordata; class Mammalia; order Carnivora; family Phocidae; genus Leptonychotes; species Leptonychotes weddellii. The sequence goes on from NC_138383.1 coordinate 22,373,706, forward strand.
ACTCGAGAACACGAGAGGAGGGCGGGCGGCGGGCAGGAAGCTGACGTTTCCCGAGCGCCCACTCGGTCCCCGGCAGGAGGGAGGATGGGGCTCCGCGAGGCCGAGCGCCCTGGCTAAGGCCGCCCCGCGGCGGAGTGGCAGGGCCGGGATTCGAACCCGGTGCGCCTGCGGCCGCGCGCTCTCCCATCTGGGCTGAGACGCCGGCCCGCCGGGGCCGAAGGGGCCGGACCGCGGAAGAAGCGGGGCTGGGAAGGGGAGGCCGCGGGGAGGGGGCTCCGGGCAGGGGTCGCGGCCGCCCCGTGGGGACACTTGTGGGGAGGGGGTGGAACCCGCGGGGGGTTCCACCGCCCCGGATGACGCCGCAGGGACCCTGCTTCGGGCTTTCCCGCGCCCCTTCAGCGCCCCCATGTGGAAGCTTCCCCTGAAGCCGAGTCTCCCCTCTTAGGTCGGAGTTGGCGGATCCAGGCCGGGCAACAGCTGCGTCCTGGTCTCCACGGCCTGTCCTGTGGCTAGAGGGACAGGAGGTAAAGGAGGGGCTGGGCTGCCAGAGGGGGCGAGGCTCCTGGGGCCGGCAGCCTGGGCCTTCTAAGGGAGGGCAGGGGAGGGAAGTAGCCCGGAGTGCGGGATCGGCGCAACCTCTGAAAAGGGCGACTCCCCCACGTCTTTGAGGTTACCCTCCTGCGTTCAGTCGTTGACTCCGGACTTACCGAGCACTTTGCAACATGGGAGTTGCTCCAGAGCAGAGATGAAAGAACCAGACAAGCATTTATAACAATTCTAACTCAGTGTGGAAAGTGTCATGGAAGGGGCATTTGGGGAGAAACCAAGAATCCTGGACCCCCTGTACTCACACTGATGGTGCAGGCACATTTCAGACACTTGTCCTAGACGGGACACTTTGGGTTTAGGAACGTGGGTCTCTACACCCGGAGCGCACATGAAGCCAACTGAGCAGTTGCCCTCTGTGCCCAGAGGTCGTGTGGGCAGATACCTCTGCCCAGAGTCAGGACAGACATTTGGGCCCAAGCCTGCCTTGTTTTTGACATCGAGACCTTAGTCATGCGCAGAATATCTATGGAAGGGCCTGAAGTTATTGCTCAGTTTCAGAAAGAAATTCTCAGAGTCCTGAAAATGATTCAGAACAATCCCGGACCTCACCCTTATGGTCAGACACCTCCCCCACCATGGAAGGCACATGGTGGCCCTGGGGGCCCCTTTCTCTGTAGGTCCCTGACACACACCCACATCTTTTTTTTTTTTTTTTGCAGTTAGGCTCCAAAAGGAAAGAGAAATACATGGTGGGGAGTATTTGTCCCCAAGAAGGATCCAAGTCAAGAGTAGAAGCAAAGCGTAACATAGTGGCTAAGAATGAGACTCTGGGGGGGGCCTGGGTGGCTCAGTTGGCTAAGCATCTGCCTTCAGCTCAGGTCATGATCCTGGGGTCCTGGGATTGAGCCCCACATCTCAGGCTCCCTGCTCAGCGGGGAGTCTGCGTCTCCCTCTGCCCCTCACCCTGCTCCCCTCATCCCGCTCCTGCTGGGGCGCGTGCTCTCTCTTTCTGTCAGATAAATAAATAAATAAATAAAATTCTTAAAAAAAATAAAGAATGAGACTCTGGGTTCAAATTCTGACCCCACCACTTACCATCTGCGTGATGTCAGGTGTCAGGCACCTTTCTGGACTTCACTTCCCTTATCCCTAAGGTGGAGATCATAATATATTCACTTCAGAAGGTTGCTAAGATGTTTAAATGAGATATAATGCATGAAAGAACTTCATGCAGCACCCGGCACATTGTAAGCCTTAATAAACAGTGGCAATTATTATTGCCATTAATAATATAATTAAGCAATAACACTCATCCATGTTTTATGGGGAAGCCCAGATTAAGGAAAGTGATATCAGGCATTCCCTGATACTTTGCCATCAGGTTGAGAATTTCATAAGGACAGGGACTGGGCTTCTCCTGTGGGACTAAGAGTTCGTTTCCTGTGGCCAGGCCTCTTAGACGAAGGTCAGTGTGCCAGATCTTAAAGGTAGGGTTCAGCAGCTTCAGGCCTGAGAGCTGAGGGAGGTGTGTGAAGCCCTCCTTGTTGGGGGATGTGGGTTCAGGTCCTACCCCTGCCTCAACTGTGGGGGGGGAGGGTGGAGAGAAGTTTCTCTCCTGAGTGCCTGCTTCTCACAGAGCCCTTTATGTGCATAAAGGCACCCAGAAGTCTGACCCCATTAGTGGGAGAGAAGCTCATGATGTGAATCGGGCTTTTCTTCCTGGATCTTGGTTAGCGAGTGTGGGAGAAAAGTGAACAGCTAATTGAAAATATAATTATAATGCACTGTCCTTTGTCTACCGAATGGAGCCTCCAGACCCCACTGTCTGCGGAATAGTTTGTTTCTCGAGTTGGGGAGGACTCTGGAGCCAGCCACCCGGAGACAGCCCCCACGGGTTGGGTAACGTGGCTGGCTGGGGCTCCGCAAGAGGCTCAGGATTGAACCTCCGTCCCGCTCTCCCTGACCGCCGTCTGGCACACCTGAGCTGACGGAGCCCTCAGGAGAATGCTGAGTTCAGTGAGATCCTGAGCGGGCTGCTAGGGAACCAGGGAGGGAAGGGATGAGGCCAGGC
>NC_138383.1:22376425-22470891 GCF_054177405.1 Leptonychotes weddellii
TGTGCTGCGGCTGGGGGGAAGGGAGAGTGTCCTCAGGTCTGAGCTCTGGAGGGATGGAGAGGGGCGGCACTGGGATGATGAAGAGGAAGGAGAATAGGCTCTGGGAGGGTGCGGAGGAGCTGCTGGGTGTTGGTTTGGACAATCTGACAGTTTCAAGTATCTCTGGCTGTCCACGGGGTAGACCAGGAGGGGCTCGGAGCTCAGGGGACAAGGTCATAGAGCTTTCAGGAGGTCACGTACAGGCAGGTGAAGCGAGGGGAAAGGAAGGTCACCCAGGGAAATCACGACTAAAAAGGCCGAAGCTGGACATCTGAGCAGTCTCAATATTTAAGAGGCAGGTGGTGGATGGGGCGGTGGGGGGGAGTGTGGCAAGAGAGACTACAAAGGAGAAAGTAGAAGGATGGGTGCACAGGAGAAAGACATACAGGCGAGAGATGCTCATGAAAGATACACATGGATATGAGCAGATGTGTTTGTTAATGCCTAGAAAAAGTACTGCAGAATCCACGCGGGTGGTTGGCGGTGGTACTTCCGGGATGCGCAGTAGATAAAGGGGAGTTTCCATGATCTATTCGATATCCTAACATTACTTGATTATTTTACAATGAGATATATACATGCATTACTTTCACAATTTATTTTTTTTGTTTTTTGGGTTTTTTGTTTTTGTTGTTTTTTTACTTTCACAATTTAAAACAAGATAGGAAGTACTCGAACTGTCCATTAACAGGAAAATGGATAAGTCAGTTGTGGCATGGAATACTCCATAGCAGTGAAAATGAATGAATTGGAATGAGCTGGATAAAACTCATCAAGTGTTAAGCAAAAAAAAAAGCAAGTTGCAGGAGGATCCCTATGGTATGATTCCATCTATGTGGAATTTAAAAACATGAAAAACAGAGATCCATATTATAAATAGACACATATACATGTAGTATATATATGCAACATATAGACATATACTCATGGGAATAACCGATAGGTGCAGGAGAGCTTCCCTCTGGGAGGGGGAGGGGAATTGGCGAGGGGACACAAGTGATTTCAGTTTTCTCTGTAATGACTCATTTAGTAAGCTGGGTAGGGAACATTCAGGTTCCCTGTGCTATTACCTAGGCATTTCTATGTGCCTGCTACAATTAATACATTTTGAAAAACCAGAAGAGAAATAGGAAAAGCCGTGGGGATGGGGAGAAGGGTTTTAGGAAAGAAGGAAAGGGTTGGGGCGCCTTGGTGGCTCAGTCAGTTAAAGCATCCGACTTTTGGTTTCGGATCAGGTCATGATCTCATGAGATCCAGTCCCACATCGGTCTCCGCGCTCAGCACAATCTGTCCCTCTCTGTCTGGTTCTTCTCCCACGGGCGCGCGTGTACGCGCTCTCTCTCTCAAATAAATAAATAAATAAATAAAATCTTATTATTATTTTTTTAAGATTTTATTTATTTATTTGAGAGAGAGAGAATGAGAGACAGACAGCACGAGAGGGAAGAGGGTCAGAGGGAGAAGCAGACTCCCTGCCGAGCAGGGAGCCCGATGCGGGACTCGATCCCGGGACTCCAGGATCATGACCTGAGCCGAAGGCAGTCGCTTAACCAACTGAGCCACCCAGGGGCCCAAAATCTTATTATTTTTTAAAGGTTTTATTTATTTATTTCACAGAGAGAACGCGAGAGAGGGAACACAGCAAGGGCAGAGGGAGAAGCAGACTCCCCGCCAAGCAGGGAGCCCGATGTGGGGCTCGATCCCAGGACCCTGAGATCATGACCTGAGCCGAAGACAGCTGCTTGACTGACTGCGCCACCCAGGCGTCCCTAAATAAAATCTTAAAAAAAGAAAAAAAGGAAGAGGGGAAGAGCCAACAGTATGAAATGTAGCAGCAAGCCCCACAGTGAAGGAGGGGCTGCAGGTGGCCCCCGGGTTGCCCTGGGGTCAGAGGTGCCCACCAGCATTACCAGCCCAGAGGCAGAGGGTCTGCTTCAGTGTTCCTGCTAAGAGCCCTGACGTGAGCGTTCTGAAACCCCATTATCAGCCAGTGGTCCCCCCGTCCCCCCCACACTGCCTCTGGGACGTGTACGTGAGGGAGCACTGAGGGTCTTTGAGGTGGCTGATGATGCTACAGGGAAGCCCATCTCTTCTCTCACCAGAGTAGATGCAGGCACGACCCTGAGAGGGACTCCTTGAGGACCCACAGTGGGGACAGCAGCTCTGCTAACCACTGCAGCTGGAGGCGTAGATTGACCCTGAGGCAGGGGAATGACCAGGCTGACTTCGGCAGGAGTCAGCGAGTCTCTGGCGCCCAGGGGGTGGGTGGGCGAGGACAGTGTTGAGGCTTGAAGGTTTGAGGAGGCAAAAGCCAAATCCCGGTGCCCAGGCATGGAGAGTGGGCGATGCCCAGGCTTGGCAGACAGCGGGCTGAAAGATGCAGTGCCAAGGTGGGGAGAGGGGCTGCCAGGGCTGGAGATCAGAGGAGTGGATGGGGGAGGGCCCAGGCACTGTCAGGGCTTGAAGCAGGAGGCCGCGGGGGCGGGGCGGGGGGAGAGTGGAGGATCAGTGAAGCCAGGGGATGGCCAGGAGGAAGAGGGTAGTGCCAAGGGAACAATGGTAGAGAGCTGGTGCCGGCTTGGGGCTGGGGACGGGGGCAGGGGTGGGCTGGAGGGAGCCCTAGAGCTTACTCTTTCCCTTGGTCTCATTCAGTTTTGCAACAAAAACAGATGCCTTTGTTGGTGAGTTTCAGGGTTCACAGGGCCCTCCAGGGTCATCTTTTCCAATCCCTTCTTTGTACAGATGGGGACAGTGATGCCCACAGTGGCGGGGGGGAGACCTGGCCTTTCCAGGGCCACCCAGTGCATCTAGTGAGGGACCTGTGTGTCCAGGTCTGTATCATACCTGTGGGGTACGAGGTGGGGTGCTGGGAGCTGGGGTGGGGGGGTGCCTGGAGGGAAGGGCTCCAGTCTTGGCCAAGGGAGCCAGTGGTCTTGTTGGGGAGGCAGGCCAAACACATCTAAGCCCAGCCAGCCATGGAAGGCCTCACGCACCGCTGGGGCAATGTTCTGGGGAAACAGTGGAATGCAGCTCCCGGGAGCTGGGACCTTTGGGAGAGGGGGTCCTAGGGAAGCTGTAGCTTTAGGAGAGCTCAAAAAAATGGGGCGGCAGTAAATCCCTTAAGAATTCATTTTCAATGGAAATCAAATGACCTACAGTACTAGAAAAGACTTTGCAAGACAAAAACACATCCTGAAGGTGGGATTATTACTGGTTTCTGGAGCTGACGTTGGTTACTCAGCTGTCCTAGGGGGTCAGGGCATGGGGCTTCCGGTCTGCAGATAATCCAGAGGCCTGCAAGTCTGTATGGGGGACAGAGCTAAGGGCTTTCTCTTAATTTTCATCAGCTGCGGGCCCAGGAACACGTACTATCAGCCAAGGACAAAGGTCAGTTGGGAAGGGCCCCTGGAGAACGTTGATCCCCCTCCTTATTTTACATTGGAGCAGACCGAGGCCCAGGGAGAAGTAACATAACCTCCAATACAATCATTTTTTCCCCAACATTTCATTTATTTCCAAGATGTGTCTGAAACTTTGCCTGTGAGTGAAGGCACGCTTGGCATTCTGGGAGGGCTCTGGCCAGAGCCGGGATGCCCCAGAGGGCAGGGAATGCTCCTCCATGGGTGCTCAGTGGAGTGAGCCTGGCTGGGCAGACAGAGGGGTGGGGATCTGCCCTGTTGTCCTCTGGTCAGGAAAGGGGCCCAGTGGCAGCCTCCACCTCAGGACCCTCCCCCACGGCCCATTTGCCTGGGAGGGCCTGAGTGCTTTGGAAGGGCAGCCCACCGCTGGGCAAGGGTGGGGTGTCCGGCAGCTCCCAGGGGCTGCAGGATGGGACCCATTTAGCCTCCATAGTCATCTGACCCCCATGACTCAGGCCTGGCCCTGCCCATGGAGGGCAATGGGCCAGTCTGAGCTCATCACCACTGCCCGGAGCAGAAGTGGTAAACAAGTTCACCCTCTGCCTCCCGCCCGTGAGAGGAAGCAGGAAAGAGGGTGAGGTGGGGGCCCCCAAACATCCCACCTGGCCCAAGCCATCTACATAACACACGTCACGGGTGTCCATGGAGCCTGTGCTGGGCTCTTACAGGTGGGGGACGTGTGGGGAAGTGTGTTTGCCTTCACGCATGTCCTCAGGGGAGCTGCGGCCAACCTTTTCTGGGGGCCAAGTTGGCCAGGGCTCACGGGGACCATTTCACCCCATCCCAGGTATCTGGGGGCCACGTGTCATAGGCTCATGAGGCTGGGCCTGAAGGCTAGGGGGTCCCCATGGAGTAACACCTGGTTTGACCTGCTGGATCTCCGCCTCCTGGCCTTCAGGCCTCATGGCTCAGACCCATGTGCTGAGGGGTCCCTATGGCCTCTGGGAGCCTCTTGGAGGCTGCAGACAAATGTTCCTGGGCTATTGCTTTGGCCTGCCTGGGCTCGTGGCAGCGTGTGGGAGGGCCCTGGCCTCAGCACCTCCCCTCTTGCTGTGGGCCTCCGGCTCCTTCTGTCCTTCCACCTCACTCTCTCTCCTTCTGTCCTCCTCTGCTCCCTCCCTCCCTCCCTCAGGCCTTTCTCTGTCTTCCTCCTTTTCTTTTATACCCACTTTCCCCATCTTTCCTCCACCTCCCCTCTCAGCCCAGTAACCGGCATTGCTCTTGGGAGCCACCAGATGGCAGCAGGGCACCGCGGGTCCCATCCTTGCTGGAGGCTCCTGCCCTATCCCCCCACACGCCCCTGCCGCCAACCAGGGTGATTAACCACCCCTCACCCCTCACAACACCCACACCCTGCCCAATGCTTTCCTGGGACTTTAAACATGGAGGAAAACAGAGCAGCAAAATATGGGCAGGGCCAGGGGTGGGGGCTGGGAGCCCCCTGGGGCCGCTCTAATATCCACCCCCCCCACCGCAGGGTAACACCTCGCCTTTACTCCTGGAAACCAGGAGGGCCTGGTGAGCATCCCTGCTTTACACACGAAGAAGATGAGACCCAAAGAAATGAAGTCACTTGTCTGAGTTGGGACCATTTCTGCCTTCCCCCTTTGTTCTGTGTATCTTCATGTTGTCTCTTCTAACCAAGAGGCAGCCCCTGTCTGCCCTTGGGGAACCCCCAGGCTGATGGGGAAACATTGCCCTGTCCCAGGAGTCACAGAATGGGGGAGACAGAGATGCAGCCTTCTGGGGACCCCTAGTGGTGTTGAGCCCGAGCTAGGTGAAGGTAGTCAGGGCAGGCTTCCTGGAGGAGGCAGGGGCCAAGAGCAGGGGAAGGTAGGCTTCCATGGCAGCTATCAGGCCAGGAGCCGCTCAGTGAACCTCATGTATGGGCAGCAGCTGGGGTGGGCTGCTGCAGTCCTGGAGGTAGGGGAGGGGACCCTGTTGGCCCTAATCTGGGCCAAGCTCCTTTAGTGGCCCATTGCCTTGCCCCACCCCCTCACTCCCTGTCCCACTGGGAGGCCAGCAGTGGGCTGGGGACAGGAGGCCCAGGGTGGGGTCCCTTCCCCAGGGCCCGAGCAGGATCCTGAGCCAGCTGTGGCAGTGCCCAGGAGCCAGAGAGGAGCCACCGCCCCCCACCCCCTTGGGCCCCTCTGTAATTAGGGCTATTTTTAGGCCCCTCTTCCTTCCTATTTCAGGCCTCTGGACTGGGCCGGAGAGTGGGCTGTCCTGGGGCCGAGGGCTGGAGCCGCTAAACTGGGCCGTGGCGTGGGAGCTGTGGCCACAGTGCAGACCGCAGCGGGGGCGGAGTCCTGGCGGGGGAGGGGGCCCAGGACGTGGCCAGGCCCCGGGCAGGGCTGGGTGGGGGCGTAGCCTGGCTCTTCTGACCCCTCCCCGGTCCCCTCACTGCTCTGCCCCGCGCTGGCCCATCCCTCCGTCCTGTTGCCCCCAGCCCTGCTGGTTCGAGGCGGTGAGCCCTGGGCCTAGCTCTCCGTGTGTGTCGGAAACTGTGCAAGCCCAGTGCCCTCAGGACTGTCACCCGAGGAGAGGTGCCCAGGTTGTCCATAATGATGACCGGTGTTTATTGAGCGCTTACTGTGTGCCAGGGACTGTCCCAGCACTTTACCTATGTTAACTCATTTGCTGTGGACAACAACACTTAGGAGGTCCGTGCTATTTTCTTCCTATTTTACAGACAGGAACACTGAGGCTCAGAAGTAACCCATTTTTCATGTACCAGGCTTGGTCTCACGTGGCTTGCGTTCAGGGAGCATCCTTGTCTCTTTGATGAGGTTTAAAGAGAGGGGCCCTGAGAGACACGGCTTTCTTCTTCATCTACTTGCAGACTCCACGCTGAGGGTCCCAGTGCTCAGCTAGCACGGCTCCTGCTGACGATCGGCTTGTCCATTGTCCGACAGTCCGTGGCCTGTCCTGCCGGCGGAAGGGTGGGTCTTGCCCAGCTGGTTCCAGTTAGGCACAAGAAAGCTGGCGAGGGGTATATTTAGCCCTGGTTTCTGGAGGAGCCAGAGGTCTTTCATCCTTGGAGGCGCTGGCCACAGCGGGACACAGCCCGCCAGCGCCGGGCTCACGGGCTGCAGGGCAGGCAGGCTTCGGGGCAGGGAGTGGGGTCAGGGAGGAGAAGGGGCACATCCTGAGGCTGGGGGGGAGAGTGACAGTGCCAGCCAGGGCAGCTGAGGCCGGGCTGCCACGCTCAGGATGTGCTCGAGGGCCTCTATCGGAGGTGCGGGAGGTATGGGATGGGAGCGCGGGCCCGGGGCCCCCCCAGACCAGCCGCCTGCCCCCTCCAGCCCAGGCGCTGCTGAGGCCTAGCATGTCCATGACATGGGGCTTATCATCAGGGCTTTGCCCTCGCTGGGGAGCGTGGGGGCCTACTCTTAGGAGGGGTGGGCAGGGGACAGAGTTCAAGGAATAGGAAGGGGGGTGGCCCTTCTGTTCCAAGGAGACTGACAAGTTTGGGCATAGACGTCCGGAGAAAGTGGGAGGGCTGGGGAGCAGGTACATGTGTGCAAGGGAAAGAGACAGCGGCATGCGGAGAGGCCACCACGTGGTGTGTTCGAGCGTGCAGATGGTGCACTCCCGTTTGACTCAGGGCCACGCGCTCCTGGGCAGTAGGCAGTCACCGGGCACTGTGTGACGGGGCTGCTGGGCTGGGATTCTGTGTCGTGGCCGTGGCCGTGGCCGTGGCCAGGTTGTGGTGGTGTGCAGGGCTGAGATGACCCGCGGGTGACCGTTGGCATTGCCCCCCTGTGGGGGACCGGGACGGCCTGTCACAATGTTTCTGGGGGGCGGCCGATGAGTGTGGCGGTAGATGAGGGGCTGTGTGATTCTGTGGGGCTGTGTAATTATCCCCCTGGATGTTGGTCTCCGTGTGTGTGACTCCGTAAACACGCGTGCGGAGGCAGTTTGGGACTCTGGCTCTGCGTGCTTGCCTGTGTGTGTGTGTGCGTGCGTGTAGACTGTCATCCTGGGTGTGACCGGGTGTGTGTGTGCAGCCACCAGCCGGCTTTCCATGCAAACAAGGCCTGCTCCCGCTGAGGGTCATGCCCTGTTGTCCTTCCGGGGAACCCCCACCCCAAAGCCACAGGCCCTCTGGGCCTGAGGGAGGGAACCCTACAAGGTGTAAGCATCTGTCTCTCCCCTAATCCTCTCACCCCACTCCCTCCGACCGACCGGCCGCGCAGACGGCAGGCTTCTACCTGCCCCAGGGCGGGAGGCAGGGCAGAGAAAGAGGAGCCCGCCCGCCCGCCGCCCCTCTGTCTCTGAGCTCAGACAAAGAGCTCACCCTGGTCTCTGTGGGCGTCTGGGAGACGCTGGGGGGATTAGCGGCCCGCACCGCCCTCTCTCCACCTTGTGCCAGCCCACCCGGCTGGCACCAGCACCTGGGCGCCCAGGGGCGGTGCCCTCACTGCAACCTCTCCAGCTCAGTGTGTGTGTGTGTGCGTGTGTGCGTGTGTGTGTGTGTGTGTGTGTGTCCTCCCCCAGAACCCTGGCGGAAACAGAGGCACAGCCCATGGAGAAGCAGGTCCTGGGGCTCACCTCTCCCACTGCGGGTCGGGGCTGGGTCTCCCCTTGGTTTCTACGTCCCCATCAGCCAAGCGCTGACCTACCAGGCCTCCATCCTTGTTGGCACCTCTGTGCCTTCGAATATCATTCCTGGCCCTTGCACCCCTCCCCCACTGCAGACTGCTGCTCAGACCTTCCAGTCCTTTCCCTTTGCATTCCTGGGGGAGGTCCTGATGGGGCCCCCCCGCCCCGTGAGCCTCAGAGCAAGGGAGGAGGGAGTGGACACCCCTGCTGTGTCAGCTTTGGGTCAGGAGGGATGGGCTCAACGGAGGAGACTTTGGGAATGACCTTGGGTCTCCGTTGCCCCTTGGGAATCTGGAGAGCTCCTGTGGCTTTTCCTCCATCGGGGAGAATGGGAGTAGGGTAGGGTCGCTGCCTCTGAGTCTTTGTACCATGCAAAACCAGACGTGATTCTCAAAGTTCTTTCACGTTAACTCTCGTTGGATTTTCCTCAACAGATAGGGCAGGGATTGCTTCTTTTCCCCATTTCACAGATATTTAGACCGAGGCTCTGCGAAGTTAAAGGATTTCCCCGAAGTCACACATCTGGTGAAGAATAGGGCCAGGATGGACCCCAGGGTCTTGCTTGGTGTCAGGAGAGCCCCTTCGGCCTTGTCCCCGCCACCCCCAAAGAGTCTGCTGTCTTGAGAAACCTGGGAATGGAAACAGAGCAGCGGGAGCTGGGGGAGATGACCTGGCCCCTCCCTGAGTCACACCCCGTCCTTAAGCAACAGGGCTTCATTCCGTGGACAGGTCTTGCTGTCCCTCCCGTGCTTCTGGGGCTCTTTGTGGAAACTCCTTTCCTCTCCCTGCCAAGTGGGTTGGCATCTACTTTGTCCTAAAGACCTCTCCCTATTAATATTTTCCACAACAATGTGATTCTGTAGGTTTGGTCCCCTCCTGCTGCAGGTATGTCCTTTCGTTCAGTCTTCGGTGGAGACAGCGAGGCATGGGTGCCATCCCATCCACGGGAGTAGGCTGCCAAGAAGGAAGCTCGATTTCCCAATGGCTGGGAGGCCACGGAGGCTGGGAGCTGGCTCAGTGCGTTGAAAATAAGTCATGATCAATACATGTAGATGGACATATAGTGCTGAGTGGGTGGGTAAATCTATGGAAGAGGGTGAATGACTGCACAGGTGAGGGGATGGGGGTGCATAGGTGGGTTGTGGGTGAGTGGTAAGTGAGCAGGGGGGACATGTGGATGGGTAAGTGGGTGGTGTTTGAATGGATGGGTGGGCAAGTATTTAGGTAAATGGGTGCATGGGTGAATGGTTGAATGATAGATTGTAAGGTGGTTGGAGGATGGACGGATGGAAGCGTGGATGGATGGATGCATGGATGTATGGAAGGATGGATAGATGGAAGGAAGGAAGGAAGGAAGGAAGGAGATAGATGGGACAGTGGGTGGATGGGTATGTGAGTAGATTTGTGGCGGAAATCTTGGAGCCTGAAGGTGCCTTTAGAAGACCAGCTATACACAGGGAATGAATTTTCCACAACTACCTCGGTTTTGGTCAGCTCTCAATCATCTGGACTGATGGAGAGAAACCATGTCATGGAAAAATCTAGAAGATGCTGATTGGTCTCAACCTGATTTATGTCATATTCGGGGGTGGGGGTGGGCAACTGGCTCTCACTTATGAAGTCTGAGGGTCTGAGCATTTGGGACCTGTCGGTCACACAGGCTGATGTGGCTCATCTGGGGAGTCCAGCTCTGACTTTTCTCTTGCTCTGCCAACACCTCGCTTTGTCTCTTGCTGGGAAGGACAGCCTGTCCTCCCAGATGGATACAGAGTGCCGACAGCACTGGCCTGAGTCTCCTGCGTCTTTCTGGCAGGCTCCCTCTTCCCCTAGAGTCAGGGAAAGCTGACTGCACTCTCTGAGGGTTCAGGGTTTCTTTCAAGTTTCCCTGAGATTAGTCAGCATGGAGAGGCTCAGAATCACGGAGGTTAGCCTGGCATCTGCCAAGCAGTGTGATGCTGTCAGGAAATTGGGAGCAGCAAGGCTGCCCTGACAACAGAAGGGGGACAATGGCAAAAGCTCCCTGAGCTGTTCCCCAGAATGAGAGGAGGCTACCGGAAGCTGTAGCAAGATGCAGAGCTCAGGGGCACCTGGGTGGCTCAGTCAGTTAGGTGTCTGCCTTCGGCTCAGGTCATGATCCCGGGGTCCTGGGATCGAGCCCCGCATCGGGCTCCCTGCTCAGCAGAGAGCCTGCTTCTCCCTCTCCCTCTGCTTGTGCTCTCTCTCTCTCAAATAAATGAATAAAATCTTAAAAAAAAAAAAAAAAGACACAGAGCTCAGATGCCAGGGACGAGGTGTGCTTGGCAGGGGGATGGGTGGGGTGGGCTGTGGAATCATTTCTCTGTCCCATCCCAGGTACCAGGCCTCTTCTGGAGACGACTTTCTTTGGGAGGGGGGACTCTGGATGACCCAACTTTCCATGATAATTAAAGGAGCCTCATGCAGAGCACCTGCTGGATGCCAGGCACCTAACATACATTCTCACAATTTCCTTTCAAGGTAGGGAGCCTTTCCCTCCATTTTACAGATGAGGAACCGGGCTCAGAAAGGCGGAAGAATGTGTCCAAGATTACCTGTCTAGGAGGTCATAAAATCAAGATTCCTCTTCAGGTTGGCCTGGCTTCTCTGCCTCATGCAGCCTCTCATTTCTGAGACCCCCTCCTCCTCCTAGAGTCTCAGGTCCAGCTGCAGGAATGGGTCCAAGGAGCAACAGCTTGAAGGACATATCAGAGAGACATAGGGGAAGCCTCCAGAAGGACTTCCTCGCCCACTGGAGGCAGAACTCTGGAGTGGGCAGATGAGGAAAAGCAGAAAGACACATTCTTTAGAGAAGGCCTCCTGTGGTGGTTCCAGCACAGTTGACTTGCTGGCCTGAGACAGGGGATGGTCAGAGGCCATCTGGAGACATTCCCCCACCCCCAGCCTTGCAGCCGAGAGGGGCTGGAATCCCCTGCCTGGCTGGGACCTGGGAGTCTCGAGAGTGAGCTTTTCTGGATTGGAGGAAAGGCAGATCATGTGGACTGGTGCTGGACGGAAGCTGGGTGGTTTGGAGCCCATCTCCGGACCCCAAATGTGGGTCTGGGGGATGCTGGGACCTATGTTCTGGGAGATGGACAGGGAGATGGTAGTTACAGAAACCGTGAGGGAAGCCTGCCCCCTTCCCAAGCCGGGCAGTCCCTGGGACCAGAAGCCTGCCATGCCCCGGGGATGTGGGGAGGGCAGCGGTAGAGCCTGAGCTAGAGCTGAGGCCTGGCCGGGCTGGGGACCAGGTGGCTCAGACCCCTGACCAGTCGAGGGTGGAGGGCTGGGGGCTGGGGGCCGGGGCCGGGGAGGGTGGACGGGAGGTCCAGGTGGGCCTGAGCAGAGGGCGGCCCCTCTGGTGTCTCCCCTTGTCCCGTTGGCCTCCTCCCTCTCTCTTTGATGCTTCTCACCACAGACTTCAAACAGGCTGCCCTGTGCTTCCACCCGCCGTCCATAATTAGAGCCTCTCGCTCACTCCCTTCCCTGCTCTGCTCCGGCTCTGGCTCTCCTGTAGCTTTTCTCTCTCCACCCTCTCCCCTTCTCCCTCTTTCTCTTTCCCTCTGCTCCTAGATCTCTGGCTCGCAGGCTCTCGAGCGGTCCCCTGGGCCCCCCGGGCTGCAGTTCCGCCCTCCCTCATCCTCCGCCGGGCGCAGTCTCTTCTCTCTGTCTGACTGTCCGCTTGGCTTTTCTGTCTTCCTTGCTGTAGCTTTTTTCCATCTCTCCTACCTCTGTCTGTGTCTCTCCTTTCTCTCCTTCCTTCCTTTTGAAGTGATCTGCACCCCATTCCCACGCTGAAGGCTGTCCTCGGCTGTGCCTCCCGGGGTTGAGACTGGCCCTGGGACAGGCCTGAGGGCTGTCGGCCTCCTCCCCGTGGGAGCCCTCTGGGCTCTCAGCACAGCCCCCAGGGCCTCCCACTCCTCCCTGGACTTCCTCAGGCCCTTCCCAGCTCTGGTTTTTCTGGCCAGGCTGACCTCCCCCTCAGTGGCCGCCGTCGTGACCCTACAACAGGTGATGCCTTGTCCATTCTCTTTCCTGGGAGAAGATTCAGGGTCTCGCCAGAAGCCTCTCCGAGGCCTGGGAAATAGGGGATGAAGAACCCTACAAATCCCTCCCCTCCCCGCCCCCAGCACTGGGGCTTGGGCTGGACCTTGAGCCCTGCTGGGGCCCCGGCATCCTAGCACTCTCTGCCAGGCAGGCAGAGGGCTTCCCCCCCCCGCACCCCGACCAGGGAAGAGGCTCGCAGTCCCCTGTGTCCCACCCCCAGGGCACCTGGTGTCCCAGACTCAGGCCCCCTTGGAGGGACTGGCCTTGAGGGGCAAGCCTTGCGCAGTAAGTGGTCTGGATGTGGATAGACCCCCTAGGGCAGAGAGAGCTGGCTTGAGCCCTCCCTCGTTGCTGCAGTTCTGGACTGGCCCCGTCCTCCCTGGCCTGTGTCCCAAGGGTGCCGTGAAGGGGTGATAATCAGAGGGAAGTGACTAACCTCTAGCTTGGGCATGATGTTTTCCAGCTAACAGTGCCCTTCCCTGATCATGTGGGAGCCTCCTGACCTCCACCATGGGTGGGGAATGAGATGACCACATCCTTTTTACAGATGAGGACTCTGAGGCTCAGGTATGCCCCAGGTGCTCCCTCCAGGGCTTCTAGAAGGGGAGGGCAAGCTGGCAGGGCTGGGGACTGCACACCATGGGGGACAGCCGGGACACCTGGGCGGTTCTGGTCAATTCTAGGTTCTAGACAAAGATGGGCACCCACTGGGGAGGTGGGAGCTCAGGAGTTGCGGGGCTATACAGGAACCCCAATATTGGGCCTTTCTGGACAAGTCCCAGGAAAGACCATGCCTGGAGTGTGCTGGGGGCGGGGATCAGGAACTTGATGGGCTGGGGGAACACTCCCTCAGAGTTGGCAGAGGGGGCTTGGTCTGGCAGCCCAAGGATGTGTGAGTGTGTGTGTGCACGACGGTGAGGGAGTGTGAGATGATGTGTGCATGTGTGAGTGACGGGGTGTGTGTGCGAGCTCGGTGTACATGTGATTCTGTAGGCAGGTGTGGGAGCAGGTGTGCGTGTGTGAGGGAGCGTGTGCGGTCGCGGGAGCCAGGCTCTGAAAGGGAATGAGGGAGAGGGACGGCGTCAGCCACCGAGTCCCCAGTGTGTACGTGTGTATGTGTGTGAGCGTGCATGCGCACTGCCCCGGCTCTCAGACGGTGAGGGTGTGCACATAAACACGGACATCCACAAATGTGAGCAAACAGCTGTGAGAGTCTGTGCCCGCGTGCGTGTGTGCCAGGTTCTCTCCCCACCTTTGGGATGAGCAGCACCGGGCCACCTCCCGCCTCCCTCCCCTTCCTCCTCCTTTCTCCCCTCCCAGCTCAGCTGCCCTTTGAGGACCAAGTGCCAGGACCACTCCCCACTTCCAGAGGCACCCTGGGGACACTCTTTTCTCCCATGGCTGGCAAGAAGGGGGTCCTCAGAGCCCAGGTTAGGGTGGCTGGTTCAGGAAGGACGGGCGCAGTGGCCCCTATCTCTGAGGCCAGGGCGCAGAGGAGAGGAGGAGGAAAGCCGCCTCCTGGCCTCCTTCTTCCCCACCATCCCAGCGCAGTGTGGGAATGGGAAGGACAGAGATTGTTCCGTGCTCGCGTCGGAGTCCTGAGTGTGTGTGACCGTGGGACCATGTGAGGTCAGGGAGGCGCTCCAGGCTCGCTGGCCCCTGCCTCTCTGGGTCTCTGTTCCTCACTTGTGAAGGCCTCTCCTCCTGGTTCCAGCATCTGGCTCCCTGGTTCTCACCCTCTCCTGTACCCCAAGAACCCTGGCCTGTTCTCCCAACTCTGCCAACTTGGCAGGGCCTCTGGTCTGAGGTTCTTGGCTGGGGAGAAGGCCGGAAGAGCGAGGGAGGGTTTTTTGTTTTTTGTTTTTTTCTTTTTGCCTTAGAAATTGGGGATTTGGGCTAAGGTTGGCGTGCTCACCCCAGACAGACTTGTCTGAGCACACCTCTGCGGCAGGGAGGGACCGACCGGTCTTTCTGTCACCATGCCCCGGGGTGGGGGGCCTTGGGCACGGGAGCAGAAGAGCACCATGGCCAAGGGCACACAGCCCGTGCTCTGAGGAGCCCCAGTGTGAGGAAGGAGGAGCAACCCTGGCCTGGGACCCCTTGGTTTGATGGGAGAGACGAGACACACTGGGTACCGAGAGAGCTGGCTCCACGCGGTGAAATAAGGACACGATGAGCAGCCAGCCAGAGCCTGGAGATCCACAGTGCTTCCCAAGGCCTAGGCTCAAAGTAGCCACTCAGTTCTCTGGATGAATGAAAGGAAAAAAGGAAGAAAGGAAAGTAGGAAGGAAGGGAGGACACCAGAGCTGCAGGGGACAGGGGGACAGATGGAATTGAGCTGTGAGGCTCTGGGCAGCTTCCTGAAGGCCACCGGGACAGAGACCCCCATCTTCACCCTGAAACTCGGCATGCTGTGGCTGCTGGCAGATTTTGACCATTGGGGGCCTCACCAGGACCCTGGCTCCGAACCCTCTGGACTGTCCCTGCTCCATTGTCTCTTCTTCCTTCTGCCTCAATCTCCCACTAATATTTTGGGGAGACTATCTCTTCAGCATCCCAGAGGGCTGTGGAGGGGCCCCCTGCTTGCCCCTCCTGGGAGAGACCACTCAGCTTTTGAGGAGCAAACAGGGTCCTCTGCACCAGAGGGCGGTGTGGGAGGCCCCTTAGCTCGGGACCCCTACCTTCTCAACTTCTGGCTCGCTTCCCCCTGGCTCCCACTCCCTCCTGCCCTCTCCAGATCCAGGAGATCCTAGCCTGCCTCAAGGACACCTTCCCAGTCCTCAGCCAGGGGAAGAGCGCAAGGGGGTGGTGATAGTGGAAAGAGCCACCAGGTCATCTCTGTGGGGGCAGGTGGGGTGGGGAGATTGCTGTGGGGAGTGTTGGAGAATGGAGTCCCTGGGGGTATCTGGGACCCACCCATTTCCAGGTAGCCTGCTTGGCTGCAGCCTCAAAAACGAGGCTTAGAGAACCCCAGAGGTGAGTGGGTGAGTGGGTGGAAGCAGGCTGCAGGCCACTCCCTTCTGGATGGTTCCAGCACCCGTGAACCCACTCTGTTCCTGTGCCCAGCTTTCTGCCCTGGAGCCTTGTGTTGGGAATCCAATGGGGAGGCAGCGGGTGGGTCCTGAGACCTGAGACTGGTTTTCCCCCATCACCTGGGGAAACAGGGCGTAGGGAATACATATCCCCATCTGACTGCTTCCAGCTTCAAGGAAGAGGGAAGTGGTGGGTGTGACCAAGGATAGAAGGATCTAGAATTAAATCCTGGTGGTAGATGGGCCCATTCCTTCTTTTCTAGAAGGTCAAGGTTTTGGAGGGCTGAGAGTGGGCTGGCCCTTCGCCAAACACTTGAGTTTGTGAGCACTTTTCAGTTTACACATTCACACATCTGATCTCATTCAGAGCCTGGGGAGTCCTGAGACGCAGGCAGGAGTGGGCTTGATCCCCCCACTTTGCAGGTGAGGAGGCTGAGGAGGAAGGCACCGACAGTTCAGGAAGAGCGCCCGGTGCTGGGGTCAGGGGCCCCTCTTTCCCACTCTGCCTTATTATTTACCACATTCAGGAAATCATTCGGTTTGGTCCTTAGAGCCGGGAAAGGCTCGGGTCCCTTGTGGGCGCGCTGTGTCTGCCTCAGACCAGGGGGGAGTGGTTGGGCTCAGCTCAGGCTGAGTCCAGACCCCTCCCCACCCCAATACGGCACAGTCCCTCAAGCGCTGGGCCCCCCTGCAGCCTGGGCACTCAGAGTCCCTTCTGGGGAGGCGGCGCCATCTCTCCAGGGGCCATGCCTGGCAGCCCCAGCCAGCATCTTGCGGCCCTGGGGCTTGCTGGGGGCTGACAGGAGGCACGGAGTCCCGGGCGGGCCCCAGACAGGGCTGCCCCTCCATGCGTGGGTGGGAGATGCGAGTGGGAGCCCTTTGATTTGGTGCCATCTTACCCAGAGCTCAGTGCCAATGCGGCCCCCTGCTGGCGGCTGGCCAGGCCACTCTAGAGCACATTTTTCTCTGGGTGACAGCCCCCTCTCCAACCTGGCCCCTGGCCTCCCCTCCACGCCCACCCCCCGCCCCCAGTAACCTAGACACGGCAACTGACCATCTCAGGACCCTCAGTCTTCCCCCTTCCTGCTCTGTAGCGAGCTCCTGCTAGAGCCAGGCGCCCAGCAGGTACATCACCCAGGGGACCTCCTCGAATCTGCCAGAGAATAGGTGTCCTTATGCCCCATTTTAGGGGATGAGGAGCTGAGGGCCAGGAAGATAGAGTGACTCATCCAAGGTCACACAGCTAGGCAGCTGGCAGAGCTGGGTTCCCGTCCATCAGGCTCCCAGGCGGAAGGAATACTACAGAAGGAGCTCAGAGCTTAGGAAGGGCTTTGAATGCCTCACTGAGGAGCCTCAGCTTGATTTTGTAGGTGGAGATTTTCCTGTTTTTAAACATGCAAGTTACACGGCAAGAGCAGAGAGCCAGACTGCCTGGGTCCAAATCCTGCCCTGAACACCTAGCTGTATGACCTTGGGCAAGTTACTTCACCTCTCTGTGCCTCATCTTTTCATCAGGATGAAGGGAATGGCAACAGTGCCTAGGCTTGCTGTGAGGATGAGGTGAGTTACCGAGCCTGAGGCCCTCTGGGCAGAGAGCAGAGCAAGGCACACGGAGCACTTTATACCTGCGTTGGTACCGGTGGTTTCTGAGCGGACCCCTCCCTTTCTTACCACCTTCCCCCACCCCCCTCACCATCCTCTCTTTGAGGAATGAAGAGACGCTGCCTTGAGTGAGGAACTGAGCCTGTGACCTGCTGTGGGCAGAGACCCCCATGGGCCCTGCAGGCTGCCCAAAGCACCTGCTCTTTTCTTGCTGGGGCTTGCGGGTGCCTGGTGGGCAGGATGTATGTACATTTGAGTCAGGTGGGGGAAGGGGGGCAAAATGGAAAAGTCTGAAGTGACCCGAAATAGCCTTCCTAATGACTAGATGTGGCTCAGGTTGCAGAAGAGGCTCGAAGGGGCTGCCTCCTTGTCCGGGCTGTAGGGGTGAAGAGGGTCTTTGGGAGCTGGGTGAGGAGGCGATGGGGCGGGCTTCTGCCAGGAGGGCTGAGAGGAGGGAGGAGTAGGCTAGGGAATGATGGGGGAGGCTGGGAGGGGATTGAAACCCACCCCTGGGTGGGAGGTTGAGGGCAGGCCTGCTGGCAGAGGAGGCCCGCCAGACAGAAAGGTGGAGACAGCAGTCACCGCCCAGGTGGGGAGATAAGTGTCTGGAGAGGCTCCCAAGCCACCCACGCCCTGTGTCCCCTCACCCCGGCTCACTCCTCCAGAGGCTGTGGCCTTCTCCCCAGAGCTCCGTGGCTCCTGGTCTGCCCCCTCTCATCTCTCAGGAGCCCACCCCTCCGCCCCCAGCTGGGCAGACAGAGCCCCCAGAGCACAGGATGGTCCCCTGGGTGACCTGGCTGGAGGGGTGTCCCAAGGCCTGAGAGGCACATGGACTTTCCTGATGGTGGCAAGGGGCAGTAGGCTGAGGGGGCAGGATGGGACCTCAGCTGTAGGACAAGGGGCTGTTTCCCAGTGGGAATTAACAGAAGAGGAACTTGTTCTTTTCCTCCCCTCCCCCCCTCTCTCCTTCCCTTTTTTATTTTTCTAGCACCGAGTACTTTGCCTGACATGTAGTAGGCATGCAATAATTATTTGAATTCATAAACAGAGCTAGAGGATGTGGGTTCTATGGTTTCTGCTAATGACCTAATGCCAGGATCCTGCGCCTTGGGCTGTGAGGACAAAAGTCGGGGCAGGAATTGGGGCTGGGGTTGGTGGTGAGGAGAGGAGGACAGTGAGAGATGTAGGGGTGACCTCTAGCATGACACCCAGCGGGGATGGGTCTGTAGCCTGAATCTTTTCTCATCAGCTGGGATCGGGCAGAGGAAAGCAAGGGAAATGGATGAAGGACGGGAATATGGCCGGAGATATGAATGACAACATTCTTTTATTTTTAAATTAATCTTCACAAACAGAACAGATAAATAATTGGACATAAAATTCCGATTATGTCCCTTGAGCTCCCCATGCTTCGGCTGTGGAAACATCACCATCACAATTTCTGCCCTATGGGATCTTTTAAATTTAAAGTTGATTAATTTGACATCAACCCACATTTATTTTTAAGTAAGCTCCACACCTGTATGGAGCCCGACCCTGAGATCCAAGACCTGAGCTGAGATCAAGATTCAGATGCTGAGGGGCGCCTGGGTGGCTCAGTCAGTTAAGCGTCTGCCTTCGGCTCAGGTCATGATCTCAGGGTCCTGGGATCGAGCCCCACACTGGGCTCCCTGCTCAGCAGGGAGCTTGCTTCTCCCTCTCCCCCTGCCTGCCACTCTGCCCACTTGTGATCCCTTTCTCTCTCTGTCAAACAAATAAATAAAATCTTTAAAAAAAAGAAAAAGATTCGGGTGCTGAACAGACTGAGCCACCCAGGCGCCCCACATCAACCCACTTTTTAAACCTTGCTCCTCCACCGCTTACTGGCTGTGTGACTTGGGCTAGTCCCTTGACTTCTCTGTGCTTCTGTTTCCTCATCTGTGAAGGGGGTGTAATAATAGTCCTCCCCCTCATCAGGTTATTGGGGGGATCATGTTTGTGGTTGTAAAGCGGCTAGAAGTGGGCCTGATGCGTGGCAAGCGCGATGTGTTTATTAAACAGAGTAAGTAAATAAACACTTCTGAGCAATGACATCTGGGAAATTGTGGCTTGGTGCACCAGTTTTAATATGTTCTCACACATATTAAAATAGTGAACTATTAACCGTACCTCTGCCTAATGTCCTTCCACACCACCCCCGGGAAAGGGTCCCGGGCGAAGCCCCCATGGCTGTCTGCGCCCAGGTGTATCTGCCGTGTTTCCATGCCGTGCTAGCCTTGGCTCATAGCCTCTTCCTGTGGGCGCCACTGCAGTGTCCTCACCGGCCTCTTCACCTTGACCTTGACCTTGACCTTGACCTTGACCTTGACCTTGCCCGAGCTCCTCCGCGGGGAGACGTCAGGGCTGCTTGTATCCCGAGTCTGCTGTTGGGAACAACACTGCACCGTGGGACGTCACTGTTCCCAAGAGGCCCCGGTGCAGGGGGGACATCCGTGCTGGGGGACTCTTCCCCCGGGGGGTGTCTGCTCCTGAATCCCAGAGATCCCATGCTCTGCCCCAGCCAAGCCCCTCGTTTTCACCTTTCCTGAACCCGGGAGGAAAGGGAGCCGGGCACCGAGCAATGGGAACAGGATAATTCCGAGGCCTGGGCATGTTGCCTTCAGTTTACCCTCTGGGCGCCTCCCGAGTGATGGGCTGCAGGACTTTCATTTGCTTGTGTTTGAGGTTAACCGCCTTCCTTAATGAGGCCGGGGATGGAGAGGGCAGGTGGGGAGAAGCCCCTGAAGGTACGAGGCCTGTGATGGCCTCTCTCGGAGGCCCCCGGGGTGGCTGTGTGGGGTGGCGGCCGAGGAGAAGGTGTCTGCCCGCCAGCGCCCCACCTCCTCCAGCCCCAGAGGATCCAGGGGAGGCCATCACGAAAGCCAAGCGATGGGGAGAGGAGAAGGCCCTAACGCGCTTCCCTCTGCCGGTCAGAAAGCCGGAATTGTAGCAGGGTTTGAGGGAAGACTTCCCATGGGACCCGCAGTGGGTAGAGGGGCCGATGGAGGGCGCGGAGGGTGTGGGGGGAAAGCTGCTCTGGGCAGGCCCGGGGGACAATCTAGGTGGCCGGTCACGCAGTGAGTCCTCTGGCTCTGCTGTGGCTTCAGGTCAAGATGGCGCCTTCAGGTCAGGGTGGCTGGGCGGCCTTCCTCCACCTGCCGCCCGAAGTCTACAGCCCAGGGCTGCGGGAGCGCCAGTCTCCACATGCAAGTCTCCATGTCCTGGGGGGGGTGTGCATGTGTGTGTGAAAGAAGAGAGAACCACTTCCTTCGTCAGACTAAGGGCTCCCATGGCAGCGTTGTATCTCCCCCATAAATGGGGGGCTCCCTGAGGGCAGAGCAATGCTGCCTCAGGGCTCCGTTCCTGCCTCCAGGCCCTGAGCCCCCCACCCCACCCCACCTCACCCTCTTGGCCTTCTGCGTTCTCTCTCTGCCCCCTCTCCCTTCTCCCCTCCTCCCTCCCTCCCTCCTGTGCACACGCACCACCAGGAGACTCCCTTTGAAGTCTTGCTGAGTCGTGTTGTTCTTATGACAGAGTAAACAGGCAGGGCCGAGCCAGGGGCTGAGGCTCTGGTAATGAGGCTTTTCCGGGGGAGGGGGCCTGAGTGGGGCTCCCATCAGATAAGGCAGTCTCTTGCTGCCTCACTATTTGCTATTCTGATGAGGGACGCAGCTGAGAGATAGGTGGGTCCAGGCCTGGCTGGGCGTGGGGCACCTGCCTGCCCATCCTGCCAGAGATGGGCCATGTGGCCATATGACTTCCAGGGTCCCATGAAGTCCTGTGTCCAAGGAAGGCTTCAGACCGGGCCTTGCACCTCCAATCGAAGGTGGGGACCCATGGTTGCCTCTCTCACTCAGAGTAGAGCCTTCACCAAGCTGGTAGAGAAAGGATTTGGGTCAGATGCCAGGAGGAACTTCCCAGGTCATAGGAGTGCATGACTTACCCGTGCCAGATCCGGGCCTGCAGTGGGGCAGTTAGGGGAGGAATCCCCTGCTCCAGGCTTTGAAGGGCTAGCCTGCTGGCATGGTTCTGGGAGTACGGGGCAGGGCGTGGGCAGCAGACAGGAGAAGGAAGATGGATGCTCGAGAGTGAGCAGTGAAAACACTAGAAGCTCATATGAGGCTCCTGTATATACAAAAGGAATACGATTGGTCCTCTGCTGGCTCATTTTCCTCTTCCACGTGTAATTCTCAAGTCATACGAAAACGCTGGGGAGAGAAAGGCCAGCAGTGGGTTCGGCTGAGACCTGGATCCTTCCCCAATGATGGGAGAAGGGCACAGTCCAGCTCCAGGTGAGTTGTACCAGTAAACAATGGAAACCTACAGGCGGGCCTGACTCCTAGCCTCTCCACGTGCTTTCTGAGCGGTCTAGGAAAAGGGCACATTCACTCTGCTCAGAGCGGGCCTCAGTTTCCCCATCTTTGACACGAAAATAAGAATTATAGTGTCTCTCTCATTGGGAGAATGGAGAAGATGATTCCTGTAAAGCCCGTCACACAGAGTCTGGCACTCACTGGGCTCTGGTGATTCCTTCAAAGGCTGCTTTCAAATTCTCATTTTCACAGCTCTCCTCCTGGAAGTTCTTCCTGTCGTCTGGCCTCTATCCCTCCTCTGATCATAACAAAGCGTCACCTTTCCAGCCCCTGCGGGGAGCAGGGTAGGTGGGTATGTGTGGGTCCCTTCTGGCCTCAGTTTCTCCCTTCTTAAATGCTGCCTCCCTGCTTCTTCCCCTCCCCACCCCCCAAGCCTGCATGGTGAGATAATGTCTAAGAGATACTTGGAGTTACTTGGAGGAAGAGGCCAGACAGCGAGTGACCAGAGGTGATTATCTGGCATGACTAAAGCTGTGGTTTCCCTCCCCCCAGCCCGGGCAGAAGGGAGGGGGACATCTGAGGTCGTGCTCTAGGAGGAACTTCCCGAGAAAGCCTAGACCTGGGGAAGCCTAACTTGGAGTAGGGGAAAGAAAGGGAAAGAGGAAGGAGGCTGGGAACTGGGCTTCAGGTGGATTTTCACAGGGGAAAAAAAAAAAAAAGCTACCGCCAACAATAAGTCATCCCCTTTAGGAGGAGCTTCGAGGCAGGGGGCTGGCCGAAATACCTGGCCCCCCAATACCCCTGCCCCGGCATCTCGGTCCCATTCACCCTTCCTGTCTCCAGCTCAGCCTGCCTCCTCTGTGGACACCTTGCCCTTGACCCCTGGCCCTTCTTCCCTCACCTCCCAGCCTGGCTCCTAGCCCCATCTCCCCATCTCACCCCTGCCCTGGGGTCTCTGACAGCAGCAGCCCAGGTCCGGATGCCTCTTGTCCCTGCGGGTGGAAGGCCCACTCTCCGCCTCTCTCTCTGCCCACCCCGTCCCCAGAGTCCTGCAGAGGGCCGGGGAGCGGCCTGCCAGGGGTGAGGGTGGGACTGGGCGGCTGGACTCTCTCCTCCAGCTCCCCGGGCCTCCTGTCCAGAGACCGAGCCGGTGCGGAGAAAGCGTGCAGTTCCCACTCAGGCCTCTGGGTGCTGCCCCACAGCTGTGCTTGGGCCCTCCCCGGCAGGGCCTTGGCACCTGGCAGGTGCTTAGCTTCCCCCCAACCTTCTTCCTGCCCCCCCACCAGGGGCCGCCTTCATTTAGAAAAGAGAAGCGCCACTACTACTGAATATTTTCACTCCCCTCACCTCGTTTGCTCCCGGTTATTAGTCTTGCCGGCCCCCATTTTACACATGGGGAAGCTGAGGCAAACGAGGCCACCAGGCTTGCCCCGTCTCTCACAGAAGGGGGAGGAATCCTGACAAAGACTTGGAAAGACCGGAATGAGTCTGTGGAGCAGGGGTAACCTCAGTGCCCGTGTGTGGGAAGCTTGTTCTGGTCCCTCTCGGTGCCACGAGAGGACAATGCAAGAGGAGGGCCCGCCACGGGGGACGGAGCCTGAGCGGGGCGCCCAGGCCGGCCTTCCCATCCAGCCTTCGCTGCCGTCTTGTGGCGTGAGCTTGGGCGAGGCCCCTCAGTGGTTCCCTTGTATCAGTTAGACTTTCCATCCACAGGTGTGCAGGGAAGTCGCCTTCAGGGACATTTGGACAGTTAAGGACGGTGTTGGGTGAGGGACCTTTGTTCCCTGAGCTCAGCGGCAGGGTCTCCGCTTTCTCTCCTTCGTGTGTTGACCTGTGGGTTGTCAGAGCTGTGGGTTGTCAGCCAAAAACCAGCCAGTGGTGCAATCAAAGGGAGAACCTTCAGAGCAACCCTCAATTCCTTCCAGAGCCAGGTGCTCATTTCACTCTTTCTCTTTGCACTCACACAGCAGACCCTTACTGCACACCCGGGCACTGCACACCCACAGTGGCATGTCTGCTGTGTGTGTGTGTGTGTGTGTGTGTCCTGGAACAGGCAAGAGACAAAGCCCACACAATGTGGTAAGTGCTTTGACTGGAGAAGCAGCAGCAGGAGAAATGGATGGTGAGAGACTCACTGATGTGGTTACCTCAATTACCCCTAACTGATCCTACTCTTGGCGCTCTAACTAGCCAGGGGAAGTCCCGGGCTCAGGGGGCAAAGCCCTAGGTGGTTTTCACCAGGAGCCAGAAGGCTGGGTTCGAACTCAGGACTGGCTGACTGTAAAGTTCCGCACCCCCCCTCCACATTGGTCCATCCTAGACAACAGCACTCGTTGGAGGCGGTCAAGCCTAGGACACTTGGCACATGGATGATCGAACGAGTGAATGAATTCCTTAACTGGCTTGGGTTGCAAGTGTCTATTTCATGTGTGGTCCACGCGGGCACATCTCCGCAGGAAACCAGACTACAGGGCTGGGGGCCCCTTCGCCTCCGTGAGGTCCAGCACCTTCCATGACCTGTACTTTTTTTTTTTTTTAAGATTTTATTTATTTGACAGAGAGCACAAGCAGAGGGAGAGAGAGGGAGAAGCAGGCTCCCTGCTGAGCAAGGAGCCCGATGTGGGACTCGATCCCGGGACCCTGGGATCATGACCTGGGCTGAAGGCAGCCGCTTAACTGACTGAGCCACCCGGGTGCCCCTATGACTTGTACTTTTACCTGGCCCCGAGCAGTGCCATGAGGAGGCCGAAAGAAGTTTGGCTTTTCCTGAGAGCTGGGGGTAGGAAGGCTGGGCAGGGATGCCTCTGGGTCCCCAGGGCACGTTAAGAGGTCATCGTGTCCCTCCTCTGGCCTCCATGGCAGCCCTCAGCCCTCCTTAGCCCCTCAGACAGGTGGGCAGGACCTCTTCTGAAATGACCAGCCTCTGGCACAGAGCCTGGCACTTAGTGGGTTTGCAATAAACATCATTCAGCAGGTGTCATATGAGAAGAACAAGACACTGGGGAAGGGTCTTTGTCATTCAGGCCACTTGTCACAGGGAAGTTCCACCGCCCTCCCAGTCCCACTGTTCTCCCTGGGGCTACAGAAGGCTGGAAGCCTTCTGCCCACCTGGTTTAAGTCCTCCCAAATAGCACCCTTTAGGAACTGCTCATCGGGCTGGTCTTTGCAGAAATTCTTAAACTTCTGAGAGTTTCTGATGGGCTTGGGGGTGGGGACTTTGGCAGCAGTATAAAATGCTGCAAAGTTTCCTGGGTCTAGTGAATTTCAACGCAGAGACTGTGGGAATCTGCATTTTGAACAAGGGCTCCCCTAGTTCTGATCCATGCCCTACATTCTGAAAAACAAAAGCTCGGGGCCTATCTCCCTGAAGGCTGGGAAATGACCTTGAGCATAATTCTGGTCTTCTTCTTTCCGAGAGGAGCCATGTTTTATTTCTAGGGAACAAGATCTGGGGAGCCGTGGAAGCCTCAGGGGCCTGGGCTTGGCCCGTTAGAGCCCCTCCCACACTTGCTGAGACCTACCGTGTACCAGCACCCGGACCATGGCAGGCCCAGGAGGGATGGGTGCAGGGCTAACAGCCCAGAGAAGAGGGAGGGACCCAGGTAACAGAGTGAAGCCATTCTGAGAAGAGAGCTGGGCTTGACATGTCGCTGAGGGACTTTTGGGACGTAAGAAGCTTGCCTCTGGCCACCAGGGGTCCTTCTTTGGGTCTATACTAAATCTCTCTTGCTGCAAAGGATATTCTTATAGAGGTCGTGCTAGGGGCTGGAGTTTTTCTCAGGTCTAACACAGCCTAGGGGTCCAGAAAGCAGGCAGGATGCTTGAGGAAAGTGGGGCAGCGCCCCCATCCTATGTGGCCGCCCACCTTGCCCTCTAGTAAGGAAGGGGGGTGGCGCGAACCCCGCTTCACTTCCTGGGTTCATCCCATGCTGTAAGCCACTCTTGCCTTTTCTCCTTAGAGAATACCTCACTGACAATCAGTCATCCAATTCATCCGCTGGGGAAGTTCTTCTTGATGTTTGACTGCAAGCTTTCCTGCTTGCAGGCAAGCCGTCTTCCCTTTCAGACTGAGAGAAATAAAGAGACCTGACTCCCATTCTCCTCCTGCTTCTGAAGTCTATTAAAAATGCCCCGCCACCAGCAAGTCAAACCTTACTGGCCGGGAGAGGCTCCTGCCTTTTTCCTATCCCACTTCCTCCCCTCCTGTGCTTCCCCTGCCTTCTCTCCTCCAGGACCCCCCTCCCATTTCCATCCCATGTGGAATGTAGGGAGCCTCCTGCCGACATCCTCTCCTCGAACTCCAGGATGGTGGCAGTGGGGGGGGGGGGAGTGGGCAGGAAGACCAGTTTTTCCAGCCCTGAGACCAGCCTGCCCCTCGGGGCTCTTCCAAGCCCAGTAGGATGGCAACACGGGCCTCCCCGGAATGTGGCAGATCCGGCTCTTGCCTCTGAGACAGAGGGAGGTTGGAGTAGCCAAAGTCCAGGGCCAGCGAGAGACATCCCGTCCCACTCAGGCCAGGAACCTGGGCCAGTGGCATCCCTCCCACCTCTAGTCCCCTCCCCTACTCAGCCAGAGAGCGCAGTCAGCCTGGCCAGGCCACCACTCATTTCCTTGCCCCTGGTCAAGGGAAGTGCTCCGGTTGGCCCAGTCTGCCCTCCCACATTTCCTTCTCCAGCCAAGGGCCCCCTCGTCCCCCTTCCTTTCTGTCCAGCCTGACATCTGACTTTAGGGGCCCTTCTGGGATTGAGGAAGGCACTGTCCCCTCCAGACTGGAGGTGCCTCAGGCTCAGGGACCCTGACTTTGACAGTCAGTGCCCAGTAAATATATCTACCTGCCTGCCGGACTGCTGA
Organism: Leptonychotes weddellii; assembly: GCF_054177405.1. Lineage (NCBI taxonomy): Eukaryota > Metazoa > Chordata > Mammalia > Carnivora > Phocidae > Leptonychotes > Leptonychotes weddellii. The sequence goes on from NC_138383.1 coordinate 22,402,367, forward strand.
ACTCAGTGCATGGGGACAGATACATCTGCCAGAGGCAGGGCGGGACGGGCTAGTGCCCACCACTGTGGACACGGCTCATTGGTACTCAGCCTGATCCTGCCAGTGTGGGCCTGGAAAAAGCCATCCCTCCTCTTGCTCCTCTCGCCTCTCCAACCCCTGCCTCCTGTTGTTCCCCTAGCATCAGCCCAGCATCCTCCACTCCTCCTGAAACCCCCTTGTCCCCCCACTGTCTCTGGCTCAGGATACACAGAGCCTCTTCCCTCTGCTTACTGCCCTGGCTCCTGGGAACTCTCTCCTCCATGAAGTCTTCCTGGGACCCTATTGGCTGAGACTCTTCCTCTGCAGCCCTTTTCTCCCTCAGCGAGTCTTCATCATATGGAGCCAGGAGACAAGTGGCCCCTGCTGACCGCTGACCATTTCTGCCTCCGCATGGGGGCTTGGAGTCCCCTCTGGTAGGTGGCTGGGTCAGTCTGAAGCCTGGGGGTTACCTTGGGGTGAGCTGCTGTGGGCAATCACTGATTTATACAAGGCCAGGCCGCCACTCCTTTCCTTGCCCCTGGCACTCGGTTTGCGAAGGTCCAGTCTGGTCCACGGCAGATGTGGTTCTCCACATGCGGTCTCCCCAGCTCGAGTAATATTAATATTCGTCACAATGACACCTCCCGTTTATTGAGCACCTGCCCTATGCCAGGCTCTGCGCTAAGAACCTTACATGGTTTTCCATTTAATCTTCGCAACAACCTTATTGGTAAGGACTATCATGATTCCCATTTTACAGATGAGCAAACTGAGGCTATTAGCTTCCTATGGGAAGGGGAAAAAACCTTACTCTTTTTTTAAGCCCCAGTGCCTAGCATGAACAAGCAGGTGTTCACCTGACATGAAATCTGGTTAGGGCGGCAGAGGGCTCCATGAAGAGAGGTGGGCCTAGGCCTCCTCCCTCAGGTCCAGGGATTCCAGAATCCACACAAGACAGTGCCAGACCAAGGACTGGCCTACCCTCTGCTTGTTTCCCAAGAATTCAAGGAGGAGAAGCTAGCAGGGAGAACTTTGGGACAAAGCTAGGTGGAGCCTACTGAGGCTGTGGACCCCTGCTCTGTGTCTGCCTGGCCGCGATGCTCTGGGGCCGTGCATGCGGGGGAGTGGGTGTGCACAGCCTCTCGGCACCGGGGTGGGAGAACGACCAGGACGACCTGCCAGGCCCTCTGTGCCTCGAATCCTTGATCCTGTGTCTCCGGTCTTTCTCCCGAGGCCCCGGGGGAGTCCCTGGTGGGTGGGGCTGCTGCAGGTCTGTGTCGTGATGTTCTGGGCAGAGGGCGGGGTGGGGCACAAGCCCTGATCCGGTTGGGCAGGTTGGCCCACCCTGAGTGGCACCTGTGACCAGGTGCCAACCCCACCTACCGCCCTTTGAAGTCATTCAGCCTGTACTCAAGCCTAGCCCCTCTTCTGGGTCACCTCCCTAAAAAGAACTAGGGTCCTCTCGGGAGAAAGCTTCTCTTGCCTGGGGCCAGCTCCCGTGCCGGAGAGGGAGGCAGGCCTGGGCCTGGCTGGAGGAGGTGGCAGTCTCCTTAGATCTGTCTCTACAGGGACTGGCAGGGGCCCGGCCAAGGAGGCTGAGTGAGGGGACCGGTGAAGGGAGGGGGCTACTGAAGACAGAGGGCTTAGAGTGGGGGGAAGCTCAGTGACAGGGAGCGAGTTCTGCTAGGGTGATGGGGAATGTCAAGGAGGTACTCTCTCCCACTGCGCACCTGGGCTCAGCCCATGGAAAAAGTCCTCTCCAGCAGCCCTCAAACGGTCTGGGGTGTTCTAGTCCCCCCCATCTTCATTAGCCTGTCCCCACCCCCTACCCCATGGATTGCTCTGCAGTTGGCATTTCTGTCCAGTGGAAGGTGTTGGGCAATTGCAGTTCTAAGACAAGCCCCTTAATACCCCTGCCCCACCAGCACCTTCACGCCAGATCTTCGTCCCTCCTCAGCCCCTGAATCTGTCTGCGCAGCCTCAGGGGCGTGGGGGTGGGGTGGGGGGTCGGGTGAGCACAAAACAATCACCCCAAGGCCTCAGGACGTGGCACGTGCCTGCAAGACCCAGGTCCCTTTGCCCAGCGCAGCCCAGAGGCTTGGGCCCAGGCCTTTCCCCGGCCGCCCCGCCCAGCTCCAGCTCTGGGCAGACAGACCTCTAATCCGCCAGGAGCCTCCTCCGAAAACCATTAGGCAGCTGGGCCCCAGCCCTGCGGGCCTCCAACCCGCCCTCCCCACACCCCTTCCGTTGGCTGCCCGCGGATGCCGCCCCAACCCTGCAGTCCTGGTCCTGGGCGCCGCACCCAGGGACCCCTCTGTTTTGGCTCCGCCGCCTGATTTCTACTGCTGCAGGCCGACATCTTCTTAGACCGGGCCCCCCCCCCCCGAGGCTGGGGGGCCCTGAACCGCTGGGGGAGGAGCTCAGCCCTTCCATCCCGGCATCGGGTCCCTGCCACTCCTGCCCCATGCTGCAGGTTTGGGGTGGCTGGGGACGCACCGACCTCCCGTTCCTGCTGCGGGCGGGGCCGGGGTCGCGGGCTGGCCTTGGTGGCTCCTCCGGGGCTGGGCCCGTCGCGTCCCGCCCCACCGTAGAAGCCCGGGCAGGCACTGGCTGGGCCTCCTGCCTCTCTGCTCCCCAGTCGCCCCACCTCTTCTTCTCAGCCCTGGGCCTCCTCCTCTTCCTTGGGGAAGCCTGCCCTGAGGGCCGCACTTCCTCTCTCTCGGGTAGCCCACGTTTCTGCCACGGTGGGTAGGCCACGTTCCTGCTCACCGTGGCACCGAGAGACCGGGCCTGTGCTCTGGCCTTGGGGAAGCCAAGCCACTTGACCTCTCCGAGGCTGTTTGCCCAACTGTAAATAGGGCTATTAACCCCACCTGCCGCGTTAGGGTATTAGATGAGCTTCGCCCATAAGTGTTCCGTGACCTTATGGTGTAGCCACGAAGGGCCGGGACTTGTCTCTCCCTCCAAACTGGTCAGAGACGGTCGCCTTTCAGCTTGTGCCCACGCTGGGCACGTTGGGAGAAAGGTGAGGATGGGGAGTGATCTCTCTGCCTCACAGGTCAGTAAAGACACCAGAAGCAGGTGCTTCCCCTCCTGTCCTTACGGGCCAAGAAAAGGAAAGGCAAGATAGGGACGGTGGTGTTGGAGGGTGGGCGTCTGTTGACGGAGGGTGGGGAGGGGAAGTGGCATCCTTCTCCCCAGACCTTTAGGTTGACGGGACTCCAGCTTGAGGGGAGTGACCCCCAAGCGGAGGCAGAAGACCCCTCAGGAGGGCTTCCTCCATCCTCCTCTCTTTATTCAGAGCCCCTGCAGAGAGGAGGAGGTCGGGGTCTGAGCCTCGGTTACCAGTGATTAGCAGCTTTGAGGGGCGGGTCCCCCCACAGGCCCAGGTGGCCAGGGAAGTGACATCTCACTGATGGTCCAAATGGCTCACTCGGAGGCTGGGGGAAGAGCTCTTAAAGCAGAGGAAGGACTAGCAATTGCTGCGCAGGCTCGATTTTTGGAGCGAACGCAGTGGAGTCAACCATTTTCTAATCGAGTTGGATGGCAGGAATGGCCACAGAAATGTTTATTACATGAAGCAATATATGTAATTTTGGCTGAATTTTGTCCTTCTCCTCATGAAATTCCAATCTTTTTCAGTCAGGCTCAGTGGTGTTTGCTAAATAATCACAGTTTCCATTTCTTGTTGCCTAGCACGCGGCAGAAGCTGTACAAAGCACTTGACGGGCTCCAGCTAGCTCAGCTTCCACATCTCTGCTACTCAGGGTTAATTCAGGCAAGTATTTATTGAGCATCTACTATGCGCCAGGCATTATTCTGGGTACTGGGACTGGGGATACAGTAATAACAATAATCACCAAGTCAGCCAAAACCCCTGCCCCCTTGGCGCTTACATTCTGGTGAGGGGAGGAGGAGGGAAACACGTGAGAAAACAGACGTATGCTGTCAGGTCATGATAAGCGCCCCGAAGAAAACTGAAGCAGCATAAAGGGACAGAGAGTGGTGAGGTGGGCTTCCTGGAGGTGGTGATATCGGAGCAGAGAGCTGCGTGAAACGAGGGAGCCAGCCATTTGAATATTGGGGGTCTAGCAATTGAGGCAAGAGGGACAGCCAGTGGAACGGCCCTGAGGTGGGTGCTTGCGTGGCTTTTGGCAAGTTGGCACGGCAAGAAGGCCGGTGTGGGGAGGCAGGGGGCGCTCAGGGGAGCATGGGTAGCGGGAGGCTAGGCAGGCTGAGCAGAGCAGTAGGAGAGGAGTCTATGAGGAAGGTAGTATTGTTAAGTCCATTTTACATAGGGAAACTGAGGTATAGAGACATTAAGTACTAAGTGTGGAGACTGGGCTACACCAGGCCACCTGCACTTAATCATAGAACACTCCTGCACGCCCCATGTTGGTCTTCACTTGGCGCAGGAGCCGGGGCGGGGCTGGGTCACCTCACCAGGCCTCCACATGCTCGGGTACGTTAGGATTTAAGTGTATGTGAAGAAAAAAAGAAAGGCAGACTTATAATACTATGCCTACATTTGAGGGTTTTTTTATTTTAAAGATTTTAGTTATTTATTTGAGAGAGAGAGGAAAGAAAAAAGAGAGCATGGGGTGGGGAGGGGCACAAGGAGAGGAAGAAGAAGCAGCAGACTCCCTGCTGAGCGAGGAGCCCAACATGGGGCTCCATCCCAGAACCCCAAGATGATGACCTGAGCTGAAGGCAGCAGCTTAACAGAGTGAGCCACCCAGGCGCCCCCACATTTGAGTTTTGTGTGGGTGGGAACCATGCTTTACCAGCAGCCCCAGAACCTTGCGCAGAGCTGGGCATATTGTAGTTGCTCAGTGTTGGCAGAATGAGTGGAAGAATATTCATTTTAAAGCAGAGACTGGTATTTCTAGTGAGGCCCACAGTCTATAAGGAGGTTAAGATTCTTGCTGTGGGAGGGATCCCTAGAGACCAAAGTTCAACCCCACGGGTCTGCGGCTGAGGACATGGCGGTGCGACAGAAGGTAAAGAACGCAGCTGTGTGGGAGCATGTCAGGGTGTGCCAGACTTCGTGTTGGTGCTCCCCAGAACTGGAACTGCCAAAGGCTCTTCTCTGGATTGGAGCCACCTGCACTTAATCTGGGATTGGGAGCAGTGAGCCATGAGGAAGACCCCAGTGCAGAAAAAAATCTGAGAAAAACGGGATGTTTAGGAGTCAGGGCTGGAGAGCTTGGTCTCAGATAAAGTCAGATTAGCAGGGGAAGGGAAGAGGAGATGGTCCGGCAGAGCTTCCCCCTCCACCCCACACCCCTGCATTCCCTGACCACCTGTTCACGCCCCCATCCCCCCCATGCCAGATCACCTCCACCTGTTCTCCACCCCTCCCCCCCAGCTTCTCCAACAGAGGCACTGATGTGCCCTTGGCCCCATGGGAATACCCAAAGACCTTGCACATTTTTCTTAACCCAAAGGTGTTTGGACGGAAAAAAGAACTCAACTAGAATATATATTAAGGGGACGCCTGGGTGGCTCAGTTGGTGAAGCATCTGCCTTCAGCTCAGGTCATGATCTCAGGGTCATGGGATCGAGCCCTGCATCGGGCTCCTTGCTCAGCGGGGAGTCTGCTTCTCCCTCTCCCTCTGCCCCTCCCCCTGCTTGTACTCTCTCACTCTCTGTCTCTCTCAAATAAATTAATAAAATGTTTAAAAAATATGTTTTAGGGGTGCCTGGGTGGCGTAGTTGGTTAGGCGGTGGACTAGTTTCAGTTCAGGTCCTGGGATTGAGCTCAGCAGGCAGCCTGCTTCAGGATTCTCTCTCCCTCTGCCTCCTGCTTGCTCTCGTGTGTTCGCTCTCTCTCTAAAATAACTAAATAAATCTTTTTCTAAAAAAAGAATATGTTTTAGAGCTTGCCTTTTTTTAAAAAAAGATTTTATTTATTTATTTGGCAAAGAGAGAGAGAGCACAAGCAGGGGGAGCGACAGAGGGAGAGGGAGAAGCAGACTCCACGCTGAGCAAGGAGCCCGATGCAGGGCTCGATCCCAGGCCCCTGGGATCATGACCTGAGCTGAAGGCAGCTGCTTAACCGACTGAGCCACCCAGGCCCCCTGAGCTTGCTTTTTATACTAAAACAAACTTGGAGATAATATGGAGTACGATGTGCAAGTAAGTATGTACGTGCCCATTCAAGGTAAAGCAGAGGCCTGAAATGGAAGTATTTGAGTGAGCTGCGCTGAGTGTTGTCTGTCCCCTCAAGCCTCTGCTCTTGCAGGTACCCCAGGAGGAAGGTTGAGAAGTACTGCTTGCCCATCACCACTCCATTTCCTCACCCACCGTTTGGGACTGAGCCCGCTTCAGAATGGGGGCAGGGGGCAGGTCAGCCACAGCGCAGAAAGACTATCCAGAGAGGACCAGAGCCCTGGCAGAGACCATGGGCCACACCCTCAGACAAGCTGGCAGAGCCCTCCCGGGACAGGAGTGGGTATGTAGGGAGGGTTGGTTTCTAGGTAAAAGTGTCTGGAGCTAGCTTCCTGGTGGCAGCGGCGGAAGGGGATGAGTGTGTGTCCAGAGGGGCTGGGAGGTGGCAGGTTTCAGCAAGAGGAGGCCTGAGCCACCGGCCCGGGCTGGTCCTGGCACCCAGTGCTCCTCCCAGGGCCTGCTGTGGACTCAGTCTGCTCACCATCGCCACCCGAGAGACCTGGCCCACGTGTCAGTTAGAGGGGCGGCAAGGGAGGAGGGCTGAGAGGGAGGCAGGTCACTGGCTGAGAGCAGGGCAGGGACACGGGAAGGATCAGTCCTGGAGACAGGGTGGAAAGGGAGACAGGGTGGGAGGGAAGGGTAAAGCCACGAAAACTGGGGCCTGGGTGGGGCTGGGGAGGCTCTGAGGGACGTGGAACTTCCTGGAGTTTCTCTCCGGTCTTGGAGAGAGTATTTCTGAGCGAAGGAGTTTACTGAGCAAAGGACTTTCTGATCTCCGAGGTGGGAGGACTGGGCCTGTGGGACAGTAAGATTAGGGGAAGAGGAAGGGCCCTGGGGCATCTTGTTCCTTAGCCATTTGAAGATAGGGTGGTATGGAGGAGGGAAGGGCCCTGTTCTGTGTGTTGGGGGATGGACAAAACGGCCTTTAGTCTTGTGAGAATATACCAACATTCCTGGGACACTGCTCTAGGAACTTTACCTGGATGGACTCATTTAATCCTCAAAACAATCCCTCGAGGTGCGTATTTTATTATTGCCCATTTTATAGATGAGGACACTGAGACACGGAAGGGTTAAGTCCCTGGTCTGTTGGAAATCCAAGATGTTGTCCAAGAATCTGTGAGGAGGGCGCCTGGGTGGCTCAGTTGGTTAGGCGACTGCCTTCGGCTCAGGTCATGATCCTGGAGTCCCTGGATCGAGTCCCACATCGGGCTTCCTGCTCGGCAGGGAGTCTGCTTCTCCCTCTGACCCTCCCTTCTCTCATGTGCTCTCTCTCAAATAAATAAATAAGATCTTTAAAAAAAAAAAAAAAGAATCTGTGAGGAAATCAGGCAAAAGATATAAACAGAGAGGGCTTCAAGTTCATTCATTCGTTTGTTCATTTGTCCATTCATTCATTCATTCATTGGACGGATACCGGGTCTGCCAGCTCCGTGTGCTGGGTTTCTGTGACCTGCTGTAGTCCTCACTGTGATCATCTGTGGTAGTTCTCCCACTTTCCAGGTGTGGGAACTGAGGCTCTGAGGGGTGACCTGAGAGCTCAAAGTTATATAATACTAGATCACGGCCACAGAGCAAGTAAGTAGCAGAACTAGAATCCATTTGGGTCAGGGTGACTCTTTGGGCCTGAGAAAGAGCTCTCGTTCTTGGGGCAGATAAGCCCACAGATCAACTAGGAACTGCAGGAAAATAGGAGGTAGAGTGTGTTTCTAAAAGAAATCCAGGGACTTTCCTGCAAGCGTCCCTTCCCTTTCGCGCTCAGCTCTCTGGAAGGCGGGTCTCTAACCCTGCCGGGAGGGGGTGCTCTGCCCAGCCAGGGAGGACCAGAGAGGCAGGTAAGGGAGGGAGGAGTAGGAATGATTACAAAACAACATCACGTTGTTGATGGGACAGGATGGACTCTGGGCAGCGCTTGGCTCCTTCTCCCCTCCGCCCTTTCTCCCCCAGCATGCCCCCTGATGTCGCCCGCAGGGTTGGCCGCCTCTGTCCTCTGCCTCCTGAGCCCCCTGCCTCCAGCTCTGTCCTGCTCCTCCCGCCAGGAGCACGCCACACCTGGTCCTCGCAGATTATCACACCAGGTGACTTCCTTGCCTTCCGAGAACCTGGTGGCCCATCTCCCCCTCAGGGCTGGCCCCTCCCCCACTGGTTTCCTCAAGTGGAATTCCCCCCAAGGGAGTAGCACCGATTGCAACAGGGACAAGCCTTGGGAAGGTTTCGGATTTAGGGTGAAAGGTGGCTTTGGAAAGTTCTTAAGGGCCATGCCCAGGGGCAGGACTGGCTTAGGCCTGGGGTGGGGGAGATCGAGAGTAGGGAAGGGGGCATGGGGATGGGAGGTGTTCTCTGCCCTGGAGCTGGCCAGACTGGGGCACCTGGATGCCCTTCACCTTCTCTCCAGCCCAAAGTGAGGGCCCAGGGCACAGTGGCTACTGGGCACAGGGACCCGGGCCTTGGGCCCCAAGCTTAATAGCCTTGTCCTGGCCCTCTCCCAGCCAGATCCCCCCTGACCAAGAGTGAGGACTCCATGAAGCCAAGGGGAGCTTGACACAATCCCCTTTGTAGACTACAGAACCCCAGAATTGCCTGAGTCCACTCTCAGGGTCTACACAGGCTTTTTCCTTTACTCCATCTTTTCTCAGCCCCAGGGTGTGGCTGTTTGGGAAGGGGGTGAGGTTGGTGGAGCAGGGTGAGGATGGACCTGGAACAATGGGCTAGGGTACCCAAACCCATGTGCATGAGCTCCCTTTCCTGGTGCAGGACAGAGAAGAGAGAGTTTTAGAGGCTGGGGCCTCCATTTATGCTCCCACCCTGGCTTACCAACTCACCCCCATCATCCCTCTTATCCTACCTCCTGGAACCCCCAAGCCCCAGTAGATGCCCATCTCCTTATCACCTTCTGATTTGCACTGGAGAAAAAGATGTCCAAATGAAGTGGAAGGTGAAGTTCACGAGCAGCCCTCCTGCTAGAGTCTCACCTTCTGGATGGTTTTTTGGTATAAGCATTTAAGAGGTCCGTTTGGCTCAGAGTTGGAGTGAGGGGCAAGGACTCTCCTTTGCCTCCCCTCACCAGCATGCTCTGAGTTTGTGGCCCTAATGGGACCCGGCAAACTCCGCGGCCTCTAAGAGGTGACATCACCTTGCCTTAAATGATCCCCTAGCCTCTTCTCCCCTCCCTGCTCTTCTCAAGATATCTCTGACCCCCTAGTTCCTGCCATGCCACCCATTTCCAAGGAAGCAGATGGCCTAGCCCCCTTCTGTCCTTGCCCCCCTCCCCAGGGTCCCTGAACTGTGTGGTCCTCAGCACCCAGGGCCCAGGGGGCTGGCCGAGAAGGAGGGGAGGCAAGCCCAAGCCAACTCTGGGGTCCTCCAGGGAGAGAGGGTATGTAAATCTGGCCTCATCCCCTTTCCTCCAGCCCTGCTGTCAGCTGGCCAGCCCCATCCCTTAGAGCAAAAGTGCTTCCATGCGGGAGGGAGGGAAGCCTGCTCAGCGGGAGAAAGATGGAGCTGGTCCCCCCACGTGTCAGTGAACAAATTGGGCCAATTTGGTGTGATTAGTGAAGAATTCACATCTGGCCAGCAGAGTCCACCCCCCCCACCCCCCAGCCCAGCCTGGCTCCTGCTCACCATTAGAAGCTATTTTCTCTGACGGCTCCATTCGTCTCTGTAGTGGGGGATTTGACAGCTCCCTGCCCAGCCTGGGGGGCCTGGCTCTGAGGGAGAGGCCCAAGGCCAGGCTGCTTGCCCACCCCCTTGACCTGATGCCATGAGGGATGCCATGCTCCACGCAGGGCCCAGGCACCTGCAGGTCCCATTTCTGCTGTGTGTGTGTGTGTGTAGACCTATAGCAGGGCAGGGCCTGGGGAGCAGCATCTCTATGCTTCCCCACCATCTTGCACAATAATGGTTATGCTCTGAGATCAACAGAGACGTGTGTGTGCGTGTGTGTGTGTGAGAGAGACAGTGGGGGGTGGGGGGAGGCAGGGGTCTGGTGTTTCCTAAAAGAAAACAGCTGGGCCTGTATAAGGGAGGGCCCACCCCGCTTCCTTCACCCCTTCCCTGCCCCTCCCAGAGACCCTGCTGCAGCTACCCCTCAGGAATGCCTGTGGACGGCTGTTGCACAGCTGGAAGGCTGGACCCCAGAAGTGTCTTCAAGGTAGTGCCATTGGGGGGTGTGGCCTTCAAAGCCTTGGGTCTTCCTCCCCCAGCAGTGACCCCAGGTTGCCTGTGTCGAAGGCAATTTGGGGCTATTTAAAGAAGCCTGACCTAGAGGTCACCTGGGCAAATCTCTTCCGTGGGGAATTACCACCAGATGGCAACATGGGGCTGGTCTCCTGGAAGGTTCTCCCTAGTTGCTGGGGAATGCCAAGGCTCTGCTGGGGCCTGGATTGTGTGGATGGGGGCAGGGGTCCAGGACCTCAGTCCTTGGATGAGAATTCTCCTTGGAAGAGGAATAAGTGCGGGAAGGAAGGGGTCTTAGACTTCAGCATGGGGTGGGTGGGGGGTGGGAGGCTGCTTTTCGTTGTGAGGTTATATTGTTTGGGGGGTAGGCAGAAGCTTCTGAGGCCTCCAGCATTTTTCCACTGCCGCATAGATATCTAAAGAAAACCAGGCGGAGTGAGGGGATCAGACATCTGCAATCTCTCCAATCTCCAAAGCTGCCCTGAGAAAGGGGGACCAACTGTCCCTGTTTACCCCAGACTGGGGGCTTTCTGGGATGTGGGACTGTCAGTGCTGAAGCCACATCAGACGTGGGCACGCTGGGACAACTGGTCACCTGTACTTCAACATAAGCCCCAGAGACCAGGCAGAGGGATGGGGGACAGAGCAGTTCTTCTGAGGTCTCTTGCCTGATTTCTTTTTTAAGATTTTATTTATTTATTTATTTGACAGAGAGAGAGATAGCAGGAGCAGGAACACAAGCAGGGGGAGTGGGAGAGGGAGAAGCAGGCTTCCCACCAAGCAGGGAGCCTGATGTGGGGCTCGATCCCAGCACCCTGGGATCATGACCTGAGCCGAAGGCAGATGCTTAACGACTGAGCCACCCAGGTGCCCCTCTTGCCTGATTTCTTATTTGATTTTATTTCATCCTTACCCGAGTTTAGCCTGATGCCTTATTATTATTTGTAGCCTTCTTTTCAAGGTCATGCGTCGGGTGTTGGAAGATGTTCTGACGTGGGGGGCCGATGGGGTTGGGGGTGAGTAGCATGGCAGTTCATCTCCTTCATGCTGGGGGCCACGGGCTTGGGGTCCTCGGCCCAGCTGGCCTGCTCTGCGGGGCACCGACGGCTCAGCACCCATTTCTACCTAACAGATGAACCTTCAGAACACCCACTGTGTGTGGTTTCTGCAGTTATTATCCCATTTCAGAGATGAGAGAACTGAGGTGGAGTCACTGGCCCCACGGCTGAGTTGAGGGGAGAGTGAAGCAGGGTCTCCTGGGTATCGCACTGTCCCACATGGCATCTCACCCCATTTCCTGTTCCGGCAAAGATGGCCGTTTTCTTGAGGTCAGGAATAAGCTCTCGGCCCCAGGTCAGGGCGAGTCTGCTGCTTCTCCCCTGAAGGTGGCCTCAACACCACTCGTCAGACATTAATGACATAGTTAACTGAGGACTGAGAAGGGGGAGCACCGGGCAGGATTCCAAAGGCACAGAAGGGCTTCCTTAAATCTAGATAGCAGACCACACTTCTACCTGTTCTCCCAGCAGTGACTGGCATCCAAGAGATGGCGCCTGAAGAAGCCCGGATGGGAAGGAGGTGCCTGGGAGGCCTTGCGGAAGGAGAGAGACCAGCGGGCAGAGCTGTGCTCCCCTTGTCCTGGAGCCAGGCTGCTCTGGGGCTGGTCCCCACCTGCTCCTGCCCTCACCCACCTCTCCTCCACATGCCCCTTCCCCCTCAGCCGCCCCTCCCTCTCCTCTGCACACAAGCCCAGCGCTCTTGGAACCCAAACAGAGAGAGGCTGGAAGCCAGAGCTGAGCTTGCACTTCAAATTGAGCTTGAAGTGCCAGTTCGAAGGGGCACTGGAACATTCTCAGGAGGGTTCTTTGCTGGCTTCCTGGGTCTGATGACCCTGGCCACGGAGGCATTTGGGAAGCTGTGTGGTTTAGGACTAGGTGGCCGAGCTCCTTTTTCTGGGCTGCCCCAGATGCTCCTTTCCCAGAGGGCTTTGGTGGGGGGGTGGGGGTTGGTCCCCCAGAAGGGGCAAGGGTCCAGCCTCACACCCTAGTCTGGAGGAGGGGTGCTGAGCCTTGGGGGGAGCTCCATTTTGGGGACAGGCTCTTTAGGACAAGGACCCCACCATGAAGCTACTGTCTCTCATTAGTCCTGTTGGCCTTCTTGGAGAACCCCCAGGCCTAGGGGTGGAGGAAGTGCATGTCCACCGTCTTCTCGGAGAGAAGAGCACTTCCTCCTGTCCTGACGTTTGGTGTCCGTCTTGGGGAAGCCTGAGGGAGGGGTGCTTGCCTGTTTACACCCTGTTTGAGTTTGCTGCAAGCCTGTTTCCACCAACAGGCTCCAGGAGAGATCAAAGGCAAGGGCTGGTGAGTTCAGGGAAGAGGAATTGAGGATGGCCATTGTGCCACCATGTAATGGGAGGGTTGAAATTTATGTGGATAGCTGGAGCCAAGGGAGGACACGGGGGACAGAGGCCAAATTCCCAGGGCCCTGGGCCTTGACCTGGCTGTGCCCACCCTGCCCGGGGCATCTTTCCATCCCTGAATCCTGACCTCGTGGCCAGGCTGCGTGCCGCCCGTCCTCTGTCCCCCAGCAGGGCTGTCCTGCTCCCTCTCCGGGCACAGGGCTCCCTGCAGAGCGCGGGGCCGCTGCAACCCGCGGAGAGGAGGGGGATCGGGGAGCCGGCACTGCCCTCCCGGCAGCCGCCCCCACCCCTGCGAGGCGGGAGACCGGGCGGGGAGGGAGGCCGGGCGGCCCGCGAGGGGCTCCGGCGCGGCGGCGGCTGTCACTCACGCACTCACGCGGGAGGAATGCAGACGGCAGGGCTGCCCTGTGGTCACGTCTCCGCCCCACCGACGGAGGTAGGCGCCCAGGTACCCAGCCTGTGGGCCTTGGGAGCCCGCCAAGCTGCTGATGAAAGGCGCTGCAGATTAACCCTTTCTTGGCCGCACCCCCTCGCTGCCGCCGCCTGCCGGGTGGTCGCCGACCGCGAGGAGCGCGAGGCTGCGGCGGGGGCCGGGCGCACCGGCTGAGTGGGCGGCCTCGCCCCGGGGCGCTGGCCTCGGGCCCCTTCTGTTCGGGGTGGGGGGCGCCCAGGGACAGACGATCACCCCCTGCCCACCGGGCCTCCCCTCCGTGCCGATGTGTCCCCTCCTGAAAAGCCCCCGTAGCTCAAGGGCACTGGACAGAGAGTCCAGAAATTCAGGTGTTCCTCCAACACCCACATCTGAAGAGCCGAGAGGGTCAGCTGCGCGGATGGACGCAGGGAAGGTGGGCGCTCTTTCTCCAGGGTGTAGCATTTCGGGGTCAGCCTTCTTTATTTGCGTCTGGCTTAGTAGCAACCTACATTTCTCCCCCCAGGCAGAATCTCAGGCAGATGCCTAGTATATCGATCAAAGTGGAAGGTTTCGGGCTGGAGTAGGGAGTGAGGTCTGCTCTCCCTCCCACCCAACTCCTGAGACCGCCTAGGCAGGACTCCAACACAGTTTGGAAAGCTCTCAGATCTAGGTATGGCGTTGAGTGCCTCTGACAGCTCTCTCTTCCTTTTGTCGGCATCTGCTGGGCGATGCCAATGCATCTCTGTTCAGAGGGGGCATTGCCAACCAGGCGTTTGCTCCTTGGCCAGGGCTTGCTGTGGGGGCATTCTGTGAGGCCCTGAGCTCTGGGCTTCTGCCTCTGGGGTCCGGGGGCTGTGTCCCGTGCTCTCCACGGAGGGCCCTGCCCTCGACCTGTGATTATCATTCAGGGGCCATGCCCTGGGGCCTGTGTTCTCCCTCTACACCCTGCATGTTGCTGGACCCAGTGCCTCCCCACCACCCCTGTGTGTCTCCCAGACCCTCCTCTCTGCCCTTCTGCTGAGAGTTGCAGGAATCCAGGTATGCATGGGGCTATCTGGTGGGCAGGGAAAGGAGGGCAAAGCTCTTGGAGCTAGACCGGCCTCAGAGTTCAAATCTCTCCCCCTCCCCGCCCCCTAATTACAAGTGCATCTCCCAGAGACCAAAGCACTTTGTTAACCCTCACTAACTGACCCTCTGCCTGGGAGCTCCCAGATCCCTTTCCCATCTTCTCCAGCCTTCCTGGGGAGCCTGCTCCCCACCTATGAAAGGTGGGGGCTCCAAGAGGAGCAGGAAGTCAAAGGTCCAGTCAGGAGGCAGTGCCAAGTGGGGGCAGGAAGCCAGGAGGCCCGGTACTCCGCTCTAACCCCCACCCACTCACTCTCCAGTGGTCTCTGTGAGCCTCGCCACCCTGGGGGAAGCTAAGCCTCCCTGAAGCTGGGGTTCTGGAAGGGCAAGGGGGCAGAGGCTTCGGCTATAGTGGGACAACTGGAGAGTAGCCGTGAGGAAGGACGGCGAGTCTGACGTACCATGTCCAAATAGAACTCATCTTCCTCCAAGATGGCGCCTTGGATATGCCTTATCCAGCCTAAAGGCATCACATCTCTAAGACAGTACACTAGAATTTAGAAGCCACCCCTCTTCACCATCCAACAGGTCACCCAACCTCACCCTTCCTGCAGCATTAGTAGGTTAGGAGGTGCCTGCTTTTCTTTCCACTTGGATCCCTCTGGACCCAGTTGAGGCCTTTTTAAACCAATCCCTGAGACTATTGCAACAATGGCTGGTTCCCCTGGCTCCAGGGGAGCACACCCCCTACCCCCCACCCCGTCCCTCCTTCCCGCTGCACTAAGAGGGATCTCAGAACACAGGTTGGAACATGCCACTCTCATGCTCAAAAACCTTTGATGGCTCCCCATTGCCAGCAGGATAAAGTCCCAACGTTGCCTGGTGTTTACAGCCCGCCCTGATCAGGTGCCAATTTACCTTTCCAGCCTGGGCCCCCGCTATGTGCTTCACCCTCTTCAACTCCAGCTACATCCAGTGGCTTGTTTTACGCTAGTCCTGCTGTGTACCTCCATGGCCGAGCGCCTTGGCTCACAGACAAGCTTGTCCCTGGCACTTAGGGTGTTGTGGGGAAGAAGGATTAATCACATAATCCCGTAAATAAATATATCCTTACAAACAGCGATTAAGTTCAGGGTGTCATTAGAAACACAAGGAGAAGCTATAATGGGGGTGGGACCGATTTAGACTGGGGACTCAGAGAAAGCTTCTAGGCAGAAGACGCACCGTTGGGTGTTGGATTCAAGTTACCTTGTGCTTCTCCATGCTTGGGGAGGTTATCTTTGATCTTCTGTCGGGATGACTTTCCCCCTCTGCACACCCACATTTCTTGGCATCTCTGCCTAGCTTGTGTTTCATTCTGTCTTGTGTGTTGCGGTCCCTAGATGGTGAGCAACTGAGGGAAGGGAGTGTTGCTCGGTCGTGCTTAGGATACCATCATTCGGCGCACAGCAGATCTGGAACACAGTAGGCCTTTAATGAAAGCGTTTTCGTTTCTGTGGTGAGGATGTGGAGACCTCGGCATTGAATGCTCATGGAAGTAGACCTTAAATCAGGAGACGTTGTCTGAGAGGTAGTGAGTCAGTGAGGTTTGAAGCCAAGGGTGGGTGAGATGGTCTTCGGGTCGCCCCGCTCTCCCAGCTCGGTCCACTCTCTGTCCGAATGACTCCCAACTGATACTTCCCACGTGCCTCTGAATCCTTCCAGTTCTGGCCTAGGAAACGGCATTCCGTTGAGCCCAGGTCCCCTCCTCCCTAATCCCTCACCACCACCCCCCATGATCCATACTTGGATAGAGTGGGGAGTGGTACGGAGGGGGTTCTCTTTCCTGATGGGAGACTGAGTGTCATCGGCAGTGACTCTGGGCTTCCTTCAGCAACCCCGCCCCCCCCACCATGGTCCCCACCACCCCAGATTGTCCCCTGCAGGCGGCTCTGCTGGCCTGATGGCAGGTCTTCCCCTTGGTGGCACCCCCACCACTAAATGCCAAGCATTTACTCGGGGCCAGAGCACAGAGGGAGAGAAGGGGTTAGCCTGCCTGGATTTGAGGAGGGAAGGGCGGAGGGAGATTGATTTCGGAATGACCCTAATCCCTCTCCACACACACCGTCCTCCCCCTACCTCACCCTTCCCAGAGCAGAGGACACCAGGCAATTCCCCAGGTTTTCCAGGGCTCTCCAGATTCCCCAGGGACTTTCCCATTAATAGACAATTTTGGATCTGAGCAAGCAGTGGGGTGAGGCTGTGGGACCCATCAAGGTGCTGGGCTAACCCATCAAATCCCAGCCTCGTCCCCTTGGGCCAGGTTCTGTGGGTAAGCTCCCCCTGCACGTGAATCCTCCAGTCTGATGGTGACTCCCTTGCCTCAAGTCTGAGGGCACAGACCTGGCCCCTGTTGTAAGGATACTCCCAGGGTGCTGAGGGGCAATAGGATGCAACCAGGACTTAGAGGCTTCACCCGTCCATGTGGGGCTGCAGCCAGAGAGCCCCAGCAGGCACTCCCAGTCAGACCTGCTCGCCCCCTCCGTTCGTTCCTTTCCTCGGAGGAGCCCTGTATGGTAGTCTCCCAGCACTCCTTCTCGCTGCAGAGGCCAGGTGAGCCGTGGTGCCCGCAGTGCAGGTGGCAGGCGGGGAGAGCGGGGGAGGAGGAATGTGCCTGGGGCCAGGCAGGATGCCACCAGACGGTCCCAGCAACCCCACCCCCTCCCCGTGACCTGCTCACACTGCTGCCTGCCTGCCTTGGTCCTGGTCCCTATGCCGGGGGTCATGGCCAAGTCCTGGTTTCCAGCTACCCATTCCCGGGAGGAGACCCGGCCTCCAGACACATGGGGCATCTTGTGGGGCATGAGTCATTGCTGCAACTGCCATTTTAGGAACACTGGCCTTGGACTGGTTGTTTTTTTTTTTTATTTTTTATTTTTTATTTATTTTTTTAAAGATTTTATTTATTTATTTGACAGAGAGAGACATAGCGAGAGAGGGAACACAAGCAGGGGGAGAAGGAGGGGAGAAGCAGGCTTCCCTGCGGAGCAGGGAGCCCGATGCGGGGCTCGATCCCAGGACCCCGGGATCACGACCCGAGCCGAAGGCAGACGCTTAACGACTGAGCCACACAGGCGCCCCCTTGGACTGGTTTATCGAAGCCCCACAGTTCAATACGAGATTCCTCCCATTTTACAGGTAGGGAAACCAAGGCCCAGGGTGATGAAGTCACTGATGCGGCCTATCTTGTGCAGGCTGACATGGAGAAGCAGTGGGTGGGGCGTCCTGGGGGTCAGAGGGAGAGATTATCTTTTTTTTCTTTTTCTTTTTTTTTTTAAGCACACAAGCAGGGGGAGCGGCAGGCAGAGGGAGAAGCAGGCTTCCCGCTGAGCAGGGAGCCCTATGCGGGGCTCCATCCCAGGACCTGGGGATCATGATCTGAGCCGAAGGCAGAGGCTTAACCGACTGAGCCACCCAGGCGCCCTGGGAGAGATCATCTTGAGGACCCACAGCCCCCATGAGGTTGAGAGAGGGGCAGGGGTTCAATCAAAGGGTCCTTCGCAGCCCAACAAGGAATTTTTCCCTACAGGGAGAGGGATTAGGCATGGGTTGGGAATGGGGACAGAAGGGCAGCAGGCCAGCACCCCACACCATGCCAGGGACCCTGCACTGAATGACCTCCATCCACCTCCTCCCCTCACCCTTCCTGAAGCTGAGGGAGCCCATGGTGGCCCGGGTGCTCCACTGCACGGGCCCAGGGCAAGCATCCCTGACACCTCCCCCCCCATTTGCCTCATGGTCTTCTCCTTGCTGATGCCTCAGAACATGGGCAGGGGCCCAGACCAGTGAGTCCAGGGCAAGACTACCCAGCTTCGCTCTCCAATCTGTCTGCTCCCTCTCCCCACCCCACTCCCCGCTCCCTCCCCACCAGCTTCCCTCCCAAACACTCACTCATTCATTCCCCAGACCACCTACAAACCACCCATTTGCCTGGACCACACAGCTCCTGCCCAGCTCAGCTCCCAGGGATAATGGCCACGCCACCCCCACCCTTCCAGGACCCACCCCCAAGCCTAATTACCACCTTGGCACCTCCGGGGCAGGCGAGGGGGCCATTGACCTCCGTTTATGCTTGGAAATCTCTTGGGCACAGGACGCTTGTTTTCCTCTGGACATCAAGGGGCAGGAGCAAATTAGAGACCCTCAACTGAGCCCCTCTCCGGTCCCTCCCACCCCACCGCCCAGTCTCTGAGCCCAGGTTACTGGGGCAGGGCAGGAAGACAAGATGGTGGAGACCCTGTTTGATCCTCTGTCCTCTGGGCACAGTGAAAGGATGGAAGAAGGGACAGACCTAGCTGCCCTCAGGTGCAGGTCAGGGAGGGCTCCCCAGAAAGAGCATTGGACCAGAAGTCAAAGACTGGAGTCTAGTTCAGAGCCCTACTGCTCACCTGTCCCCACCCATTGGGCCTCAGTTTCCTAGCACATGAAAGAGAGGAGGAGCTGATGTCCACAGTCTCTGAGGGCTCTCCTGGTTTGGAACCTTGAACCCCAGGGAAGTGACTGAGAGGTGCTGACCGCGGGTCTCTGCACTGCTGAGGGACCCCAAGCGAAGAATTGGAGAAAACGACGTGGATGGAGGAGGCAGCTGGAGGAGGGCAGGAGGGCAGGACCAGGAGACAGAGCAGGGTCGACGCTGGGCTTGAGGGGGGACTGGGCGCCAGGCCAGGTAAGGAGTGCAGAAGTGGGGAAGTCCCTCATAGGCCTCTGGACCTGGTGTGTTCTGCCCACTACCCTCCCCCCCCGCACACACATCCCTTGTCAGCAAGGCAGTGGCAAGAGACAGCCTCCTTGAAGTGGCTTGTGACCCCAGAGGGGCCCTCTGCCTTTCCCTCTGCAATGTCCACACTGACCTGAGTCCCAGGAGCTGCTCCATGAGGGCAGGGACCAGTCTAGTTCTAGTGCCAGGATGGGCCCTGGCTTGGAGCGGAAGCCCAATGAATGTGGGCTGAATGAATGAGGACAGACAGCTTCGGGGAAATGGAGGCAAATGCAGCCGGCTGAGCTTCCCTGTGGCTCCGGGGGGTTGGGGCAGGGAGAGGGGAGAGCAGTGGGCGGGGGTGGTGTTGGTGGGTTCAGCCTCACCACGCAGAGCTGAGCCAGGCCTAGGCCCTGGGGGCCAGGGCCACCAGAGCTGGGCCAGGGCGGATGAGGTGGTCTTTGTGGGGTCCCTCGCAAGATCCCTCCTTCCCCCATAATTACTTCTGATTAGCTTCACCGCAACAGCCAGGCTGGAAAGAGAGGGGTGTTTGGGACATGGGGGGAGGGGACAAGGTGGAGCAGAGCACTCAGGACAAGCCAGGGTCCCCAGCTGAGTGCATGCACATGCGCGCACGCACGCACGCACACACACATACACACGCACAATCTGGAAAATTCCAAGAGAGCCCCATCTACACAGGCCTAAAAGCCGCAGTGATCCAGATCCAGGGAAATCAGGCCCTTTAGACAACTCACCCTTATGTATTAACTCAACATGTCCCCTCGAAAGTTCCAGGGTGAGGGGAGGTGGGCACAGCTTCTAGGCCGAGGGCAGCAGGGAACAGAAGAAGCGCTTCAGGCCAGAAGGGAGCTTTGGCAGGGAGGTCCACCACCACAACTCAGGGCCCAACCTGGAGGAGTCCCTGGAGCCCCTTGCCAGCACTCAGAAAATGCCTCCCGGTGCGCAGCCGCCCTTTCCGCCTGCCTGTGTTAAGCTGAGGGATCTGCAGACAGATTCGCTGTGTCCCCCGCCCTCACCCACCCACTCCTCTTAGGACAATTCATGCTAGGGCCTTCTATGGAGGCCAGGAGGCTTGGGTCCCCTCCTCTCTAACCTGGGGGCAGGACTCTCCCTCCCACTTTCTCAGCAAGCCAAGCAAGGAACTATAGCTCAGGTCACTCAGATTCCCCCAGTCTGAAAAGAACGAACCCCTGCCCTCAAAGAGCCTCTAGTCTGATGGGGGTGAGGGGGGACACAAGAGATAAACAGAACGGATACTCCCGACCCTGTCTCCTCCCCGCTCCCAGAAGGGAGCTGAGCTTGGAGAGGTGTCAGGGACCACAGTGCCGCATCGCTCTGGGCAAGGCACGCAGGCTTCCCGGAGGAGCGGCTCCCTGGAGGCGGTGGGCTGCCTGGAGGAGGCGGCGGGGCCGGCCTGCGCGCGCCGAGGAGGCCGCCCCAGTGGCGCTCCCACGACCCGGGCAAGGCTGTCTGGGCGCCGTCTCCGGTCTCGGGGCCTGCGGTCAGGGCACCGCGGGGCCGTGTTTGAGCCGGTCAGCTCCCCGCGGAAATTACAGGGGCGCTCGGCGCTGCGGTCGCGCCCCCCGGGGCAGCGCCCGCTGGTTGGAGGCGTTTAAATTGAAAGCAGCTTTGGGGAGAGGGGGTGGGCGCGGGCCGCCGAGCAAGGGGAGGGGGCGGCCGGGCACAGCGACCCCATTGTCTGTGCCCGCCGAGGGGCGGGACCTTGTGGTGAGCGCGGCGCCCCCTCCCCGCGCTTCGGCCCCGCGCCCCCCTGCCTGCTCCCACACCGCCCAGCCCTCGCCCCTTGCCCCTCGCCCCTTCTCCACCTGAGGCTCCCCGCCCTCTTCTGGCGGCGTATGCGCGCGCAGACGCGCACACTTCCTCCTAGAGGCCCTCCCAGACTAACAAGCCCTGACAGCCTGGGGGTCCCTGAGTCAGAAGGTCAGGAGATGTGAGCTGCGTCCTCTGATCCTCTCGGCGACCTTGGGCAAATCTCCTCCTTTCTCTGGGCCCCAGTGTCCTCTGTAAAAAAGTAGATGCTTCATTCACCCTCTCTGCCTACCTCTCTTCGTTATTTTAATGATTTGAGCCAACGTATGGAGAAGTGTTATGAAAACTATAAAAGCGCGGCAACCACCTGAGGAATAATAAATACCAAGAATACCGCCCGCACCCTGCTCCTATTCTTCACTGCGCAGGTTCACTTGAACACGGGTGTGTTTGTGCTGGAAATCTAGCGCGCCGGGGATGGGGTGGGTTAGGAGTTAAGCAGCCAACCGCGTGGAGGGGGGAAATCATGGTGGACTTCTTGGAGGAGGGGAATGTGGAGCAGGGCTAGGAGGGCGTGAAGGGAGCAATCCTGGAAGAAGGAGAGACGTGTCTCTGCCTCTTGAAGGAATATCAGGAGAGGCAGGAGCCAGGAAGCAGGAGGGGCTTTGTAAGACGAACTCACTTGTCACACCTGGGGCCTGCAGCCAGAGAAGTGGCTTGGGGAGAGCTGCTGTTCACTCACGTGGTGGGTGACACATTTCGTGGGAAGACAGATTGGTGGTAGAGCCTGGTGCAGCCCTGGGTCTGTTGCCCCTGGAGTGTGGGGAGCTCCCCTTGGCCCCTTCCTGGTTCTGTTCCTGAGGGCACTGGGCCCCCAGAGGTTGGTCCCTGGGCTCAGAGCACCAGGTGCAGGACACTTGGCTTGTTGTTTCCTTTGCTTCCAGCCACAGCAGCGGAAGGTTGTTTGCCAGGCTTGTTGCCCAGGGACATGCCCACTTGTTCCACACCTGGCAGGGCCACATGTTCCTGCTCTATTTCCTGGAAGTTCCTAGTGGGCAGCCAGGTATGGGAACCAAGCCCACGGGGCCAGCTCCCTGTTCTGGGCGACTGACACTTACGCACTTGGTGGCAAATGGAAAGCTGAGCCTGGCCAGAAGGAAGAAGAATCTGTCAGGGCTTCCCGAAATGGAGATTGAGGAGCATCCCTGGAAAGGAGGGAAGAAGAGGGTGAGGCCAAGGGCGGAGGGAGGTGAGAGAGGCCAGGCCGTGTGTTTCCACCAGAGGAGCATCAGATAGAACTGGAATTCTTTTCTAGTCCTCTCCTCAGGTCAGACACCCCTCTGGGCTCCACCCTTCCTCCAGAGCCCAGAGTGTCTCAAAGGCCTACAAGAGAGAGGACTTTGATTTGGCAAATGGGATGCGATCTACCAGTGGGCTTTGGGGCACAGACTGGAAAGGTCTGTCTGTCCTCTCCTACCTCCTCCCCTGGCCTGAGCAGCTGCGGAACCCAACTGCCCAGGCTAGCTCACTTACCCACCCCCCGCATGTCCTGCGTGCATGCCAGCCAGGCCCAGGACAGGGATGCCGTGGAAAAGAACCGGGGAGCCCTGCAAGGGGTGGGGACTGTCCAAAGTGACCTGACTGGTTAGGGCTGGGCCACCCCTGATGGGAGAGCTGGCCAACCTCAAGGAGCCTCCCTGACTTCCAGGCCTGGGATCTACTGGACACAACCTCTCCTGGGAACA
This sequence comes from Leptonychotes weddellii, assembly GCF_054177405.1. NCBI lineage: Eukaryota > Metazoa > Chordata > Mammalia > Carnivora > Phocidae > Leptonychotes > Leptonychotes weddellii. Next base: position 22,424,902 of record NC_138383.1, read on the forward strand.
GGAGCCCAGAAGCTTCCTGGACACCACACTCTGGCATTAGCAACCAAACACTCACAGGACTCCATTCCCCATCCAGGCCAGGGGCCACCAAAAGCCCTCTGAGAGTGTGTCTCCTGCCGCTTTCCTCCTACCCCCATCCCCGACCCTCCCATCTCCAAGTCCCCACACCTCAGAGCCCAGACTGGCATCTGCACACACCACCCACCACTCAGACCACGAACGAGCCTTTCCTGAGCCCACCTCTTACAGGATGCCCATCAGGTTGGGCAGGGATGGGGAAGTGGGAAGCCACATACCAATGAGGCCTTGGCCTCCAGCCCCCACAGTGGGCCAGACCTGAAAGAGGCTGTGTCTTGTTTTATCCTTGCCCACCCTGCACAGCCCCAGGGTCCTAGAGGTCAGGGCTTTGAGCAACGGGGAGAGGATACTGAGGCTGAGGTCTCTACAGGCCCTGGCCCCCAGCTGACAGGCTCAGCATGGGCTTGGGGATGACTCCCCTGATTCAGACACCTCCTTGGGGCCAGGAATGGAACTTTGGGGAGAGGGAGTCAGGAAGAGGCTTCCTCACCCACCTGGGTCATCCTGGTCCTCAAAATGCCCAGAGGTAGCGCCACAGACAGTGACTATCACAGAGGGGTCCTTGCTCTTGGGAACTCCGGTCTGAGAGTTCCAGAAAGGGCAGGCTGGAGGAGAAAACCAGACAGTGAGAAGGTGAGCTGCCCTGAAGACCGTAGCCCTGTGGTCCTGAGAATACGGGACCCTAGGTTGTTAGGGTCCTGAGGTATTGCAATTGTAGTAAATGTAGTAAACATCATCATAAGAATAGGGCCCGGCACTGTTATAAAACCTTGCATGCATGGTTTCCTGCTCCACAGTGGGGGAACTGAGGCACAGAGAGGGTCAGTTAGCTTGTTCCCTGAGAGCGGTGGGACGGGGAACCCAACCCATGTCTGTCTGACTTCAGAGCCCGCCTGCCCAGCTGTTTCCCTGTAGCTTTTGTGACCCTAAACCTTGCTCTCTGTAGGGTCCCAGGTTCGGCAAATCACCAAGTCCAGAAACCAAGCCCTGACTCAGTGTCTCTTGTGGAAAAGCAGCAGGTGGGAGGGGTAGATCCTAGCAAGAGAATGAACTATGAAGACAACAGTCATCTGTCCTCCTCTGGGTCCCAGAAAGCTTCCAGGAGTAGGAGGATGGGCAAGAGAAGACGGAAGGGGCAGGGGGAGGAGGGGAAAAAGGTATTTCAAGATGGTTAGGAGGCATGGCCATTTTGTGGTTTGGTTTGGTTTTGCTTAAAATTTTATTTATTTTCTTTAGTAACCTCTACACCTAATGTGGGACTCAAACTCTCGACCCTGAGATCGAGTCACCCACTCCTCCCACCGAGCCAGCCGGGTGCCTCCAGACATGGCCATTTTGGACGGCAGGGTGGGTACTCAGAGAGAAATGACCTTGCTTGAGAACAGAGGATTGGAGGGATGCACGGGGGGCGTGGAAGAAGGGAGTCTGGTCTGGCTGCATTCCCTCCTCCAGCAGCCCATGGGCTCGGTGTCTGAGGATCAGACCCCAAGGGGCAGAAAGGGCCGTGTCCCATGACTCTGGCCGAAAGCCTCCAGTTTCTCATCCCCTCCCCCAGCTGCTCAGCCCTCTGCTCCAGGCTGGAGGCCACTTCCAGCCACTCTCAGGCTGAACCCCCAGGGGAAGGGCCTCAGCAGAACCCCCCCAGGGCTGATTAACAGCGCACAGCTGGAGGTAAACATCTGCTCTTCTCCTAGGGGAGGCCTGTCCTTGTTCCCCCAAAGGTATGGAGCCTGCAGACATCATCCCTCCCCACTAAGGAGACAGGAGGCTGGACAGAGAGAAGAGAGAAGATAAACATTTATCAAGTGTTAGCCTTCGGGAACAGCCCCGTTGTTGGGAGGGGAGACCGGAGCAGGCAGGGCAGCCACTTTCCCAAAGTCCCACAGACCTCAAGACTCAATGCGCATTGGTCTGGCCCCAAATCTGGCTCTTCTCTGGCTCCTAGGGGCCAGAGGTCTGTGCCTAGCAGGTGTGTCTCCCCCCACTCCCGACCCCCACCCCCTGCCTCTGGCCCGTGGGTTTACCCATGAAGGAGCCCAAAACCACAAAGGAGCTGTGGTGTTGCCTGGGTCCCTCCCGGGAGGCAGGGCTGGTAGCAAGGGGGGCCCACTGCCCTCTTGTTGATCCTGCGCTTTTCAGCTTGCTGGCCAGTGGGCACCGCTGACCGTCCCTGAGGGCCCCACTTACATATCAGGCACTGGGGTCAGCAGATGACATGCTTAATCCTTTTAACGGCCCTATCGAGATAGGTCCTATCGCTCTCCCCACTTCACCGATGAGGAAATTGAGGCTCAGAAATATGAAGTAATGCTCAAGAGCACATAGCTGTAAGCAGCAGAGGTAAGATTTTATCCAGAATCCTCTCTTGTATCCCTTTGGTGATACAGTTGCTAGGGGTGTGTATCCATCTCCCTGAATTGGGGTCCAGCTAGGTTGGAAGAGCAACCCTTTCTTGCTGCCCTCTGACCTCCTCTCACCTCCCAGAGAAGGACTGGCCTGGGCTCTGCATCTGGGGGGTGCTGGGGCAGCAGGAGGAAATTGGACAAGTTAGGAATCCAGCTTCCGGTCTGCTCTTCCCCGTCATGTGTGGGAAATTCAGCCCCCTCTCGGGTCTGAAGGAAATGAGTTGCGGGATACAGCTGGCATTTGGAAAGCAGATAAAGGTGCAGGCTCACATCCTGCTACTTGCTTGCTGTGGGACCTTGGGAAAATCACCTAACCTCTCTGTGCCTCAGCGCTGACATCTATAAAATGAGGAAGTAAGAGTACCAGGCTCCTAGGGATAAGGAGAGGATTGAACTGCAAAGAGTTTGCAGAGTTTGGAGTTGTGCCCGGTGCATGGTGAATGCTATTATTATTACTTATTATTATTACTAGAGAGAGAGAGCTTTTTAAAAAAGTAAGGCCTGGAAACCCAGGCAAGTCTATAAAAAGGACATGGTTGGTTTTGGGGGGGTCCAGATTTCCTAATTTTTCAATGCCCAGGGCTCCTGAGAGGGAAGGAAAGGGTGGATGGTTTCCAGGTGACATTCCTCCCTTCCCACCCCCATCCCCAGGAGGATAAAAATTCCTCACAGGTTTCTGTGCTTTCATGTGGAGCCTGCCAAGCCCTGGCCAGCATTCCTCTGCCCCTCCTATTGGTTGGGGGCTGGTGGAGGAGGTCATCAGCCCCTTCTATAGCTGTGTGAAGTATGAGGGTGGGCGCCTGGACCTGAGGTCCCAGGTGGGAGCAGCTTGAAGCAGGTGGCCTGCCCCCCAGCGGAGGGACTTTGAGGCCGAGGACTCGGGGAGGAAGCCCATCTGGGTGGCTGTTCAGGGCTGCCTCCCCCCCACACACACACACACCAGCACCTGCAATGTGTGAGGATGCCCATGATGGGGATGGGTCGGGCACTGGGGAGGATCCGGTCTGATCATTTCCTCTGCTGATAGGGCTTCATATAGACCCTGAGGGACATGCAGTGTTGCCCCAGGGGAATGAGCCTCGGCTCTTTCCCTGCTGCTGGAGCTCTCAGGCAGCTAGGGGGTGGGCAGGACCTAGAGAGACATCCAACCCAACTGGTCAGGGCTGGGGAACCAGAGGAGATGGAGGAGAATCTGCAGAGGTGGGAAGCAAGGGCGGGCTTCCTGGAGGAGAGGTTAGGAGGAATCAGGGCCTGGAAAGGGAGGATCCCGGCTAGAGCTTGCAGGCGGGGTGTGAGGGATATGGAAACCCACTCTTTTAACCCACCGTCTCAATGCATCCATGTTCTTCCATGCCCATCCACCCATCCCTCCATCCCTTGACCCATTTTATGTTTACATGTCTGCACAGGACTGGAAGAAGCCCTTTCCCCATCAGCTGGAACAGTCCCACCACGGGATGGGTTGAATGTCAGGTAGTGAGCTTGCCGTCACTGAAGTTTTGTGAGCAGCCTTTGCAGGGAGGAGCCCCGCCCAGGGTGAGGGCTCCCTTAAGTGTCCTCCAAGATGTCCTTCCCACTCTGAAGTGCTTTGAAGTCCTCTGCTTCCAGTTCTGCCTGCTGAGAGCCTGGAGTGTGTGGCTTTCTCCCTCAAGCCAGCTGCTTCCCCCATTTCTCGAATCTCCTTCCCTGCCGTCTCGAACTCGTCCCTCCTCCCTGCTGGGCCAGGCCCCAGCACAGCCCATGTGGACTTCTATACCCCTCCTTCCCAGCCTCCCCACCTCCAGCCTGGCCTCTTTGCTGCAGCCAGGCTTTCTCCAAAGGACCGGGCTGGAAGTGTGGACTTCCTTTGCCCAAAAGCCTTCCATGGCTCCCCATCACCTGCAGAAAAACAACCAAATTCCTCCCTCTGCCTTTCGAGGCCCTCTCTGAGTGACGCCCAGGCTCTCACTGTCACACATGTCATGCGCTCCCCCTGCTGTGCCCTCCTCACCCCTCCTTGCCAACCAACTCACTCGGAAAACAACTACCACTTCCAGGCTCGGCTCAGAAACTGCCTCCTTGCTGAGGGGGCTGGTGCCCCACCAAGGCCGTGATGGAGTGGTTGGGGGTGGTTTTCTTGAGGGCAGGACCACTTCCTTTCATGTTTGTATCCCCCACACTCAGAAGGGGCTCAACACGTGTAAACCAACAGTTACAGGAGCCAGAGCGAATGAACCGTCTTCCTTCATGTTGCTGGGTTGTTGTTCATGTTGCTAGAAGCTCTAATGCTTTAAAAACATTCACCCACACCCTGCGGCAATGGGTTCAGCAGACAGGTACTGAGCCTCTGTGGCCAGCATGTGCCTGGCCCTGTTCTGGGCCAGGACTCACAGCTGCGGGGCTCCAGGATCCTGCCGGAGAGGAGGACAGACAGAAACACGCCTGCCGAGGTCAGGCCACTGGGGCCTCCATCCCCACTGCAGAGCTGAATTACGGAGCCCAGAGAGGGTGAATCTCCTGCTGGGCCACCGGGCCAGGGAGTGGGGGCCCCTGGCTAGTCCCCAGATGGTCCCTTTTCCCTTGTGGCCCAGAGGGTCCTTTTACCCAGCACCTCCTCCAGGCCAGGAGGGCCCAACTCAGGTGGGTGCCCAATAAAGGGATAAATCTGCAGTGCTGAGTTTCTTTTAGCAAATGCGGGGCGCCTGGGTGGCTCAGTCGGGTAAGCATCTGCCTTCGGCTCAGGTCATGATCCCAGGGTCCTGGGATGGAGCCTCGCATGGGCTCCCTGCTCAGCGGGGAGTCTGCTTGTCTCCCCCTGCCCCTCTTCATCCCCCTCCCCCTGCTAGTGCTCTCTCTGTCTCTCTCTCAAATAAATAAAATCTTTAAAAACATATATATAAATGTTTTAAATAAAATGAGGGCAAATGCAGCTTCTTCTTCTTTTTTTTTTTTTAGAGGTGGGGAGGGGCAGAGGGAGAGGGAGAGAGAGAATCTTAAGCAGGCTCCACGCCCAGCACAGAGCCCAACGCAGGGCTCAACCTCATAACCCTGAGATCATGACCCTGAGCCAAAATCAAGAATCAGACCCTTAACCAACTGAACCACCCAGGCCCCCAGTTTGCAGTTTCTTATTTTCCTTGGGAATCCAGAAAGTGCCCTAACTAGGTGATAAGCCATTTCTATTTCTGACATGAAAAGCCATTTCAATGGCAGCTTGTTACTTCCTGGATAAAACCAAGGTTGGGGCCACTCTTGGTCTTCCACCTGCTTCCTCTGTTGCATCCCTCCTTAAAGGGAGAGGATGAGGTCTCATCTCTCTGGGCCTCTCAGAGCAGAGAAGGGCTCCATCCAGACTGGGAAGTTATTCCCCTGCCCTACCCAGGAATCTGACCCTAATGCCACCTGCTGGGGCCACCACCATCTCCCCGCCCCCTGCTCTGGCCCCAGAGGGAGCAGGTCTCCAGTGGGGAAATCTCTGCCCTCTGCACATTTGCTCCATCCCTGAGGTCCTGCCTCTCTTGCTCCGCCACAGCCTCCCAGCCCCCACCAGGCTCACCTGCTTGGCTCCTGTCCGGGGGGACATAGAGATGTTATCCCTGGGGGTATGGGCCTCAATGGGGGCATTGTTCCCACCAGATCCAGAGAAGGATCAGGGAGGGACAGGGCAGAGACTAGGAATGTCCCAGGTGCCACACAGGCCAGCTTTGTCCTCCTCCTCCTCCCCCTCCCTCCCTGTCCTCCTATGTGGCCCCCTCCCTCTCACTCCCACCCAGACCACAGACCCTCCCCTGGCCCCCTCCTTAGGCTCCTCCATAGCCTGGGGCCATGCAGCTGTTGTGGGGGTGGGCTCAGGATCGCCTCAGGCAGTTTTGCAGGAGCAAAGGTGTCCTCTCGAAATGACGGTGCTCTTTGGAGCTGGGTCTCTGTTTGGGTAGGCCCAGTTCGGCCTGCCCAACTTGTCTGGCCGTGGCATCCCTGTCCGGGGAGCACCCTGTCTGGTCCTTGCCCTGGGCCTACCCCCTCCTCTCTGTGTGCCACCCAGACGCAGCCCAATCTAGCTGCTCCATGGAGACTTCCTGGCCACAGTCACAGCAGTGGGCCCCCAGGAGACAGGAGGGGCTGAATATAAAAATCAGTTGCCAAGAGCTAACCCCAGACCCAGGACTTCTGGATTCAGGTCCCAGCTTTGCTGGTCGCTGTGTGACCTGGGAGAGGGACTGCCCTACTCAGGCTTCTCTGGTCCCATTATAAAATGACAGCATTGGACCATCTTCCCTAAGCTCCCATTGGCCATGCACTGCCTCCTGGGAAGTAGAGACTGGCTGGGAGAGACGAGCCCCCACCCCAGGGCCCTGCCTCTCCAGCCCGAGCTTTGTCTCCCGAGCATGAGTGACAGCCAAAGAAAGCTAATGGAAATTCACACGCGGCAAATGAAACTGATCTCTAGCTCCAGATCCAGTTTCTCCTCCCAGCCCGCCCCCAGGCCTCCCTCACACCTGCTCCTGTCGCCTTTGTACTGTTAGGCCAACAGCACTAGCTGTCTTTCATCCACCTCCTGCCCCATTCACACCTTAAGCCTGGGGCCCCGCCTCCCACCTCCTGGCTGGGGCAGGCTGCTGTAGGCTGGCCAGGCGGGCACCCCAGAGCCCAGCTTCCCCCCCCCTCACTTCTCACCTGGAAAGATCACAGGAAAGGGAGATCAGGGTGGGGAGCAAGAGGGCAGGAGGGAGGCAGGGTGTCCTACTGGATGCAGCAAGGAGTTCTCAATACTAGTTTTGTTTTTTGGCTGAAAAAAGTATAAATTCAAGAGGACTTCTTGGAGGAGGAGCAATTTCTCGCGTGGATTTAGCACACGTGTTTGCCCAGCAGTGCCCAGGAGCAGGCCCTGCCTTTCTATTGGGACTGGTCAGAGCCATTCATTTATTTATTCAGCACATATGTATTAATGTTGACTCTGTTTTGGGTGTTGGGAATACAACCATAAAGAATACAAAGCTCACACTGATGAATCACTGAACTCGACCTCTGTAACTAATAATGCCCTATATGTTAATTAATTGAATTTAAATGAATTTAAAAAAAAGAGAGAGGGGAAAAAAAAAAAAAAGAAAACAAAGCTCCCGCTTTCACAAGTTTATATTCCAGAGTGGAGTTGAGGGAGACAGACACAGATAGATAAGATGTTATTTGGTTATAACTGTGTAGGAGAAAAGTTAAAGCAGGTTAGGGGAGAGGGAATGACCAGGTGATAGTGTAGATAAGTTACTCAGCAGGCCTCTGAGAAGGTGACACTTGAGCAAAGAGCCAGGTGGACAGCTCCTGGGAGACATCTCAGGCAGAGAAAACAGTAATACAAAGGCCGTGAGGCAGGGAGAACTTGCCGTGTTGATAGAATCTCCAAGACCCCACTGGGCTGGAGGGGCATGAATGGGTGGGAGGATGCGACTCCTCCCATCCAGATGATGGGATTCATCTGGAATCAGATGGGTAGAGCCTTACAGACTGCCAGTGACTTTGGATTTTATTCAGAATGAAATGAGGTAATGAAAATAGCCAGGGTGCTTTTCCTTTGGGGCCCCTGGAAGATTCTAGCAAACCCCCTCCCTTACTGCCTCTCAGAATTAGGGAGAAGTTAAGAGCTAAATGTGGAGATCAGACAGACCTAGGTTTATCCATCCATCCATCCATCCATCCATCCATCCATCCATCCATCCCTCCATCCATTTATTTAACATTTGTCACACCCCTACTCTGTGCACGCAGCCGCCACTTACTGCTGGCTAAATTGCCCTTATCTGTAAAGTGGGGCCAGCAATAATCCTTTTTTTACTTCAGAGATTTGTGAGGACCAAGCAAGAAAAGTGCTTAAATCACTTAGCACAGCACTGGCACGTGGTAGGTGTTTATATGAGGTCGCTGTATGACTAGCTGGTAGAATTCACAAGTTCCCCCACACTAACCCACCCAAGTGAGTCTGACCTGTGTCCACCCTACTCTGGGGTGTTCTCCCAGACAGGGCAGCCCTGCTCTGTGTTCTCAGAGTTTCCCTGTGTTCTTCTTCCTTCCCAAACCGCCTCAGCCCTGCTCCCTGCCCTCTGCCCTCTGCCTCCTGCCCCCCTATGTGGTGTCAGAGCCCAACAGAATGTTCTCTCAGGGCTTCTGTTCTAGTGTGCTCCCCCTTACTTATCAGCCTGCCTCTGTCTGCCCCCACATGTGAGCCCGCCACTTGCCACTCTTTCTAGTGAGGTGTTGTGCTGTCTTATGTGGGGACCCCACCTGGGGCTCCGAAGCCCGAGACAGAAACTTAACTTCTAGGGAGCAAAACCTGGAAATAGCCCGGGCTTTGAAGCCCTTGGGAGTCAGACGCATTGAGCAAACCCTGGCTCCAGCATGGCCGTGCTGTTGGCCCTTGCAAGTCACTTCACGTCTCCGGGCCTCAGTTTCTTTATTCGTCAAAGGGGAACAGGTGCAGGGCTGCTGGTAGAGGGCAGATCACACCCATAAAATTCCTGCAGGAAGAATGGGCTTCGCACACCGCCATTAGCCACGGAGGTGTCCGAGGCACGGTCGCTCACTAGCTCAAGAACGTGGGGGTTCCAGGCCCAGGCGGGGAGTGTGAGCGCCAGAAATCGTATTTGAATGTGAGTGTACTTTCGTCTAGGGCAAGGATCCATAGCTTTCATCAGATTCTCCAAGGAGTCCTGAGCCAAAAAAATGAGGACAGCAGGATGACATGGCCAAAAACGTAAAAATAGTTGGAGAAGTTAAATCTAGGATTTGTTCATTTTTAAAAAATTCAGATCTTCAGACAACATGTTTGGAGTGCCTACTCTGTTCCAGGCCCCCGTGGGGGAGCCGGTGACACACAGGGAGCCTCCTTCCCCCCAAGGTGCTCCCCCTTCAGCAGTGGAGGCAAGCCCCACAGGGGCACCACACTTTACAGTTTGTAGGGCACCTCATCTGGGTCATCCCTAATGACCTTGTCCGCTCCCCCGCGGGAGAGGCAGTGCGGGGTTGGGTGGGGGGACTGTTTTACAGATGGTAACATTGAGGCTCAGAGATGCTAAGCAACTGGCCCAGAGTCACACAAGCTGATTAGCCAGGACGGAGGGCTGTGCCTTCCTCCTGGCCCCTGCACTGGCCGGCCAGGAGCAGAAAGCGGCTCCCTTGGCGTGGGAGTGCCAGGGGGAGGGGTGGGGGGGTGAGGGGCTCCCTCTCCTTCCAGCCTGTAGCTCCATGTGGGCTGGGTGGGTTCTCCTCCTCCTCCACCTCCCGGCCTAGGGTGCTTGATGCAGCCCACCCGCTGCCCTCTGCCGTGGGAACCTACGCGGGGTGGGGGTGGGCGGGTGCCCTGGCCTGGTCACTGGGGCCCTTCGGATGACACGTACCAACTGCCTGCGTTTTCTTCTTCCTGCTGTTGAGGGATGCAATCTGGACTTGCTGGAAGAGGCAGGCTGACTTTGGAGTTCAAAGAGGTTGGGGGAGGTGCGGCTTGCTATGAGGTAGCAAGGGTGTGGTTGTGAGAGATGGGGGGTCACCTGCAGAGGGACCCTCCTTCCCCCCATAGCTTCCCTGCCCCCACCCCCAACACACAGTCTTTTTGATGCTGCTGAGGATAAGCCAGGCTCAGCCCACGCGAAACTCTTCACACACACCTCCAGCTCCAGGCGGTCCCCAAGACCTCGTCAGGGGCTGGCCTGGTGCCTAGGTCCCAGCCCAGGGCGATGGGCAGCAATGAGGGGCGGGAGGCCCGGCGTGGTCCAGTATTTATTTATTTATTTGAGGACCCAGCATTTATACATACCAGGCTCTGATTATCCCCCCAGGGCCGGGAGGAGGGGGACGCTCCTGCCTGGGCCTTTGATGTGCCAGAGGAGATGGCAAGATGGGGAGGTGGTGCTAGGAGTCTCTGCTGCTGTGGGGGATGTGTGCGTGGGGGGCGGCCCTGGTGATGTCACCTCAGGAGGCCGTGGATGGCAGGCGCTGTGGCCGGGCCCAGGAGGGAGTAGAAGGGGTCAGAAGGTGGGAGAAAGGAGGGAGACTCTTTTTGGGTTGGACCCTTGGCCCACAGCCCAGTTGCCTTGGGTTTGGGAGCACGTACATCCTCCAAGCTGGAAGGAGAAGAGGGTGGCAGGTCGAAGAAGGCAGGGAGGAAGGAGCCGCCAAGGCCCTGTGGCAGGGCCCAGGCCCTCAAACACTCCACTCAGTACCTCCCACCTCCCAACCTGTGGAGAGGCCCAGATGAAGGTGACATGGCCTCGAGGAGGTCCATGTTCAGGGGTCAGGGGCACCAAGGTATAGGCCGGAGATCCCCTCAGAACCACCAAGAACCACCAGGATGGGTTCTATAAGTGGGTCTTCCCGTCTTCCCCCTATGTCCAGGGTTACCGGGGGGATGTCTGCTGAGTGACAAGGGGCACTTCTTCGTAAGTGAGTGAGGGAAGTAAGGAAGTGGGGAAGGAAGGGAGGGAGGAAGGGAGGGAGGGAAGGAGGGAGGAAGGAAGGAAGGAGGGAGGGAGGAGGAAGGAAGGAGGGAGGGAGGAGGAAGGAAGGAGGGAGGGAGGAAGGAAGGAAGGAGGGAGGGAGGAAGGAAGGAAGGAGGGAGGGAGGAAGGAAGGAAGGAGGGAGGGAGGAGGAAGGAAGGAGGGAGGGAGGAAGGAAGGAAGGAGGGAGGGAGGAGGAAGGAAGGAGGGAGGGAGGGACGGAAGGACGGAGGGAGGAAGGTAGGGAGGGAGGGAGGAAAATGTTGACACAGATGCAGAGATGGAAAGACAAGAGGGTCCAGTATTCACTGATTTTACTTCCAAGGGTCTTCTGTGGATGAGGCACTGTTCTAGGGATAACAGAAGGAGTGAGACACAGGGACCCCCCCTCCCATCTCTGGGCTGCAAGGGAGGAGTGCAGGGCTGAGGGGGAGCTAGAGCCCAGAGAGACAGCCAACCTTTCACGCAGATTCATCTATTGTTAATATTTTACCCCATTTGCTTTATCTTTCTCTCCTTCTCTCTCTCTCTCTATGCATTTGTGCATGCGTATTTTTTTTCCCTGAACAATTTGAGGATAGGTTCCATATATCATGAGCCTTTATCCCTAAATAGTTCAGTGTGTATTTCCTAAGAATAGGGATGTTCTCTTCCTAACCACAGTACAGTTATCAATCTCATAAATGTACTTCAGTACAGTATTTTATCTAATTGACCATCCATATATCCATATTCCAAATTTGACTGGACCTGATAACATCCTTTCCGGGGTTCCCCCCGCCCCACAGCTCACAGGGACTGAGGAGGTCCCAGAGCGACAGGGAAGGAAACAAGCAGGGACAAGCTCTCTGGAGACACCAGGCCAGAGGAGTGAGATGCTGAGTGCGATGGAGGTTAGCATGTTTTGGAGGGAGGAGGTGGTTCCAGATGTCCCCAGCAGGTTGGGATGTCCAGCTCTACATTCAGCAGAGAGCAGGAGGACAGCCCAGGCCTGGACCCTCAGTCCACCAGAGACGAGGTGCCACCACTTTCGTAGGCCCAGGGGCCCCATTTTGAAAGTACTTCAAGGGCGGATCCCCAAGTCTCAGGAGCTTCTGAGCAGGATCCTGAGTACGTGGGGAAGCTGCCTCTGGCCCTGGACATCTGAGAGCTGTCAACACAGAAAACAGAAAAACCCTAATTTCAAAAAAGTTTACAAAGTTGCACAGTCAGCATCCCATAAATCTCCCCCACCACCCTGCCCAGCACACATTCAGGGGGCGGAGATGAGCTGGTGGGACACCACATCAGTCCTTCCAGATGTTCCAGCCGGAGAGTCCCAGGCTCAGGCAGGCCAGGGGTGGCCAGTGGGGAAGTGATGTCCCAGTCCCCAGGGCCTCTGGGATGGATGGTGGGTGGGGTCTCTCCCCAGAGCTTCCCTGGACAGCTGTACTTCCTCTTCTCCCTCCAAGGCCTTTTCTGGAAACAGCCCCCCACCCGTATCCTTCTGAAGGGCTCTGGCCCCTTCCCCACATTCTTGATCTGGCTGGAGCAGGGCCTTCCAGGGCAGGGCCCCTGCCTAACTCCTTCCCTAGTGTATCCGCATGCCTGGAACAGTGCCCGGTACCCAGTAGGTATCTATCAATATTTGTAAAATGAATGAATGAATGAATGAACAGTTCTTTTTCCTGTTTGAGAAAACAAATCAACACTTGTATTATATGGTTCTAGGGATCCACCGAACAAGTCACTGGGTTGCCAATTCTGGGGGCCTTGGGATTTATTTGTGCATCAGTGGGTGGAACAGATTTACTCCATCCATTGGCTAAATGCAACGACCTCCATGCACCACCTCTTGGAGAACACAAAAGGAGCTTGGGAGAGAAAGTATGGTGGGGTAGAGAGGGGTCCCTGGAAGAGAAGTGACCACCTGGTCTTTACACCTGCTGGAGGCCTGATGGGCGGAGCTTGCAGCAAGAAGATTCATGATTTGACATCAGGAAGGACTTTCCGGTATATGTTGGTATATCTTGGATGGTTTCATTGTCGACCTGTCCAGAGGCAGCAGGATACCAGAGATGACTTCTTGACCCTCCCAGATGGCCCTCTGGGGCCTCCCAGACCCATCGGAGGCTCTGCCCACCAGGCGTGGGAGGCTGGACTGTGGATGGTTAGCTCAAGCCTGCATCCTTGGAGTGTGCCAACCCGGCCAAAGGTGCCCCACACACTGCCTGGCCTGGGATAGTGTCCAGACTTGGTCCTCAGGGTCCTCCCACCCTGCTGGACAGCAGCCTCTCCCAGTGACTCAGCCCTGACGTCGTGGGGCGAGCGGAAAGGCCGAGGGCGTGGGAGGTGGTGCTCCCTCCCTCCTGTCCTCACCTCCCTGGGCTCAGTCCCCAAAACCTCTTTCCCTCCCACCATCCCTAGCCTCTCTAACCTCCTTGTGAGTTGCCCATGAGCCCGTATGTGCCCAGAGCTGTTGTTGCCCTGTCCCACCTGTGTGCCCAGGTGTGTGCCAAGAACTGGGGTCCTGGGGCTCGAGGCGGCACAATGTGACCCACCGCCCCTCTCCTCACCGTGGCACCCCGCCCTATGAGGGGGCGGTGGGGCACCAGCTCCTTTCTTAGCTGGCCTGGGGCATTTTGGTTCGCACCTGGACCCAGGCCTTGGGTCTGCTCGCCTACCTCTGCTCTCCAAGACCTCCCGAAGATGTGTGATCTCCCCCGGATGGGAGAGGGTCCTGGGCCTCGCGCTGCAGCCCACTGCAGGCCGGTGCACTCAGGCCTCCAGCTCGGTCTAACTCCGTCTCACCCGCCCAGCCCCCTCCCCTACCCCACTTCAAAGCCCAGAGCCAGCAGGCGCTAATTACACGCCCCCCACCCCCCTCGCTCGTTAAGTGTTATTAGCCCCAGTTTACAGATGAGGAAACTGAGACCAGGGAGGGCGGTGGAGGACGTCACCCCCACCATCCCCACCCTGGCCCCAGAGCCAGGACTGGCGTGAGGTCTGGGGACCCTGCCAAGTCTTCCCTTCCTGGGAGAAGCTGGGGCACAGTGCCCGGTCCAGCTCCCGCTTCCTGTGTTTCCCCAGCACTTCTCTGTCTCCGTGGGCTTGCGCAGACCGCTGCAGAGCCCTGGCATGTGGCGGGCAGGGAGCCTCTCTGAAACCACACGCAGGCAAAATGCAAATGAGCCCCCCAATTATTATAGAGTCGGGGCGGTGGCACTTTAGGTAATAGGACTTGGGGAGCGGAGGGACCCCCACCCTGCTGCTCGTCAGCTTGCCAGAGGCCCCCGCTGGGAAGCTGGTGATGCTGTTACCCTGCGTGGGGCTGGGCTGGGTGGGGCTGGGTGGGATGAGGTGGGTTGGGGGGGGAAGGGTGCTGACATTGGCAGGATGTAGGAAGGCACCAGGATGCTGGTGTTGAGGATGGCCCTGCCTTTGGGGACAAGAGAAACCCTGCGTCTCAGCCTCTCCTGGGGAAGGCAGACGCTACCCTCTGTGGTCTGGGAGCAAGGCCAGCCTCTTGACCCTGTTTGGCTCCACCAACCGATGCTTAGTGACCCGTGAGATGTTCGAGACACCCCCGGACAAAGGCCTTCTTTTTTACAGACAAGGAGCCTGAGGTCTAGAGAGGGGAATGACTTGTCCAATTGGGAATGCACAGTGAAGAGGGAAAAGCACAGAATTTGGAGAATACAGTCAGTGAAATTCAGGCTCCTGAGGAAAAAGCGAAGGCTAGGAGTGGGGAATGGATAAGAGGTGTGGGGGATTTCCAGGGAGAATGTGTTGCTCACCAAGCCGTAACCTTCCTGAGAGCTGGGGTTTTGTGGTTAACTTCTTTCACGGCTGCTGCGGACAGATTGGGGGGCTGGGACCGTGGCAGAAGAGAAACGCTTCCCTGCTCACTAGCTGAGTTGTTCGGTGCTAATGACTCCGGAGTGCACAAGGGTTTGCACTGCAGCAAGAGAGATGGAGGGTAGACTTCAGGAAGAACCATGCCCTTTTGTGGATCAGGGCCTTTGGGATAAGTGCCTAACTTATAAAGGAGCAGGCATTCTGGGGTGCCTTTTCTGATCCTTTTCTGGGGTCCGGGGGCATCCACCCCACAGGCTTCCCCCACAACACTGTCTTCGGTTCAGACGGAAAGGCTCGTGGACTCTGTCATCATGGGAAGATCCCACATCCGGGAAAATGGGTGTTGACGTCACCGCAGCTTTGGCCCAGGTGTGCGGCTGCCCCTGGCTGAGCCTTCGCCCCTGCAGCTGTGAGGGTCTCAGCTGAGATCTTATGGGGTTGCTGTGGGGAGAGACCGAGTCAGGAAGCAGAGGGAACCAGAATCAAGAGTCTGGCTCCCACTCCTCCCTTCTGTCCCCACCCCGTCTCCTTCACAGGCCTTTCCAGAGCAGGATGTGTCTTTTCAGGGTCCTTTGGGCCTGGCAACTCTTTGTTAGTGGCCAGGGCCAGATGAAGTGATTTAGAGCAAAGAGAAGGCGGGAAACCTGGCTCTGCGTGGCTCGGTGGGGGTGTCAGCACCCTTCTCTGATCCTCAGTCTACTGTTTTCACACGAGGGAACTTGACCTGAGCAGCTTCCTTCCCACCAGTAAGGATTCCACAGTGCTGAGACCTGCATAGAAGGGCAGCTCCCGAGATGGATCCAAGCAGACTTGCCATGGGTAAATCAAGGGTGGGGTCCAGAGTGGGCCTCCTCTCCGGGTCCCCACCCCAGGGAAAACCCTCCAGAGCCCCCACTGCCAGAATGAACCTCTCCCTCCTCCTCCGCCCTCATCCGCAGAAACTCAAGCTTTTCCCAGGACGGGGCTCCTGAGCCTTGTATTACTGTCTGCTGCCCACCTCCCCTCTGAGACCGTAACTGGCTTCTCAGGGACCGATTGGCCGGCTCGGTTTAAATGCGCTGGGGACGGAGTGTCATGTGGCCTGGGCTGCTAAACTCTCTTGGCCATCCCCACCCTGGGGAAATTTGGAGAATGCCCCTGTCCCCCAGAAGGCCCAGCTTCCCCCATTTGGTCTGGTGGACAGATGGCCCCAATGCTGCATGCTACAGGCCTTGCGGGAGGCCCTACCCTCCCTGGGCCTCAGTGTCACCGGGTCATCTCTGAAGTCCCTTCCACCTACAAGGTTGCATCAGATCTATGCTCAGCAACTCATCTGGTCCCACAAATTGCCCTGAGTGGTTTTTGTTCATTTGCATGCATTTCCATAACCCTGTATGGAGCCTCCAGCACTCCTCTGTTTCTCTGCTGAGCTGTCTTGGCTTTGATTTGCAGTTTCATCTCTCCCCTACATGACACGAAGCCCGGGGAATGGGTGCAACGGACAGAGCCCGTGTCTTGTCTCTGTGACCCCATTGCCCGGCACGGGGTCTGCGCTAGAGTATGTGTGTCCTGTCAGCGAGATGGCTGAGAAGAGGAGTTGGTGGGCACCTGACGGGAAGGGGGAGGCAGGAGGGGAGTGCCTGGGGGTAGGGGATGATTGGGGGGTATGGGAAGAACAGCATCAGGGAAGGAGGTGAGTCAATGTCTACAACCAAAGATTCATCAAGATGGTGAAACGGGGTCCCAGAGGGGCGCGACGGTTGCTCAAGTTTGTACGACCAGTTGGGTGGTGGAGCTCGGACCCGAGCCCTTGACTTCTGCCTCCTGAGTTGTCAGGCTGGTGCTGGAGAGGTTTGGAGATAGGATCTGAGGAGCCCTGGGGCGGGGGGGGGGCTCTCCCTGTCCTATGTCACCTCCCCTCAGACTAAAAGAGTGGCTGCACTCAGTTCTCAGTTACAAGGAGCCAGACACCTGCAGGAAGGCATGGTGCCTCTGGACAG
Organism: Leptonychotes weddellii; assembly: GCF_054177405.1. Lineage (NCBI taxonomy): Eukaryota > Metazoa > Chordata > Mammalia > Carnivora > Phocidae > Leptonychotes > Leptonychotes weddellii. The sequence continues at coordinate 22,441,663 of NC_138383.1, forward strand.
GGAGGAGGGTCCCAGGCTGTAAAATGGCCTGTGAAAGACAGACTTTGGTTGGAAAGGTCAGAGGGCAGAGTGCCAGAGGTCCTGCCTTCCTTTGGGGTCCCAGAGGGGTTCTGAACAAGGGAGTGAGTTCCTCTGCTCTAGAAGTCTTGGAGAATCAGGGGAAGTCTTGGAGAATCAGGGGAAGCCTGGTGAGCTCAGCCTGGTGTGGTGGCAGGGGACAGGGCCCTAGGGTCCCTCAGAACGTACCTAGCCCCCTGACCCAGGAGGGAGTCCAGGAGTCCCAGAGAGGGGCCCACAGAGCCAGCCCACCTCCAGCGGCTGGCATCCCAGGCAGCCTGCCTCCCTCACGCTTTTCCCGCCATGCCTGCCATCTTGGTCATCCAGCGCTGGCCCTGGGGGAGGACTGAGGGGTCAGATTATTTCAAGCCCTCACCCTCACAGAAGGGATTAGAGCAATCACTCCTATTGGGGGCCCAAGGGGGAAAGCTGAGGGCCAGGCTCTGACACTGGGGGTGTGCATCTGGGAAGATGTTAGGATGCATTCTTTAGGGGCCGATGCCGGGGCCCAGCCGGCCTGTCCATCCTACACCCCCCACCTTTCATCAGCCCTGCTTCCTGAGCTCGTCTCCAGGCCATTCGGTCAGAGGGGATGGGTGGGGAGCCTCTGGGTCCAGGCCCTCCTTTCTGCCCAGGACTCTGTTGCTTTGACCAGATACCAGGGCTTTCTGGATGAAGGCCTTCCTGAGGGGAGACCAGTCAATCCCCGAGCCCATCAAACCACAATTTGCTCTAGGCTGGCAGGGAGCCCTCCCGAGGGAAGGGGTGACAGTAATCAGTCTGATGGGGGAGGCAAGACACCAATGCACTCAGGGTATATGGATCCAGGGAAGGAAAGCAGTGTGTAGACGAGTGAGTATGGGAGAGCCGGGCGCAGCGGGGAGGGTAAATAGAATTTGCGTCCAGAGTCGTGGCAGGCTGCATGGAAGAGGCGCTTGGAACCTGAGCAGGAGAGGGGAAAGGGATGTTGCCTGAGACAGGGGAAAGCTTGGGAGAAGGGGGAGCACCAGGGATGACAACCCTGACCTGAGGAGGATGAAAGCTGGGGGAGGAGCTGCCCAGAGCAGAGCTGGGAGCCTGGGAGAGAAGGGGAAAGAGGACGGACGGGAGGCAGGAAGACGGGTGCTGTGGCCCCGGGCAGAGGGGCTGAGGGGTGGAGGGAGGACGCTGAGCCTTCCCAGGACAGGGGGAGGAGGGATGGAAGGGATTCTGGGCGCCCAGAGGCAGGCCTGGCCCGGAGCCCTGACCGCACTTCCCCTCCGCGGTGCCCATCCTGGCCCACCCCGGCTCTGCCCAAGGCTGGCCCTATCCTGGCCCCCGGCTCTCCCCAAGCAGAGCCAGCCCCGAGCTGGTGCCCGGAGAGCAGGGTGCCGCAGCTGCGAGAGGGTTCTGCGTGGAGCCTTGGTGGGGGTTGATAGGAGACTGCCAGGCGCCGCTTAATAGGATTTTAATTATACAGCTCCAGCAAGAATTTTTTCCCCCCTGGGCTTGGGCCCTCACAGATACCTCCATCCCCACCTCAGCATCTTCCCAGCCCTGGCAGCCTGCTCTCCCAGGCCCCCGCTGCCCGCCTCCACCCACCGCGGGGGATGCGGGCCTATCTCCTGGGGACTTCGCTCCCTTGGGGGGCAATTCTGGGAAGACACCGGCTACTGGGGAGGGCCCTGCCATGGGGAGCTCCTCCGAGGTCTGCATCCAGGGCTGTGCCCGGCCAGAGCTGCCTGGGGTGCAGGGCAGAGAGGGTGTGCCCACCCTTCCATTCACTGTGGACTCGGAGCTCATTTTCCCAGGGCCATTGCGCTCCACACCAGGCCCTTACACGGTTCCAGGTGTAACAACAGCTCTGGGAGGCGGACAGGACAGATGGAACGATAATTTCCATTTTATGGATGAGGAAACTGAGGCCCCAAGAGTGTAAGCGACGTGCCCAAGAACACCATGAGTAAGGAGTCTGGACTCCAAGCTCCGGGTTCTGGCCGTGGCCCTGAGCTACCCTACCCTCGACTCCACACTCCAGCCGGAAGGAGCTACGGGCAGGTCTACTCTTCAGAAAACTTTCCTCCCTTCTCCCCCATGTCTGTCTCCTACTTACTTTTCAGGCATGAGATGTTACCTCCGCCTGTCTGGGTTCAGGTCCGGCATTTTGCCAGCAAACCTCATCACGCCATGTTGGATTGCCTGGCTGTCTGGCTTGCCATTAATCACTTGCTAGAAGCCCCTTGACCCACCAAGACAGACCTCCCTGATGCCCTCTGGTCCAGCACTGAGGGCCCCAGCCAGCTGTGCTCTGTTAAAGGACCCCAGGACCCTCTCCTGCCGTCGGCCTGCTCCCCCAGCCTCCCCACTCAGGCCAGTGTCGGCCCCCAGTGTGGCAGGGTAGCAAATGGACTTTCTCAGTGGTAGACCTTTCTTGGGGGGGGGGGGTCTTTATTATATTTTTAAACATCATTTTTTATTTTAGAGTAATTTTCGATGCGCAGAAAATTCGCAAAAGATGGAACAGGGAGTGCCCATACACCCCTCCACCCAGTTTTGCCCGTTGTTAACAACCTGTATCACCATGGTAGCTTTGTCCCAGCTAAGAAACAAACATTGGTACGTTAATATTAACTAAACCCAACACTTTATTTGAATTTCACCATTTATTGTATCTTTTAATTCCACAAGTAATAGGTGAAGACATTGTCGCATGAAGAGTCTCAATAGTGTAGGAAAATAAACAGTAAAATATGGATCTCCCTCTACCCCTGCCCACCAGGCCCTTCCCTCCCCAGGGGTGATTCTTCTGCCCCACCCCCCCATGCACAAACATGTCCTTCCTAGCCCCCTTTCACCAAACAGTGGGTCTTGAGCTCGGGTGGTTAGCAATCCCATTGCCCTCATCCTGGTTCTTGCCTCCTCTCTCCCCCGCCGCACTGGCCGCCCTCCCCGGTTCCTGCCGTCCCTGTAGGCGCTGCTCAAGCCATGCTTCCTCTGGGCAGCTCCGAGGAGCTCCCAGCCCCCAGGAGCGCCTCTTCCTCTCGCTGTCCACTCCCCGCCCTTGACCGGCAAACAGTTGGAGGTGAGGATAGTGCTCCCCACACCCTGCTTCTCCCTGAGCAGCTCCTGGAATGCGGGGGCTGCTCTGTAATGAGACTGCGGACGGAGAAGTGAACGGGGCTTCAGGGAAGTCACCCGGATGTCCCGGGCAGTTGGCAGTGGCCCCCAGTAGTGTGGCTTGGCAGGTCAGAGGGTACGCAAGACCCCGTGTCTGCCTTCAGGAGCCCCCCAGCCTGTGCAGGAGGCACTCACACATCCTGGCTTGGCTCTTGGATGGCCATGGCCCGCAGAGCTCGTGCCAGGCCCCCCAGGCTGTACACAGCGGGTGCCCAAGCCTGGGGGTGGGATGCGGTTTCTGGACAAAGCCTCTGCCCCCCTCTGTCAGGTGTGGCTTCTGCTCTTTTCTGCTGGAGGCAGGAGGATGGTCAGGATATGACTTAGCCTCAGCTCACCCCGGGCCAGAGGAGGAGGCTCTATTCCCCCTTTTCTGTCTCATCTGTACCTCCGTCCACAGCAAGCCCTAGAGGGCAACTCGGAGCTATTGCTCCAGTCTCCCTGCCCCCATCAAAGGATCTTCTGCCTCCCTCCCAGCCTCCCAGAGGGCAGCTACCACCCACCAGTATCACAGAGAACTTATCTTGTCCCTCCTCCCCACCTCTGCCAGTGGGCCTCAGCCCACACTCTGCGCCCCCTCCCCGGGGCCTTGGGCAGAGGGCTGGAGCTGGAAGGGGCTGATGTCTATGTGGCGGCAACCCGTCCACCTGAGAAGCCGCTCATCCTGCCCTGCCGCTGGTCAGTTCAGCCATCCCCCTGCCCCTGCCAATGCCAGGCAGAGAAGAAAATTCCTGTGGGGAAAGGGATGCCTATCATTCTCAATGTCTGTTCCTCCGATCGTGGAGCCTTCTCCCGCGGTCTCGTGGCCTCCCCCTGGCTGCCCGGGCCCTCCAGTCAGAGAGGACAGGGCGAGAAGAGGACTCCGGAGCCAGGAGGGCTCCTGGGGGTGAGGAGTGGTGGAGGGGAGGGAAGGCCAGGGCGGTGTGCGCTCTGGCTATGGGGCGAGGGGAAGCGTGCCCCCAGGCCGCCCTGTGCAGGGTCTGCAGCAGGAAGCCCGGGCCCTGGGGGAGCCATGGGGCCCAAGCCCAGGAGAAGCCGTGGAGCTGGACAGCCCGGGGGGCGGGGGACTGCAGCGTCTCGGCCGGCTGCTGTGGCACGAGATGAAAGGCCAGGAGTGGGGTTGTTGGCAGCCGGACAGGCGGGCGGGTGGAGGCGTGGGGTGGGGGGAGGGGAGATAACCATCTGCGAGGCCTGCCAGGTGTAGACATGGAGTGTGGAGGACGCGGACGGAGTTTTAGCCCTTGGGATCAGGGCAAAGAGCCTGGAGTTGGAAGGGTTCCCTATGAGGTCATCTTGTCCAGCCTGATGCCTCCAGGCCCTGGGCCCCAAACCAAGCAGGCCCTGCCTGTAGATGGCTTCTTCTGGGGCTGGCTGCCCCTCCCCGGCCCCAGCCTGTCCTCCACCTTGCATCCAGCCCCGGCAGTGCCCCCACCCAAAGTCCTGACCCTTCCAGCACTGCTGTCCCTGGGGAGGGTCGCCAGCCCTGGCCTCTGGCCAGTCACTCGCTAACTGCTTGAGTACGTCAAATAGCTCGGGACTGGGCCGATCCTGATTCCCTTTTGTCCTTGATTCTGGACCTGCCTTCCTTTAGCTGTCTGATTATTTGTCCAAGTCCCCCCACCCAGCCTTGGAGAGAAGGTTCTAGAGACCACAGAGAAAAGGAGAAGGAACTTTCTTGCTCCCTAAATATTTCTCATCACCTCTCCTCAACATTCTATACCCACGTCCTCTTCTGTCCACACTTCCATCTTTTCTCACCCAGAAACCGCTTCAGCAGTGCCCCCCTCAAAGCCCCCCAGACTCCTCACTCCCCTCTCATTCTCTCCCGGGAGCTTCCACATGGTCTTGCTAACGTGAGAATCCAACTACGTCTCTGCTCCGCACCCTACCATGCGGTACTGCCCTGAGGGCCAGCAAGAGGGCCCCTGCTCCAGGCGCCCCCAAACAGAACCCCGGCACTGATGTTGCATTTGGGAAGGAACCCCTTACCGACCTAGGTCAGGCAGGATCTGGTACCACGCGCTGCATGGTCCAACCCATGTCTAAACATCTGCCCTTGCGATGCATACGATGCATATGGACCAGGCCTGAAATGGGGAAGTGCTTCTTGCTCTAAGCTCTTGGAACAAAAAGCAACTGCGTCTGGTATGTCCTCAGAGTGCGCCTCTGCCCGTGACAGAGATGGACATTGTAGCCGTGCTTGGGCGAAATAAAAAATAGATGGATATTCTTGTTGAAGCCTTCCTTCCGGATGGTGTACTCGCAATAGGTTATTTTTGTAAAACATTCAAGAAAATTGCAGTGGATTCTTATGTGATAAAATACCCTAGTAGTGTCAAGCGTCCATGTTCTTAATTCTCTTTGAGTTCCAGAAATGCACACAAGTCAGCATGGTATTTGAAATGGATGTGTGCACTGCAGGTGAGAAACATTTCATTCTACTAAACAGTTCATGTAACTCTTAATTTGTATAAATGTGGATCTAGATGTAATATATGAGAAATTTGATAGTGAATCTTTTTTAAAATAAATTTTTACAAGATTTTATTTATTTATTTGACAGAAAGAGAGAGAGCACAAGTAGGGGGGAGCGGCAGGGAGAGGCAGAGGGAGAAGCAGGCTCCCCACTGAGCAGGGAGCCCAATGTGGGGCTCGATCCCGAGACCCCGGGATCATGACCTGAGCCAAAGGCAAATGCTTCATGGACTGAGCCACCCAGGTGCCCTGATAGTGAATCTTTATATTGGCAATTTGATAGGCACTGAATGCTGGAATTATGGAAGCATTATATATATATATATATTTAAAGATTTTATTTATTTGACAGAGAGAGAGATAGCGAGAGAGGGAACACAAGCAGGGGGAGTGTGAGAGCAAGAAGCAGGCTTCCCGCTGAGCAGGGAGCCCGATGCAGGGCTCGATCCGAGGACCCTGGGATCATGACCTGAGCCGAAGGCAGACGTGGAAGCATTATATTTTATAAACATATCTCATCATATTTCATTATAGTTACAAAATTTTTCATTGAAAAATGCGGATTTACTTGAATAATTTCAGTTTACTATTTTGATATTCATTAAGTATGGTTTATATTTTGCCTTTCAATTTTGATAATTACACTAGAATATTTTAGTCCCATAAATATCCAGCCGTATAAAAACCATGGTTTTACACACATGTTTAAATTTTATTGCTATGAAGGTTGAGAAAGGCAAGAAGAACATATTGTACTTAGCAGTTTGGCATCTCGATTTGTGGACCTCCGCTGTCCCCTCATCCCCACACATTTTAGGGGTGCCAGGCTTCATTGCTCCCCTTTTCCTGTTGGACTCAGCAGCATGACCCACAAAGGCCTCCACGGCCCAGCTGCCCCCGGCTTCTCTAGTCTTGTCACCCGATGTCTTCATGCAGCCCTGATGTGGGAGTTCCCAGGAGAACATTCTGGGCCTGCCGCGTGCCTGGGGTGACCTCTCCTTGCCTCGCCATTGTTTCAGTGGGAAAATACCAACTCACACTTCCAGTCTGAGCCCACGTGTGCCCTCCCCTGGCCCCAGCAGGCACACAGGTGCCCTTCTGGGTGTCCCACTGTTTGGAAGGTGCCTGTTGAAGCAGTTCTTTCGGGGCGGGGCTCGCAGGCTGCCTCCCTCATGGACCTGGACCTTTCTGTGGGCAGGGATGGGTAAGGGCTGCGGGAGTAGGCGGGGGCTTCAGTGGAAGGAGACAGAGGCTGTGTGTGGTGACCAGAGCTCAGTTCTGACCTCCAGCGCCAGGACCATTGAGGCTTTGATACCTCTGAAGTCTGTAGAACTTGGGCCCTAAAGAAACAAAAAATTCTAGGACAAACTAGCTGAGACCTTGGTCTCTGCCCAAGTCTAAACCACCTGAGGAGAAGCCAGAGAGCCAAGTCCCGTCTGTGAGTAGGTTGGTGGGAACCCCCAGCGGCCTCCCTGCCGGCCACCCTGTAGCCATGGGAAGCGGAGGGACAGGGGAGGCGAGATGCCTGGAAGTAGCCAGATGGCGTGGTAGGGTCAGGATGGCTGGAAAGAGGCAGAGGTCAACCAAAGAGCCCAATTGGTACTTTCATCATCATCTCTGGTTCCCTAGAAGAGTGTCCTCTTGTTGGCAGAAATGGGAGGGGGGACAGCTGGAGTATGAAGGGAACCCTCCCTTCTCTCTCTTCAGAGGACAGCTTCAAACATGTGGGAACCCCAATATTTGTTGAGCACTTACTATGTGCCTGCCATTGTGCTGATGGGCTTTACCTCACTTCCCTAGAGAACCGCGGCCTGTCTGTCGGGGTGGCATTAGACACGGCCTCTTCCAGTCCTCCCATTGGACAGAAGAGGAAAACTGAGGCTCAGAGACGGGGGGGTAACTTGCCACAAGGTGAGTGAGAGGCAGAGCCCAGACTGGGGTCTGAGTCTCCCGACTCCGTGTCTGGGCTGCTTTCACACTGTCCCTGGGACCTTCAGAGCCGAGAGCCCACAGCAATGAGGACACATCCCCAGTCCCCAGCGAGGTAGTAGGCTCCAAGGGAGAGCTTCCTGATGCTGCCACTTTCTGCGCCCCACCCAGAGCATGGTCCATAATGCAGAGCAGCAAAGGAACTAGGAGCTGGTTCAGCCTCAGTTTCCCCTTTCTCCCATTGGTTGGAGAGCCCGGTCTCCCTGGGCTTTGCCCCCTGCTGACCTGGCTATCTCCTCTCTGGGTCTCTGAGCCCCCAGCCCACCTTCAACTCCCCTAAAGCCCAGCCCCCTGGGATCCTGCTTCCTCAACCCAAAGGCCAGAACAGGAGTCTGAGACAAACCCCAGGGGCTGGGTCCCTTGTTTTACCCTATTTATTTTTTTCATTTCCATGTCGGAACCCGCCGTCTCCATGAGTACCCAGAATGCACAGGGGCCGGCCCGCGCCCACCTGGACGTGGGGGTGCGTGTGGGTGCCTGCCATCCAACAGACACCCACGTACGGAGCACTCGTGCTATTTCATGCACCCTGTCCCCAAGAGGCTCAGAGTCTTGTGGCCAAGAAGAGAAGTCATGGAACCACAGGTGGCATGAAGGCAGGGAATGCTAAGGGCAGAGCCACAGAGCGAGAGGTTACAGCAAACTTCCAGAGGGCAGCAGAAGTGGAACCAGCCTGGGTTGCCTCCACCCGATTAAGCCCAAATAAGTACTGCCTTCCCATCATGAAATGAAATGGGCCAGCTCGGAAGGTGGTGAGTTCCTCGCTGGGACCTCAAAGGAAGCTGACGAAGAGGCTTCACCGACTGATTGGGGGATAGTACTGATGTCTTCTAAGGTTTCCGGGGGCCCGTGAAGTTGGGGAAGCCCCTGGAGAACTGGAAGGAGGAATGGCGGGGTCCAAGTCCTTTGGACTTTGTTTTAGAGGGCAATGGGGAGCCATGTGGGGTGTTGGAGCAGCAGAGAGATACAAGGAAAGCTGGGGCTCAAGAAGGTGAATCAGACAGCAGCACTGTGCTGGACCAGATTGGAATAAGGAGGGATGTGGAGGGGAGGAGACCAACGACTAGACCAGCCAAACGCCCCAGGGGGTGTGCGTGCATGTGGACACACGTACAAAGTGTGTGCAAGCAGAAATCTCCAATGACTGGACAACCATCAGTTGTGAGAGTGCTGATTGGTCTCGGGTCTTAGAGCAGGGGCAGACCTAAATGGTCCTTCAGCCCCGTTTCCCAAGTTTTAGTCACCTGCACAGGTATATGTGGGTGTGTGTGCGCACGTGGTACACGCGAGTAAACGGCTGGCGTTTAATAACAGGGGTTTGAACGGCATCAGTCCACTTACACACAGGATTTTTTTATATAAATATAGTACAGTACCATAAATGTATTTTCTCTTTGATTTTTTAAAAAAATATTACTATCTTTTTTTTTTTAAAGATTTTATTTATTTATTTGACAGAGAGAGACACAGCGAGAGAGGGAACACAAGCAGGGGGAGTGAGAGAGGAAGAAGCAGGCCTCCCACCGAGCAGGGAGCCCGATGCGGGGCCCGATCCCAGGACCCCGGGATCATGACCTGAGCCGAAGGCAGACGCTCAACGACTGAGCCACCCGGGCGCCCCACTCTCTGATTTTTTTTTAAAGATTTTATTTATTTATTTATTTGAGAGAGCGAGAACACAGAGGGAGAGGGAGAAGCTGACTCCCCGCTGAGCAGTGAGCCCGATATGGGGCTCGATCCCAGGACACTGGCATCACCTGAGCCGAAGGCAAACGCTTAACTGGCTGAGCCACCCAGGCGCCCCACCCCTCTATTATTTTCTTAATAGCATTTTCTTTTCTCTAGCTTACTTTATTGTAAGAATACAGTGTATAATACATACAAGATACAAGATGTGCGTTAACTGTTTATGTTATCGGTAACGCCTCTAGTCAACAGTAGGGTATTAGTAGTTAAGTTCTGGGGGAGTCAAAAGTTATACACGGATTTTTGACTGAGTAGGAGGGGGTCGGTGCCCTAAATCCCAGTGTTGCTCAAGGATCAATTAATGTGTAGTTCAGCACCCTTTATTCATGGAGCTCTGGACATTTAACAAGAATGTACACTGTGCAGGGGTTGGGGCTGGGGTGGCTTTGCAGGCCTCCATTTGGGGTGTAGCTGGGGAGTTAAAGATATGCATGCCCTTATGGGAATCCGTGGGAAGGGAAGTTCAGGAACTCCGCTGTCACAGGTGTGACAAACAGGCATGTGTGTGGGTATATACGGGCAAAGGGAAGGAGCGGGGAGGTCTAAAAGGTGTGCGAGGTCTTGTGAGTAAATCTGGCTCATGAAGGCTCCGGTAGAGGACTAACCTGGCGTGTGGCTCCAGGTGAGAATCTGACTTCCATTCGGGCTGGGGGCACCCGTATTGAGGATTGCTACTGGTCAGAGGCTTTCCTGCACAGCAGCCCCCAATCCATCCTACCGCCCCACGAGGTGCAGACTACTGTTCCCATTTCGACAGGTGGGAAAGCCCAGGACCCAGGAACCCGGGGTCACGGTACGATCCAAAGCCAAAGCTGAGACCAGGCTTTCTGACTCTGAGGCTAGCACTCCTGCCTCAGTGGTCCCCTCCACCATCTGGAGAGCTGGGTCACCAGAAGACGGCTGTGGGTGACAGTGCTCCCTTCAAGCATCTCCTCCCAGGCACCCATACGTCTTCAGGATCCCAGGCTGAGTGCACCTGCCTAAGTTCTCTGCCTCCATCCCTGCCCTCACCCTGACCCCCTCCTGCCACTCCCAGGCTCATCTGCTCCTCGCAGGCCCCCTCGCCCCGCAGATCCACATCCCTGCCACCTCCCAGGAGCACCAGAGCAGCTCACCTGCTCCGCGCGTTATCCATATGTTTGCACCCCAGCTGGGTGCTGGGTTATTGTTCTGGCGCAGGAGGGCGAGGGGGCGGCTTGTGGGCGTAGCGACGCCGGGCTGTCTGCTCATTCTCTGCTTGTTATTACCTCTCCTCCAGGCTCCCATTAGCCAGCCTGCCCCAGAGGCCTGCGCAGGCTCCCTGCTCCTCGGCACCTTTGTTCTTTAATTATCACTGGGGAGACCCGCTCACCTGCCTGCCACTTTCTAAGAAGCTGTCTGGCTCCCCTTCCCCACCCTGCACCCCCAAGACCTAAGCCCCTTCACCTTCTGGGGTGGGGGCTGGTGTCTAGCTGCCGCTGGCCCCAGGCTTAGGCAGGCTCCTGGCCAATTCGGCCCCTTGTAGAAGCCCTTTCTTTTGGTCGCCTCCTCTGAGAACCCCGCCCAGATTGATGCTGTCTTGGATCTCAGGGCTGGAAGGGACTTTAAACTATCATGTGGTTCAGCACCTGCGTCCCCACTTACTGCCTGGATTGGGCCACCTACAGAAGGCACTCAATGAATATTCAGTGAGAGTGTGATTAACTTCTGTAGCCTCTACTTGAATGCCTCCCCAGTGGGCAGCTCACCCCCTCCCGAGGCAGCCAGTGCCACTGGAGATGGCTGGGACTTTCAGAAAACCACTCAACCACACCCCTCCCCAGGGCCCTTGGATTTTTGTGGCCTTCCATCTAGAGACCACCTTACTGTATTTCTGAGCCTGGGGTTCAGTCCTGTCCTTCCTGCTGGGGGCTCGCTGATGCCACCTCAGGCAGGAAACCCCCAGCGTGAGACTCTGTCCCGGAGGCATTCGATGCTCTTGTTGGGCTTGGAGACAGCCGTGGCCCAACCTGGCTCTAGCCCCTGGCTTGCCTCCCATCTCAGACCTCTGGCTGCTCTTCTCCGGTGGAAGGTAAGGGGGAGGAGGCACCAGGGCGAGAACCCTCAGGCCAAACAAGCTCTGACAGCCGACAACAACCTCGGAGGAGGGCGCTTGCTGCACACACAAGCCAGGGCTGCGGGAGGGAAGGCCTCAGGGAGTCGGGGCAGGAGACAGGAATCTCCCCTCCCCAGCCAGGCTGCCGCCCTGCCTCCTGACCCTTGCACAACTCCCTGCCTCAGTGCACTGTGGGTACGAGGGGGTCAGAGACGGAGCTTCCAGATGCAGGAGCCAGGGATGAGCGAGCTGGCCCACGTGGGCACCAGGGGCCCCCTCATGTTGGGACAGTGCCTGCCCGAGGCTCCTAGGGCACAGCGCTTCTCTGCGAGGGCAGGGGAGTGGTTGCCAAAGCCTATGGCTGCCTTTGGGCCGGGCCCCTCACCCACAGTGGCACACGGGAAGGAGACAACCTGGGCAGAGGAACACTGTGTGGACAAAGGGTCTCAGAGCTGGAGCCCGGCCTCATTCCCACTGCCCTCCTTGGGGGCCACTCCTCTCCATGCTCCCTCCCACCACCATTTTCCACTCCAGCTTTGATCCAGTTGGAGAGTTTCCTTTTGATCTCCATCTTTGTAGTCTCTAAGTGTATCTTGGTCTTCTCCGAGGCCCTTGAGGGCAGGGGCGTGTCCCTCCCTGAGTCTGGGGGTTCTGGGGGACCAGGGTCACGCCTCTGGGCCCATGGGGAGGGTGGAGATTGGAGCCCAGCCACAGACTGGTCTTGGCCCTGAGCGGCTTGTGTCCCAGGAGTGCTCCAGCGAGGCCAGGAAGGTGCCTGGTGCATGTCAGAAGGCCCTCTGGACAAACACCAGCTGGGGGTGGAGGATTTGGGTCGCGAGGCCACCTCCAGCCACCAGACTGTGACCTCAGCCAGGCCACCCCGTGCTGCTCTCCGGATCTGACTCAGGCCCTTCCCAGTGCTATTGGGCGTCCGTCCCCAGGGTCAGACCCCAGGAGGTTTGCCAGACTCCTCAGGCCCTGCCCAGACAGAGGCCGCCCCCCGCCCCACTTGGGCACCCAGGGGCTCTAGCAGGACTTGAGGGTCAGTAGAGGGCAAAGGTCACCTGCTGAGCCATTGGCTCCACCACCTCATCCCTTCTGTCCTCATTCCATTTCTCCAGACCTGAAATTTCTGTCTAGGTGTTGGTGTGGACCCTCGTCAGGAGCCCCTGACCCACAGGTACCCCCGCACCAGGCTGGGAAGGAAAGGAGCCCCCACAAGGCAAACGAGGCAGTTCTATGACAGCCACTCCTTTAGGGGTCTCTCAAGTCACCCCCAGGACCTTCTCATATGAGACAACAAGTGAAGGCAACTTCTGTAGAATGTTCCCTGAAGCCTGTGTATAGTTGTGCAGAAGAGGCTGGGGCTGCAGAACATCAGGATCCTGGAGGGGAAGGATGAGAGATGACTGACTGATCAGTACTCAGCCCCTCAGCCAAACAGGTCTTGATAAATGTAAATCAGAACATGTCCCTCCCCTGCATCAACCACCCTTGCCCCAAGGGCCTCTCACTTCACTCAAAATAATACGGAAACTCTACAGGCCCTACACCATCTGGACTCTGCCTACCTCTCATGCCTCATCTTTTCCTACTTTACCCCTCATTTATTGCATTCCAGGCTGACCAGCCTTCTTGCTGTTTCTCACATATGCCAGGCTAGCTCCCACCTCAGGGCCTTTGCACTTACCGTTCCTTCCAACTAGAATGCTCTTTCCTATTCTTTTCCTTATTTTTGTCATTCAGAGCTCAAGAGATCTCTTCTTAGAGGTGCTCTAAGTGACCCGATCTACAATTGTGCCTCTCGGGGCGCCTGGGTGGCTCAGTCGTTAAGCGCCTGCCTTCCGCTCAGGTCATGATCCCAGGGTCCTGGGATTGAGCCCCGCATTGGGCTCCCTGCTCGGCGGGAAGCCTGCTACTCCCTCTGCTTGTGTTCCCTCTCCCGCTGTCTCTCTCTGTCAAATAAATAAATAAAATCTTAAAAATAAATAAATAAATAAATAAATAATGAAATTATGCCTCTCTGTCTCTACGACTCTGCCTTCTTCTTCCTCACGGCCTTGTCATGACCCAAAATGAGTTTCTCTTTCATTCCTTGGTTATTGTCTGTCTCCCCCACTAGAATGTAAGCTCTCTGAGGACACAGCTACATCCTTGGGGCCCAGCACAGGCCTGGCATGGTGGGTGCTTAAGTGATAATTTTTGAATCAGTGAGCGGCTTGAGGAAGGAGAGAGACTGTGCAGATAGCCCAAGGGCTGGTGGGCTGGGTACCAACAAGGACCAGGGAGCTGGTCCTTTGGCTCCCAGGCCTCAAAGGGCACGCCATGGGCTGAGGTAGGAGGAGGGTGGGAGGTGGTAAGGGAGGCTGCCAGTCAGCATCTTTCCAGATGCCCCCCAGGCTCCACTCTGAGGGCCAGTGGGGAGGCTAAGGAAGGAGGTACCACAGGCCCCATTCTCTGGGTGTCTCCAGTCTGGAAGGGACAAGCAGAGTACTTGGAGTTCAGTCTTTTCCGCTAAGATTGAAGCCAAGGCCCTTTCTGCTTGACCCCTTGTGTCAGGCTCAGCGTGTCCCAAACCCTACACCTCATCCTTCTTGGTTCCTGGACAGGCAAGGCTGAAAGGCCCAGCATCACTGCTGACCCCGCCTCACTCACCCCTGCCCTCCAGACTTGTCCTTGGGTAGTGACTGTAGACTGGTCCCTGTTGTCTCCATCAGCCCGTCAGCCCACGGAGGCAGCTTCACCTCCACTGGCCCCAGACACTCCCAGCCCCTGAAGCAAACTCCACCAAGGGGTGGGGGAGGGCGGGGAGAGGAAGAGGGGTCCTGCTGGAGTCTGACCCCCATGCTCTGGCGGAAACTGGGTTGTACTGGCAAGTGCAGGGGCTCTGGACTTCAGCAGACTTCAGGTCTCTCACTCTCTCCTCATTTCTATGATCTTGGGGAAGTCACTTAACCTCTCCAAGTGTCCATTCCCCCACCCATAAAATGGAGACAATGCATATTTTACTGGGTTTCCTGGAGGTTAAGTGGGAACACATAATAAGCACCTAGCAAAAATCTGGACAACAGTTAATGCTTAACAAATGGAAGGCCCATCCCTTCCCTTTCAAACTTCATTCCCTTGCTCAAGAACCTGCTGTAGCTCCCTGTTTCCTACTGTGTCCGATCAAAATGCCTCTACTCAGCACTCAAGGATCTCCGTGTCTGGTCTGAACATCTTGATCCAGTCTTCACTCCCGACATTTCCCGTACATTCTCTCTACTCCTGTGTCCCCGGTGAGCACACCATGGTCATCCCTCTGCCGTGCCCTCTGTCCACATTGCCTTTCTGGTCTCCTCTGCCTATCCTACTTGTTGTGCAAGGCCTCCTTCTCCAGGAAGGCCCCCTGAAGCCCTCCTGCCCTGACCATTCTCTGTCTCCTCAAACCCTGCTGTTGACTTGGGCTGGTATGAAAACCACGCTGTTAGAGCGGTCTGATGTTCCAGTGCTAAACATACAGTAAAAGGGTACTCAGTAAATACCTGTCTTTTCATTTGTTACAAAGCAATAAGTAGGGGAAGTCAGTATATGGTAAACTGAGGCATTGGGGGGATTCTGGGAAGGGTGAAGGTGTTGAGCCTCTCACCTGGGGCAGGAGCTAAGTTTGGTGCTTCATGTGTTATATCTTCATTCTCACTACCCTGGGAGATAGTACTAGCCCCATTTCACAGATAGTAAGACTGAGGCTCAAAGAGGTTTAGTGACTCGACCAAGGTCACTTGGCTAGAAACTGGCAGGGACAGGACTTGATCTGAGGCTGAGGGGGGTGTCCTGGAAGAGCTGCTTTCCAGAAAGGGAGTAGCCTGCTCAAACGCTCAGAGGAGAAGGCTGAGCAGAGTATGCAGAGGGAGAGAGTGGGCAGATAGATTGGAGGGGGCAGAAGGTACATGAGGGAAGGCGTCAGACTGCCCATTTAAAGAGGAGGGAGAAGGATCTGGAACCATCTCTCTGGCAGGCTAGAGAAAGATTCAACACGACCCTCCTGGGGCAGTGGTTACAGCTCCAGAATTTCCCTTACCAGAAAGTGCCACAGCTGGTCCTGAGTCCATGCCAGCCAACACGCTCAGCCTCCTGTCCCCGGGGCTCAGGGACAGGGGGGCAGAGAAGATGGCCTCTCCACCCCCTCCCTGCAGAGGCAGGGATGTCAAGAGAGGCTGGGAGTGATGTCACTGGTGACCTCAGGTTTCTCACCCATCTTCTCAAAAGCATATTCTTCAGAGTCACTTGTCCAAGTGACCGGCCCAAAGTCCTTAGATCATAGACACTGCCGCTGTCGCCCCAGCACTTGTCCCTGGTGTGGCCTCCGCAGAGCCTCGCCTGTGCCCAGTTCTCATTAGGGTGCCAGTCTTGAATTCTCCAGTTGTCAGCACTTGGCACAGAGACCCTCACACTTCCCCAGCCCCCCACCGGCCAAGCCCTCCGCGCAGGCAGCCAGGCCCAGCTGGAATAACAGCTTCCCTCCCTCCCTCCCACAGACACGGGACTATTTATGGCTCACCAGGGCCTTCACACCCATGAGCTCACTGGAGTGCTCCCCACCCGCTCTGGGAACACAGCAGGGCAGGCGTCATCAGCCCCATTTTGCAGATGGAGAAACTGAGGCTACATGCCTTGTCCAGTGATTTCCCCAAAGCCTGGCCTCCTGACTCCTTAGTCTGAGGCTCTTGTCAATTCCTCCAGGAGGATGGCCCAAACACCCCTAAATTTGAAGTGGGTGAGTTTGGCGCCAGGGCTGGGTGGGTGGAGGGGTGGGCTCTGGTGAGTTAGCCAGCTCCAGGAGTGGGAAGGAGCCTCCAAGGCCGTGGGTGAGAAAGGTGGCCATGGAGGGCAGTTTTCATGGCCTCAGCTATAGTAAGAGTCTGGCAGGGGCATCTGCAGGGCGGAGGTGGAGGCCTGCGGTCTGAGCAAGCAAGCTGGGCGTGCGGTTGGGGTGCTGGCTTGCCGGGCTAGGGCAGGGGAAAGGGGTGATCCCCAGCCTCCGAGCTCCCTCCTGGACGACCGGACGCGGCTAGCTGTATGCTCCTGCAGCTGGAGGGATGCGGGGTCCACACCAGAGGGGATTGCCTGTCCACAGACTGTTCAGTTAGAGCTCCTCTGCCACGCGGACAGAGTCTAGCCCAAGCCCTTCCTATCACCCCACGCGAGGACTCTGCCATCTCTGTCTTCCCCCCTCATCTCGCCTCCCGTATCTGCTCCATCCCCAGGCCCTCCTAGTTGTCCACCGTCCAGGATGCACTCCCTCCCTGCTTGCCCCGAATCCCTTGCGGCCCTTTCCAGAAGCCTTCTCTGATCCATCTTCACACTGGGAACGGACTCGTCTCTCAGCCCAGGGAATGATTGTTTGAATTCTCCTTGTTCTTTGTCTCAGAGCCTGTGCATGGGAAGGTTCTGACTCCCCCATAAGACTGGGGCGCCCCGGGGGACCGCCACTGTGTCTCTCCCACCAAACTGTGCAGGTCTCCATCCTGGAGGTACTCTACCTCCTTCAGCCGCGGCAGCCTCCGCCCATAGGGGGCGCCCAAACAGTGTTGCTGAGTCAGGGCATCCTTGCTACTGCGTGAATTACCTGTAGGGACACAGGTCTGGGTGAGATGTCACGTGTACCCTCAAAGTTCCGGCTTGCTTTTCAACTGACCTGGTCACTTAAAGGGAGGGGAGAACTCTTCCAGAAGGAGAGAGGCCTTCTCGTTTGGGATAGGAGGCAGGGACCAGACAATGACCTCTATAGAAGGCTCGTTGACCTTCCAAGCTCGTGGAGGGTGAATGGCTTGAGGTGCTCACACACCCTGCTCTGGAAGTCCCCGGGGCTCGTGGGCAGAGGCCCCAACCGAGCAACCCCTGTTTCCTTCCCCAAGTCTCTCGGAAAGAGTGGTGAATCAGTTGTGGCCATGAACTCATCCGAAGCAGTAAAAATAGGAAAACAAACAGGCGGGGAGGAGAGGGTTAGGGTGAGGGGGAAACGGGTTTCCCCCACGCTGGCCAGAGAGGACAGCCATCTTTTGAAGTCCTCACGAGTGAGGCAGGCGTCCTCACGGCCCCTAGAAGCTCAACCACATCAAAGCAGCCCAAGGAAGGTGATTTGAAGGGCATGCTGTCTCACACACAGTCACAGTCACACACGGTGACACAGCCGAGTCCCTGAGGGACACACAGCGACACACACCATTGAGGGCGCCTCTCCGAGCTGCGCACACAGCACCCGCGGGCCCACAGGCAGCGCCCGGCGGGGTCCCACGCGAGCCACACGGCCGCCACGGCCGCCTCCACCCGACGTGCACGCCGGCCACGCGGAGCAGCCTGCAGCCACGCAGACAGCCACGGGCCACGCCCAGCAGCCGGCCGCTGCCAGAACCCGTCTCCCAGAGCCCCACAGAGCCCCCCTCGGCCGGCGCCCGGTTCTCTGCGCACGGTCCCACAGGCACACGGCCGCGCCGACGGGCCCCGCACACTCCCACACAGGGCCCGGGGCCACCCCCAAGCCACACGCAAGAGTCACAGGCACGCAATCTCAGTTACCCACTAGTCACGTGCTGGCAGTCACAGAGGCCACATGTCCACATGACCCGCGCCGTCACTGAGACCCGGTCTGTTCGCGGAGCCCTTTGGGCCCGAGACCTGCTGAGAGCCAGCCCGTGGCTGCCATGGGGATGGGGACGTATCTGGGGACGTGTGTGGCTCAGCTTAACCAGCTTAACCCTGTCCGCACTCCTGGCTGCCCTTCCCTGGCCACCATCTGTCCGCAGCGCCCGCCGTTTGGCGTTCTCCGGGCTTTGCTGAGTCCCCACACCTCCTGCCCCTGAGGAGAGGGGCCGGCAGCCTTGGAGATGATGGAGTCCAACCAACACTGGTCATCGTCCATTTATTGAACATGCCATCCTTCGGCCCCGTGTGCCCACTGCTGCACTAGGTGCTGGTGGATAGAGAGGCTCTTCTCAAATCAGACCACAATTTTCCGCCAGTCAGTGTGATGTGACAACCCCCCCCCCGCCGTGGATCTGCTCCCACACCTTGACGTCATGGAGGCTCCCAGCAAGTTCTAGATGCTTCCGTCTCATTTGGGCAGCAGCCATTTCTAGGAGGGTGACTAGGTCTCGTATAGTTGACACACCCTCTGCAGGGGTCCTGGGGGGATACTCAGGAAGGACGTCTGCGTGGGCTTCCCCTCCACATCTCTGGGGGAGTGAGCCCTGACGGATAGCTGGGTTGGAAAACATCCTGTACCAGGGTCCAGAGAGCCGGGCTCCTGTCCACTTCTGACATGTCATCTTGGGCCAGTCCCCTCCCCTCTCAGGCTCAGCTTCCCCGGGGGGGATGAAGGGAGCTGGGCCAGATCAGTTTCTCACAGGGGGTCCTTATTAATATGCAGATTTCCAGGCCCACTCCAGACCTTCTTCAGCCCAGAACTGGAGATCCCATGGCTCTGGGGACCTCTGAGGTGCCGTCCAGCTGTAAGAAGAACGACAGAACTTTGAAAGGGAGCCAAGGGCTGCTTCAGGGGCTCCTGAGGGCTCCTCTTGGCCTGGGTGCCTGGCATGCAGGAGCTATCAGCACTCTCCAGGAGGTGCCACCTCATCTGGCTGGTTTAGAGGCTTGGGCTGGTGAAGGGCTTGTGGTTAGGGCAGGTGAGGGCCAAATCAGAACTTTTGGGCTCTGTTCTTCGCTAAGGCTAGACTTCTAGGGTAGGCCACGCTGTCTGGGGACTCTTGGTACCCTTTTCAGGGCAAATGATGTCCAGGCTCTCTAAGGACTAGGTCCCAAGTCTAGACCTAAGAAGGGGGCAGGCAGGGCAAAGTAGAGAAAGTCCATGGGATGGGTCAAGTCCCTAGGGACTCTGAATGGGCGTTCTGTTTGTTTTGAACTGTTTCCTCCATTGAGTCAATCCGCTTCCTGGTTTCTGCTTAGCTCCTTTCCTGATGCTTATGGAATAAAATCATCGGCTGTTGGAGGGACATTAGTGGGCACCTACCCCATTTCTCTAGCCCACGATGGAGCCCCTCAACCACATACATCATAAAAAAGCCACATTATGGGCTTTCCATGTGCTGGGCACTCTGCTAGTCACATAGAGTACATCATTGGATTCTCACAACAATTTCATATGGTAGGCATTATTAACTCCATTTTACAGATGAGAAGAACGAGGCTCTGAAACTCGAAGCCACCCGTCCCGGTGGCAGACTCCCATCTGTCCCCAAGCCCAGGGTCTCAGCCCCATCTCAGAGCATCCCTCCACTTCTGCTCGAATCCCTCCAGTGATGGAGACTCTCAAACACTTAGTGAGGGCCAGTTGTCCATGTACAATGGGGGAAGCAGAGCTCTAAGAGAAGCGGACCTGCCCCCTAGAACACCTTATTCCAACAGAGGAGATGAGATGTGAAATAATCACTCCATACAAGGTAAAAGGAGTTGGTGCCTAAGACGGGGTGGAGAGTGTGCTACTTTTGGAAGGCTCTAATTATTAAAAATGTCTTCCTTATATTACCCCTAAGTCTACGTTCTTCTGACTTACATTTGGTTCTCAGTATTCTGGCCTCAAAAATCACACAGAATGAGTCTGAAGCCCATCGCGCTCTTGCACACAATTCTCACGTCCCCGCTGCCCTAATTCTCTCCCGATCTTGACTCCTGTCATTTTACCACACCACCCCCCCTGCAGAGACCGGGGTTTCACTCAGACCACCCTCCCACACCTGGCCAGAGGTCCTGTTAGGCCATGCAACAGCCAGTTGCTAACAGCTCTGTCCCTATCTCCTCCTTCACACATTCAGAGACAGCTGGGCTGCTCTGGAAAAACCCAGAGAACCTCAGAGTCAAGAAGCTGGGGCTCCAATTCCAGCTCTGCCCCTTAACTGGTTGTGCAATGTTGGGCAAGGCACTGAGCTGCTCTGAGCATTGGTTTCTTCATCTGTGAAATGGGGACAGCAATACTTGCCCCACCTGACCGGGTGGTGAAGGTGAGCTGAGATCCCCAGTGTGAAAGTATTCCACATGCTGCCAAGGGGTCAGACCCTCACAAGCATCCCTGGACTTAGGAGGAGCTAAGGGAGGCTTCAGGATTAGCTGGAGAATGAAGGCTGCCCCGCACACCTCGGTATTCAGGGCATGGGGAGGATGAGGTGTTGAGGAAGGCAGGTTGTCTGCCCTGCAGCGTTCTGTCCTGGGAGTGACACCTCCAGCCATCACCAAGTCCTCTGGGAATAACAGCTTTTTCATCAGATTGGCTCTGGTACCCTCCGGGTAGATGAAGTGATGGGGGCAGGCATATTCCTTGTGGGTGAGTCAAAGGAACCGAGACCAGGAAGGGGAGCAAACAATTTAAAACACCTACTATGTGTCAGTCACTTAGAGTAACTCACTAAATCTTCACAATCCTGTGAGAATGGGCTTCTTATTATGTCCATTTTCAAGGATGAGGAAACTAAGGCACAGGGAAGTTTTATTTGCTCAAGTCAGGAAGGTGTGGAGGTGGGGTTAGAATTCAGATCTGCTTGGCTCCCAAGCTAATGGGCTTCCCATGGCACCTGGCTGGGCTGTGGAGAGGGCCAGGATATAGAGATGGTACGGCTGCTCACCCCTGAAGAGCAACAGGAGGGTGGGGAGGGAGAAGAGGCCCTTCGGTAGGAGCTTACCAACTGAATGTCACCCTGTGGCCTCCTATAAGCCCCCTGCCCTTGGGATTTCTCATAAATGCAAAATAACACAGGTACACCGTTCCACTCATCCTCATTCATTCACTGCCTGTGCACTGACCAGGTCTTACACACCTGGTCCTGTGCTTGGATGCTGTGTTCCCTGAGATGGGACCCATCCTTGCCCTCCTGTGGGTGGCCGAGAGCATCTCAGAGGGATGGTGAGGCTGAACACATGCTCCAGAGAAACAGGAGGTGGTTACAGTCTGGGATGAGGAAGTCAGGGGAGGATGTCTTAGAATCTACACACTGTCAAAAGAGAGAAGAAAGAATCCTAAGTACCGTATAACTCTATCGATGTAAAATTCATCAGCAGGTAAGAGTAAACAGACCGAGGTGACAAAACTGTAAGGAAAAGCAGAGAAGTGATGAACACAAAAGCTGGGGTACCAAGGAGGAGAAAAGGGTTATGATCCAGGAGGGTCACTCTGGAGTCCTGGGGAGCTGGCCGAGTCCTACTTCTTGACCTGGTACCTAGTTTTCAAGTATTCCTTCTCTCTCTCTCTCTCTGTGTTTTAATTCATTCTTCTTTATATATATTTTTAAAATATTTTATTTATTTATTTGACAGAGAGACAGAGAGAGAAGGACCACAAGCAGGGGGAGTGGGAGAAGGCGAAGCAGACTCCCCACTGAGCAGGGAGCCCGATGCGGGACTGAATCCCAGGACCCTGGGATCATGACCTGAGCCGAAGGCAGACACTTCACTGACTGAGCCACCCAGGCGCCCCTATACATTTTGTCCACGATTTTCATACACATAAATTGCTAAATTCACTGTTGGGTGGGACCGAGGCCAATCCTCCACAGTGCCCTGCACAGATCCTGTGCCTAGTAGGTACTTAAAAAGAGAGTATTGACCTGCAGTGAGTCTTAAGGAGCTGGAAGTAGGCTGCATGGTCCAGCCAGACAGGAGGGGTATGGCCTCAGGTCCAGAGACAAGAGCTCACTTACTCGCTGAAGTTCTTGAGGAACAAGAGGCTTAGAGGCACCTTGACCATGAATATCTAGACATCTGAGGGGGCAGCAGTTCCCCAAATGGAGTACCAGACTGCAGAATTAGCTTCCCTTCCCCTCAGCCCAGCACCAAAGCACAGGGTAGTATGGAGAGCACTGAGTCAGAGGGCCTGGATTGAAAATCCGGCTCTGTACTAAGCAGGCCTTCCCTGGCAAAGCACTTCATGACATGAGCGTCAGTGTCTTTATCTGCAAAATGGGGCTAATAAACCACCTACATCACAAGTTACTATGAGCCCCCAGTGAAATCATATCTGTGAAAATGCTTTTAGGAATGTCACGTGCCTGGTATACTTACACATGCCATATTACCCAGGTGTTCTTCCTGCCCCGTTTGTACACAGTTTTGCAAGGAGAGCTCAGAATAAAGCTTTACTCTGATTTAGAAAGTCCTTGGCCTCAGCTCCCCCGGGTCCTTTGGGCTGGTGATCTGGGTCTGAGCTGCGGGGCGATTCCAGGAGCAAGTTCCCCGAGTTACAGGAAGCCCGGCTGGGGAGGTGGCATTCCATGCAGCATGTCCGAGGGTGAGTCAGGGCGAGGGCGGCCCTCCCCCTCCCCTGGCTTTTGGCGACCGGCCCAGCCTGGGTCGTTTTCATTTGCATACATCTGCATATATGCAAGTTTCACCTGAGCACCCGGGCAGGGCCCTGGGGAAAGACACCTGTGCAGGGGCAAAGAGGGAAACCAAAGTGGCTGGCTGCCTGCTGGAGCATCCAAACCTAGAATTTTGGTGCATGGTGCATCCGCCCAACAAATGCCTAAATCTCTGGACCAAACACACAGCTTCTTCCCCAGACTCCTGTGGTTGCCCAGGCTAGGAACTTCAGAGTCATTCTTGCCTCTATCCTCTTGTGGTACAGTCACCGGGAGAGTTTCTCTTTGAGCCACCCTCTGACACTTGACCCCCATTCCACCAACCATATTTGCAACAGCCTCCTAACTGGGCTCTCTGCCACCTGACTCTCCCCTTCCCACGTGCTTTGGTACCAGAGATGCTCCAGGGAAGCCCCTCAGCTCCCTAACCTGGTCCTCCCCACTGCCCACAGCTCCATTCTAAGCTCCTGATTGGTGTCTGAGGCCCTCCACAGTGCAGAACCTCCTGACTCTGTCACAACTCCTTCCTCCCATTTTCCCCTTCCAACCGGGTGGGTGTAGACCCCGCACACACCTTTTCTGTGCCTCAGTCTCCCCACCTGGGGGATAATAACAGGACTCCCTCGCAGGGTTGTCTGATGATTTCAATGAGGAAATGCACATGGGAGGCACTGTACAGAAGCCCACAATAAATATTAGCCATCACTGATATTATTACTCCTCCCACCACCCTTCCACAGACGGCATTCCTCTCCTGGGGTCCCTTCTGCCCCCTCAGCCCTTCCTCCTGTCCTTGCTGAGTGGAACTTTGCCAGGTAAGACAACTCTATGGTAGTCAAGAGGACAAACTGGCCAGCATTCCAGTTCTCACTTTTAGGCAAGTTACTCAATCTTTCTATGCCTCAGTTTCCTTATCTGTAAAGTGGAGATAATGTGGCTAGTTAGCTCATAAGTGTGATAAATGGAATAATGCATGTAAGGGCTTAGCATAGTGCCCTGAACACTGAAAACACTTAACAAGTGTTATCTATATTATCATTACTGTTGTGTTAACCCAAGACACAGGGCCTCAGATCACGGTTGCTCCCCCTTATTCCCCAAAGGCTCCAGAAGCTTCCTGCTTCAGCCAGCCAGAGAACCACTCCCTGGCCCTCCCCCATGCTTTCCTGCGGACAGAAACTGAGGTAGCCAGCGCCCCATTGGGTTGGCTGGCAGTTGGGGTGTGGGGTTGAGCTCCTCCCTACTAGTTCCGGGGGGCACATTCCCCCCAGAATTTGGGCTGGGGATGGCTTGTCTCCCCCAGAGATTGAGAGCCATCCCTCAGCCAAGGCTGAGACTGGACGGGTGTGGGTTAGCTCACAAGCTGAGAAGGGTCTTTTGGGGAGGGGAGGGCAAACTGGTCTGAGAAGCTGGAAACAGGTAGCTGAGCCAGGAAGGGTTCCCCTCAGAGGCCAGGACCAGTGCCCGGCCCCCACAACACCGGGCAAGTACCAACCCTTCCCCCTCTGCGCACTTTCTCTCCCTCCAGCCTCTTCCAAGCAGCAGTGGATGAACTTCCAGTGAGTGACCCTTTTCCAAAGGGAATTAATGAGGGTGACTGACCACAGAAGGTGGAAGCTGGTGGGAAGGGGTGTTTGAGCCACTTCGACCCCCTTAAACAGACTTGAGGGGTCCTGCGCCCCTGAGGCTGGCGTAGTGGCCCCACCCCCCATAGCTGAGCCCGGTGGGGGAGGGTTTGGAAGACAGGAGAAGAGTGGGGGTGGGACCCAGTTGCCTCTCACCCTCCCCCCATACCCTCCCCCTGCCTACCCTGCCCCCACACTAGGTCTGACACCTGCGGGCCCAGCACAATGGTTCACAGAGGGAAAGGATGTGGGGGGATTTTTTTTTTTTTTGGTACTTGTGATTATTTTTCTCATTTGGGGGGTAGGTACAGGGGTGCAGGGGCCTCTGCGGTGCCCACGTGGCCATCCCACTCTCCTCCCCAAGGCAGTATTCCCCTCATTCTCCCAGGCCCAGCCCAGCAGAGGTAAGGCTGTCTGTCCCCTTTCTCCCTGACTGCGCAGCCCAGACTACGATTCAGGGACCGGACCTACCGTTTTCTTATGAAAGAAAAACCGTCTGGACCTCCAAAGGGTCTGGGAGGGAGTAAGAAAGTGAAACCGGTAACCCACTCCTATAGACCTGCCACGGAATAGAGGGAGTCACGGCGAGCGTAGTGTGCGTGTGTGTGTGTGTGCGTGTGCGTGCGTGTGTGTGTGCGTGTGGCGGGTGTGTGCTGGGCGTCTTGTGTATGTGTGCTTCGGCTGTGTATACGTGGCAGGTGTCGTGTAGCTCATGGAGTGGGTGCTGCAGCTGCTGGGCTCTGCGAGTACGTGTCGGTGTTTGCCGAGGGCGCGCGTGTTCGGAGCTACGCGGTGGGTGTCTGAGCACACACCCGCTCGGTTCCCGCCGGCTGCATGCACTTCCCCACTCCCGCCCCGTCCTCCCGCCACCTGCCCCCGGGGACCGAGCGAGGGCGACCTCGGCGGGACGCCCTAGTTTCCGGGCCCGGGTCTGGAAAGCTGTGCAGAACTCGGCCGAGCTGCCTTCGTTCGGGGCGCGGCGAATTCGTCGCAGCCGGGTTGGCCTCGGGGCCTCCCGCGGGCTCTCCGCGTGCCCCGGCATCTGGCGCTGCGTCCCGCGGTCCGTCCGCCCGGCTCAGGGCGCGGGCTCCTCGGCCAGGCCCGCCGGCTCCCGCGCCGGGACAGCCGGCCAGAACTCCGCGCTGCGGCCGCCGCCCCCGTGCCCCCCACCGCGTCGGGCTCCCTCCCGCGCGCCCAGATGCAGCCTCGGGTGGGGCGGGGGGCCCTCGCCGAGCAGGGTGGCGCCTCCAACGCACCTTCCGAAAGACCTCTCCATTGTTTGTGAACCGTTTTCTTTTGGGGAGTGGGAGGGTTGCGGTATGTCCAAGAGTGGTTATAGTTTTGTTTTTAACATGTTTGGTGACTTCATATATACGTGCCGGTCATTTAAACGTCCCGGTCAATCCCAAATACAAGACTTTTCCTGGGGCGGAGGCTGGCATTGGAAAGAAAAGCAAAGAGGACGCGGGGAGAGTATGGCTAGAGACGGAGGGGAATGACTCGTGGGTCTCGCCTGCCGAGCACTGTCCAGACCTCTAAGGGGTGCAGACCCTGAGATCTCTCTCCTCCCCTTCCCTTGGAGCTTCTCCAAAGTTATCTGGAAAATAATAGCGGGGGGAAGGTCAATCATAGAAAGTTCTCCGGTGAGCGAGCGCAAACCCAAGTGCATGGCCAGTTGGCGGTGACCTCAGTCAGTAGCCCGCAATCCCGCTTGCGCCAGCGCTTATTAACTGATCAACCAGAAAGAAGAAAAGAGACACAATCATTCAAAATTTCAAGACCAGGGGCGCCTGGCTGGCTCAGTCGATGGAACCCTCGACGGTCGATCTCAGGGGTTGTGAGTTCCAACCCCGCCTTGGGTGTAGAGCTTATTTTAAAATAAAATCAATAAAAATTAAAAAATTAAAAATAATTTTAAAATAATCACCTTTAAAAAATTTTAAGACAAGTAAAATCGGAGAGTGTGTGGCGAGGCACGCAGGCCTCCATCCATGGTGCCTTCCCGGGGCCTTGCCAAAGGTGGGGGCTTTACCACCGTGCACACAGTGGAGCGGAAGGAGGAATCCTCACGCCCCCCACACACACACACCCCGCCAGACCAAATTATTCACAAGGTTTCCACAAACCAGGTTATTACGAAAGCCCCGCCAAATCGCACTTAAATTCCGCTGAGGGTAAACGAGACCCAACGAAGATTTCCGTTTTTGAGACCGTGGGTGGGATGGAGCGCGAAGGGCGCGGATAATCCCGCCCTGGCCGCCCGGGGCCGAGGACTGGGGTCCCGTGGAATCTCGATTCCCCTGAGCAGGTCCATACAGGTGCTGCGTGGAGTCTGCACCGGGTTAGACCCCAGCGCCGGGCTAGCGTCGCAGAAGCCCGAGGCGTACGGAGCCCAGGGACTGTGCCGAGAGCCCTGCATACCCACCATGTGTTTGGGGTGTTGAATATGAACCGCCTGGGAGAGGCACTGGTTCGGATTGAGTTTCCCGCTTCAGGGGAGAGTCCCTCAAGTAAGGCATACATCCCACCGCCGAGGGTATTTATTCTGCGCAAAGGAACGTTACCGGATCGGGTGGGATTGCGTTTTCCCGGCGACCCACAAAGAGCCTGCAAACCACCGTGAACGGCACAGATCTATCAGGTCGTCGCCGACCCGTGGCTGGCTCTAGAGACCTCGGTGGCGCGGTGTCCCTCACTCTGGACCCTGTTGTGGTTTCCCTTGGCCTCACTCCAGTGCGGGCGTTCTCCAGGCGGGCCCCTTTTGCTAAGCGAGAGGACCTGCGTGAGAAGGACCTAGGAGGGCCACTTCTGGCTTTTGTGACAAGCCAGAGGCTCAGGTATTGGTAGTGGCAGGAGACAGTCCGTTTGTTTTGCCTGCCTGCCTTCCTCCTCCCCCTTCTTCTTAGTTGTATTATGTTTTGGGCTTTCTGTTTTTGCAATTCATTCTAAAGCAAATGACAAAGCCTTGGATATGCTGAATGCAGCTCCCTCACATTATCCTTTCTGGATAAAATGCGTCTCAGAGATGGGCAATGGCCAACCCAGGCTATCACAGCCATCGAGTTTGTGAGCTGGGATGGAAACCCAGGCCTCAGGCTTCTTGGGCCAGCCCTCCTCCCCCTCCCCTCTTCTCAAACACCCCCTTCTCACATACAGCCCTCCCTAGCCCCCATCCCGGCCCTTCCACCTTTCCTGTCTCCCCCCAGGCCCATGGCTGGTGGCTGGTGGGCTGTGATACAGCTTGGAGGGACCTGTCCTTGAAGAGTCTGCTCTGAGGAGACAAAAGGGTTTCTCAACCAAGTGCCCCAGCCCTACACCCTCCGGCATGTGGAAGAAAGGAGCCCTGAAGAAGGAGGTGATGATGGAAGGACATGTTTCCTCATTTGTAAACTGAGGGTCATAATAGTACCTACTCCATGGGCTTTTTGTGAAGATACACAGGACTTGAATGTTGTGTTTTATAAATTCCAAAGGGCTGTAGTGTGTGTCCTACCACTGCATAGGAATGAGGATCCTGCATCAGTTCAGTGAAGCCCCCTGGGAGTTTAGGAGAGGCTCTCATTATGGGTCTCCTGGCTTTGGAGGATGCCCAAAGTCAACTGCTACAGAGGCCTGCCAGAAAACCCACCCTTGCCTTTTTTTTTTTTGCTAGGTCCAGCACAGAAGGGACTCTGGGTACATGACCAAGGGACAAAGTGTCCTTCTACTCATTCTTTCGGTTCCACCTCAAAAGTACCTCCTTTGTGGGGCACAGTTGGTTAAGCATCTGCCTTCGGCTGGGGTCACAATCCCGGGTCCTGGGATAGTGTCAGGCACCCCGCTCAGCAGGGAGTCTGCTTCTCCCTCTCCCTCTGCCCCTCCTCCTGCTCGTGCTCTCTCTCTCTCTCAAATAAATAAATAAAATCTTTAAGAAAAAGTACCTCCTTTGTGTAACCTTCCCTGACAGCCAACTCCACCCCAGAGAGCATTCTCTTCCTTTGTTGCGCCCTGAGATGCCATCCTTGGAACCCACCACACCACTGTTGTGTGGCTGCCTCCTTCCAGAAGAAAGTGATGGTGGTAGATAGAAAGATTTGGAAGGATATATCCTTGTATGTTCATAGCCCCATCTCTAAGCTGGCATGGTAAGCGGCAGGGCTGGAGTTGGGTAAGAAAGGGGGAAAGTGGGCCCATGTGAAAGTAGCATTTCTCAACTGAGCAAACCCTGCATACCCTGTTGGATGAGAGGGACTAGGTTCTCCAGCCACCCAAAGGAGGAGTCTTCCTTTCTCCTGAAGCGCCAAGGCTTCGGGGTCGAGAGCTCAGAGCCAAGTGCTTTCTTGGAAAAATTCATCTTTATCCATTCCAGAGGAGAGTCCAGTTTGAAGCCAACTTGCTCATCTTCTCCTCAGGACACTGACTGGGGGGCTCAACCACCCCTGCACCCTCCCCCCTTAATCTTTCTGTCTCTCTGAGCTGGCCACCCTCCAGTGCCTTCTCTTCCTCTTCTAAGCCTCCCTCTTTGTCTGACCCTGGTCTTCTCCTACCCTCCAATTCTTTTTTTTTTTTTTCTTTAAAGACTATTTATTTATTTGACAGAGAGAGACACAGCGAGAGAGGGAACACAGTCAGGGGGAGTGGGAGAGGGAGAAGCAGGCTCCCCACTGAGCAGGGAGCCCAATCCCAGGACCCTGGGATCATGACCCGAGCCGAAGTCAGTCACTTAACCAACTGAGCCACCCAGGCGCCCCAATCCTACCCTCCAATTCTAAGACTGCTGCCTCCACTC
>NC_138383.1:22471391-22487212 GCF_054177405.1 Leptonychotes weddellii
CCACGTCGGGGCTCCCTGCTCTGCGGGAGGCCTGCTTCTCCCTCTCCCACTCCCCCCTGCTTGTGTTCCCTCTCTCGCTGTGTCTCTCTCTGTCAAATAAATAAAATAAAAAAATAAAAATAAATTGCATACTCAAGGGAGAAAAGGTGTATAGGTGGGTATGCTGGGGAATCTGTGGGGACTGGTGGGTTTGGGGTTGTGACTGTCTCTCCCACTAACATGAAACAACTTAGATGTGTGTGGACAGTTATCACTCAGAGGTTGGATACACTCGCCTAAATGCTTATATGCTTGGATTTCCTGCATTTTTGAGTGTGTACAATGGCAGTTTGACTTGTTATAGTTGCGGGTCTGTGTAAGAGACAAGTATCGTGCTTTTTTCAGGGATAGTGCTATTTATCTTTGGGCATATAGATGTGCTTTACATCAGAGCCTACACTCCGTATTTGCAGATCCATTAATGGATCTCTCAGTTCATGGAGGGATGCTAATGTGAACATCAGCGTAGACACCTGCGTTTGTATCTCTGTTGTATCTGAATGGAGCCTGCGTGTAGTTGTCTACCTGTGGCCATAGATAACTCGTATACGTGGACACCTGCCTGTCAAGGTCTCGGGTACCGAAGTTCAGAGGCAGGTCCTGCACAGACTGGAAAACGTGGCCACCAAGACAGGCCCGCCGTGTTTCCTGCGCCCTCGCGCTAGTCATCGAACAGGACTCGCCTCCTACTCGGCGGGTTTTGTCCCGGTTCGTGCAAGACTTCAGCCTCCCAGGGCGCCCGGAAAGGCGGGCTGCCGCACGGGCAAAGCCAGGACGGCGGATCCCTCCAGGGGCCTCGGGGGCCGGCGGGAGCCTCGGTGTCGCCCGCGCACCTGGGCCCCTGCCGGAAGCGGAAGCCGGGACGGGGGTGGGGGTGCGGTGAGGCGCGGTCGCGGCGGTCGCGGCGTGTCAGGCCCAGGGCGCCCCGCGGGGGCGTGTGTGCCGCTCGCGTGCGGGACAGGCTGGCCGTGGGGCGGCACCTCCCCCGACTCGGCGTCTGTTTACCAACAAACTGCCGGCGCTCGGCAGCGGCGCATTCCGACGAGCTGAATAAGCGGCCGGCGCTGGCGGTCTGGTCTCGAATCCCCTGCGGGTCGGTGGCGGCGGGATCAGAACGGCGGTGCGGATCCCCGAGAGCTGGAGAACGCGACAGGCGGTGCCCGGAGCCTCCGCAGCCGCCGCGCCTCCGCCTCGGCCCTGCTCCCTTCGCCCTGGGCCGTCCCGGCCCCGCCAGCTCCCTCGCGTTTCTGCCACTGAGACCGCGGTTCCCAGACTGCCCAATCCCACGACACCCCAGCAGCCCTCTCGGAGAAGCCCCCGAGGTGGCTGGGCCTGGAGCGTGCGCACCGCCCCTCTGCTCTCGCGGTTCTGAAGTTCCCTACGGCGGGCTGCCCCGGGGGGCGGGCGCCGGCTCCAGCCTCCGTGAGGTCACCGCGTGCAGCAGCCAATCCGCGGCGTCTAAGTGGGCGGTGCCCCCGTCGGGTCCCGGGAACCGAACCCAAGAGCCAGACGAGGGGGGGCCCCATGGATTTAGGGGGGAGGGGAAAAGCCATGGGGGGTACCCCTTCGGAACCCCTTTCCCAGGCGCGCGCTCTCCGCTGGAAGAGGCGCAGAGAGACACTTTCCGGGGAATCTTAAGTGTGCGGGAAGCTGGCTGGGGGGCTCATCCGGTCCCAACGCCCGAGGCTCGGAAAAAAGAGAGTTGGCGGAGGGAGCGGACTACGTGCCGGGCCATGGCCTAGGCCCTTCGGCCCCGGGCCCGGCCGCAATGACCTCTTTGCCCTACCCCCTCCCTGGCCGGGACGCCTCCAAAGCCATCTTCCCGGACATCGCCCCTGTCCCATCGGTAGTGGCTACCTACCCGCTTGGTCTGTCCCCCGCAACCGCAGTCGCCCCCGATTTGCCCTACTCTGGGCCTTATGGCCACCTCCTGTCCTACTCCTACACTGCGCCGACGACCCCGGGAGACTCCTACCTGTCCTGCCAGCAACCGGCGGCGCCCTCTCAGCAGGACCCGAAGGCAGGTAAGTCCGGCCACCGCGGCTCTTCCCACCTCTGGGGTCCTGATCCTGTGCGTCCCTAAACTTCGCCCTCGCCTGGTTGGGCGCAGCTAGCGGGATTCAAACCTTACTCAGATTCCACGGGATCTGGGGGTGGGGGGAGGGCGAAGGGATGGGGCGGGAGACGGGGGGGGGGGAGGGGCGGGGGCGAGTTGATCTAGGTCTCCTTTCAAGAACGACCTGGTTTCGATTTGCAGTTGTGTGAAGCCCGGCGGCAGGGCTCCCTACCCAACCCCCTGGAGCAGCCGGGTTGTGTGTACCTACGTGTAACGGAAAACTGAAACAATCCAGATGTGGGTGTGGGTGCCTAGCCCCTGCCCCAGTATTCTTTCCGTCGTGCACTCCTTCCCTTCCCCAAGTCGCCTCTCCCCGTTTGTCTTGTCTCAGAAAGTGGGGCTCAAGCCAAAGCCAGACAAATGGAAGTCAGGTCACAGCTGGAGGGCAGTGGAAGTGGGGGCTGATTCGGGGCCCCTCCCCCTCTCCCTTGGCCGGCGCCTGAATGTGCCTGACGGAGACTGGAAGCTGGCCTGGCAGAATCTGGGGCCAGGACCCCGCCACTCCTTGTTCTAAGAAAGTAGCCACAGGTGGGTCCGGCAGTGTCTAGTTGTAGATCCTGGTTCCCTCGGCCTTCCTGCTGAAGGAGCAGGCTGTCTGGAGCATCTCCACCCCTTGCCTTTGTGGGGGATGCGTTAGGTAGGCCCCAGTTCCCGTTGTCTGGAGCAACTTGGAGCGCCTGAGAAAGTGCTTACTGGAAGGCCTCAAAGAGGCCAAGGAGCTAGCCTGTCTTCCTGGTCCTGTGCCTGGTACGGGCAGAACGCTTGTAACACACTATACATACCCACCTGTACTAGCTCCAGATTAGAGTTCAGGTCCCCTGCCCTCCCTGCTCCCACCTAATTGCCCCCACAATTGTCTTTAGCTCAGTCTCTTCCAAGGCTGCACATCCACTGGGTGGCTTTGCTGGAGTCGGCCTGGACCAAGACATCTCTCTCCCTTACTCCAACACAGGAGCTCAGAAATCATCCAAGCCAGAAGTGACCCTAAAGACTTGGGAGCTCAACCTCCTTGGTGTACAGATGGGCAAACTGAGGCCTAAAGAAAGGGTGTGTGTGCCTGTTTTCCAGGCACTTGGCCCTTGCAAATTGACTCTCACTGCATGAGGCCAGAAAAGAGGATTTTAGGGAATCTCCTCAGAGCCCCCCAAATTAACCTCCTTCTGTGCCAGAACTGGGCTGCCTCTCCCAGGCTGCTGGGTCTGTCCTTGTTAGAGGAGGAGCAGTCGGGAGAGGAGGTTTGTGTGTTTGTTTGGTTTGGGGTTTTTTTTTTTTTATACAAATGATCTAGTTTCTACAAAAGAATCCCTTGGACTCTTCCCTTTAGTACACGGCACATTTGTGTGTATGTGTGTGTAGTGGGGGTGGGAATAAGATAGCCTTGTCCTTCAGAGAATTGTTTATAGGGTTAGTATTTTCCTTCCTGTCCTACACACTCTTAGCCTTCCCTCTGCTTGGTCTAACGACGAGAGAGTGGAGAGCTCCCTTTCTTTACAGAATTTCCCCGGATCCAACGAAAACCATACACATGCTTAGTCTAGATGGTAGCATTTTTCTCCCGAAACTGGTGGCTTTGCCCATTCTAGATTGAATGACTGGGGTGCAAGAGAGGGCTTGAATCCTCCTTTTGCCCCCACCCCATGTCCACCCCTGCTTCAGGGAGAGGTTTGGCTCCAAGCGAGCTGCACACCACCCCGCGGAGCGGACGGGTGCGGCGCCCGCGCCTCGAGGGAGGCCTTTGGGCTCCATGATCCCGACCGGGGCAGATCCAGTCGCGACTTGCCGCAGCGGGTGTGGGGAAAGGCAGCTGTCGGGGAAGGAACTTGAAGGGGCGCCCCCGGGAGAGCTAGGGCGCCGAGGGCTGGGGGAGTTCAGTAGCCCGCGCTGCCTCCCAGGCGCTGCGTCCCCGCCTGAGCCGCGCGCTCCCCGAAGCCAGAGAGGCGCGGGGGGTCGGTCCCTCGGTGGCCGGCCTGGGGCTGCGAGCGGTAGGGTCGAAGCAGGGGAGGCCGGACAGGCGCGGGCGGGAGCGGAAACCGAACGGTTTTTCTGGGAATTGGCCGAGGCGGGGGTCGAGGAGGGTGGATCTGAGAAGCCCGCAGCGCCCGGGGCCACCGGGTAGGGATGCGGGGGAGGTGAAGGCAACCGGTCACCGCGGCCGGCCCAGCGCGGGGAATCACACATCTGCGGGAGCACGGCCGGAGGGAGGAGCGCGGTGAGGGTCCGGGACACGGGCGGACACCAGCTGCGTCTGGGCACCCGGGCCACGAAGCTCTCTCGGCTGGGACGGCCCGGCAGACCCGCGTGGAAAGCTGCAAACGTGGCCCTAAGCCCGGGGGCATTTCGGCCACTTGGTCCTCCCAGCCCTATCACCCGAATGGAATGGTCCCGGGGTGTCCCCACAGATTGGCGCAGGTTGGGGCTGCTCAGACGGAAAGAAGAGGACCCCTCGCCCCGCACCCCCGGCATTCGAGGGCCACTGTTACCCCGCCGAGACTCCTAGAGTGGCTGGGCCTGGGGGCAGGAGGTGACCAGACCTCGTGGGGCAGCATGGCGGCGCGATCCTGGAGCGGCCCCGAGCGCCTGCGCTGCCGGGCGCTGCGTGCTTTCCGAACCCGGGCCACCTTCCCCGCGGGCCGTGAACCCTTCTGTGATTGTGGCGGGGCGCAGGAGGGGGCCGCCTCAATCCCACCGGGCTTCTAGGTCCCCGAAAACCGTCTGCCCCAGCCAGCCGGCCATGGGGGAGGGGAGAGCCGGTCACCTTTCCTGCAGGGTGCGCCCCAGGAGAGGGGCTGTGACTTGCAATAGGGGATGGCAAACCCTGGGGGCCCTTTCCATACTCTGATGCTGGGGAGAGGCGGGTGCGCATCCTGGCCTTCAAGGCCCGCTTGGCTGGGCCCCTCTGACCCACCCCTCCTCTGGCAGCGGGGAGGCTGCCACGCAAACACTGTCTGGGGCCTCTGAGCATTGCTCTGGAGTTCCCTCCGCCTGGAATGCCCTGCCCCCGTCCGCTCTAGGCCTCAGCCCAGCCCTCGACCGAGCCTTTCGGCCCCGCCCCACCCCAAAATGGCGCCTCCGCACCCGCCTGAACTCTGACCTCCCGCCCCTGGCGCCACCTGTACCCTCGCTCCGGCCCGTGGCGCTCCCTTCCTAGGGTCACAGGACCCGTAAGAGTGGGAGCTCCCTGAGGGCAAGAACCGTTTCTGGTTCCACCTGGCGCACAGGGGGCGTGGGGTCGGAAGGGGGCGTGGAGCGGAGGTAGACACCTGCGCTATTGGCCCGTCCGAGGCCTGCATGCAAACGAGATGCAAATGAGCCCCTGAAGCGGCCGCCCGACCCTCTCACCTTCCCGCACACACCGCCTTGTGTTTGCCCCCCAGACTCGGAGAAGCCGCCGCTGTCCCCGGAGTCCTCGGAGCAGCGCCCGCAGGCCCCGACCAAGAAGCTCCGCAAGCCGAGGACCATCTACTCGAGTCTGCAACTGCAGCACCTGAACCAGCGTTTCCAGCACACACAGTACCTGGCGCTGCCCGAGAGGGCCCAGCTGGCCGCGCAGCTCGGCCTCACCCAGACCCAGGTGAGGCCCGTCCCGTCCTTCCTGCAGCTAGCCTTCCCCAGATGTGTTCTCTGGGAACTCACCCCCTTCCCCAGGGGGGTGCCCCAGGAGTCCCCTAGCCCTGTTGTCGCAGTTCTCCAGGGCGTGTGAAGAGCCGGCCCTCAGTTAGGTGTTGGGGGAATGTGTTAAAAGGTGTGTTGGGGTGAGGGAGGCAGATGCAGGTAGAGGACGAGGGCATCCAGACCTGGCAAACTGGATACTAGCTCAGGGGCGGGACCCCCAGCAACTTCAGGGACTCTGGAGGACTGCAGTATGTCCCCAACCTCTGCTCTGCTCCCAGGACTGCACGCACCGCTGTTGAGTCCCTTTCCCTGGCTCACCGCCTCCCGCACACATACTCCTCCTCATCTTCCCTTCTTTCCCTTCTTCTCTCCAAAGGTAAAGATCTGGTTTCAGAACAAACGCTCCAAATACAAGAAGCTCCTGAAGCAGAACTCTGGAGTACAGGAAGGGGACTTGCCTGGGAGAGCCCCCTCCTTATCTCCCTGCTCCCCGCCCCTTCCATCCCTCTGGGATCTGCCCAAGGCAGGGGCCCTGCCCACCGGTGGCTATGGCAACAGCTTTGGAGCCTGGTATCAGCATCACTCCCCAGATGTCCTGGCTCCATCTCAGATGATGTGAGTCCCGGGAAGGGTGGGTCAGGACCCTGTCCTCCACAAAGCCCAGGACCCAGCCCACCTGCACCCCTTCTGGTCCCAGAGGAAACCAGCTCCAGATGGATTTTGTCAAGTGGACAAGAAGTTAGAGGAGAACAAGGATGAGGTGGAGTCCTCTCTCCCTTGCCCTGTAACCCAAACTGCCTAATCAGGACTTTGGTCTTAACCACCGGCCCCACCATGACCGTGGACTGGACCCGTTCCCTCCAGCTGATCAGGGGCTCTGGAGGGAGAGTTATCGGCTGACTTCCCACCCCTTCCCTGGACTGCAGTCTACCACGGCCTGGAGGCAAAACAAAGAAACACTTGAGTATTTTTTCCTCTCTGTGTGCCTTGGGCCTCACCCAACCCTGTTACGAGCAAAAGCAGAAGTGAAGTGGGCATCCTCTGTCTTCACGATGAGGACCATCGGGTCCCCCCTCACCGATTTTCCCTGGTGGTTGGCCCATTATCCCCATGACTGATACACCTCCTCACCATCTTGTGAGTGGAAAAGATGCCGAAAATGTGGAGTTTGTGGACCTGTGGGTAACTCATGCTCTTCTCCTAAAAAAGCCTTCTTCTTCCCATGTCTATTCAGTTATGGTAGATAACACATCCAATTATCCTTGTAATTCAACGGGTATTTATTAAGAGCCTATCCCCTCCTTTCCCACCCTTAGTACCTAATAACTCCACATGCACACCCTCTTGGGAGCCTGTAGGGTAACAGTCTGGGGAGAATGGGAGGGCAGACAGACTCTCTGGATGAGTGTAAGTAAAGACACCCCCAAATAGGGAGGGTGGGCTGACAGTTCAGCTCCTCACAGCTGTCTCTGTCCAAAGGAACTGCTCCTATTTATAATCCACACCAGGAGCTTTTGGAGATTAAATCTGTACAAAAACCTGGGCCCTGGCTGTGAGTCTGTTTGTTTCCTGACTTCTAGGGGTGGGGGTTTGTTGCTCATCTCTCTCTCTCTCTCTCTCTCTCTCTCTCTCGTCTCCCATTAGACACTTCCAGCACTGAGCTAGAGGACAGGATACAAGTTTTGCCTCTACAACTAACTAGCTCCGCGGTTGTAGCTCTGGAATGTTCTAATGACCATTTTCATACACTCCAGTGTAAAACTGGAAGATGCCAATACTGCAAAGGACCAAAGTCTAAGTGGTCACCTGCAAATTCTGTGCTGGCCCAGTTCTGGAGGGAGCCAGGGACAGGAGTCCCCCTGGGGCTCCATCTTCCAGTCCCGCTCACTTGGAAAGACGACATGCCCCCTGAGCCAGTCCAGTCCTCCCAGTGTGCTCCTTGGGCGGGAGAGGCCCCAGCCCAGCAAGGGAAGGGGGAGGAGAAGAACATCCCAGAAGGAGCTGGACTTCTCCTCCATCCAACAAACATGTGTGAAGCCTCTGCTCCGTGTTAGATCCCGGAGACACCGGGTGACTGGGGCACATGGGGGAGCCAGCCGGATGACCAGCCCCTTGTGTGGCAAGGGCCACGATAGAAGAACTAGGAACTAGTTCTAGAACTAGGCCCAGGAACAGGGCTGTGAACTATTCAGGGAATCCAGCCCAGCTTTGGCCCAAGGGATCGGGGGAGGGGCCTTCAATTCCAGGCAAAAACTTCCCGAGTCATCTTCCCAGTCACTGCCTAAACCTGTTCCCAAGCACTGCGAACCGGGGGGCTGCCTTAGTTGGAAAAGCCCAAGCAGACACTTCGCGCCAATCCCCCTGGCCCGAGACAGGCCCACATTGGGGTCTCTGTAGAGTAGAAGGGGTACAAAGTCAGTGGAACCCCCACCCCAGGAGGCCTGCCGTCAGCCCCTCCTAGGCCCCTTCTGGGTCAGCGGCCACCCCCACTCGCCACAACACACCTGGAGGGTTATCCTGGGGATGGCAAGAGGCATGGAGTGGGCCAAAGCCAAGATCAGAGCAGTGAGGAGTGATGGTGCCAAGGGCAAAAACACCCCCTCTTCCTCTGGGCCTTCCCCTGCCCCTAGCCCGCAGCTCCATAGGCTCTCAGGGCCCAGCCCCAGGTCCCTCCCCTGGGGCTTCGTGGAGGCCACAGGCCCTCAGGGAGGCTGTTCCTCCCACTGCAGGTTGCACTCCTCTTTCCACAGACCCAAGATAAGATCTACCGCCCCATCTCGGAAAGCCTCCAAAGGCGAGATTAATTGGACAGCCCAACACGAGTCGCATCGTTAAAACAACAGCCCAGGTTGTAAAGTTAAGTAGCAGAAGGAGTATAATTACTCTCCCAGCCAGAGACCAGCTCCAACCCCTTCCCTGCCCCCATCCACCCGACCTTTCCAGGGGAAACCAGAGTCCGTTCCACTTGGGAGTTGGTCCAACCTCCCTGGGCTCCTGGGTGAGGATGGACTTGAAACCCCGGGGTGGGGGGGATGTGCCCCATCACCTCTCTCAAGCCATCTGAGCTGTAGAAGGGGAACCCTGGGGTTCCCCACGAAGATTCCCCTCTGGGAAAATCAGGTCAATAATGGAGCGGGGACAAAATCGAATGGTTAAGAATGGCAGTTTGGGCCTACAAAGCATCCAGCTCTGCTGTTGTGACTTTTGGCGAGTTACTTAACCTCTCTGTGAGCCTGGTTTTCCTCCCACCCGCCCCCAAGATGGGAATGCTAATAGGACCTGCTTCACAGTGTCGCTGTGATCACGAAGTGGGATAGTGCTTGTAACGTGCTTGACACGGTGCCTGGAACATAGGACTCGCTTCACAAATGGCATTTGGCTGCTGGGTGATTATCGGGGAGAAGGGGTCGGGGCCAGGGGGAGTGCATACTGCCACCACCATCCATTCACGTCTCGACTCTCTGCCTCCCGAGGGTAGGGAGGAGGAATGGGGCTGGAGGCTGGAGACCTACGCGCATTCCTTGTCCCCACCATTTGAAAGCAGGGCACAGGAGAGGTCCTAAATGCAGAAGGGCATCTAAAATCAGCTGAGACTGGAGAATGGGAAGGAGGCCAGGGCACACTCTCTCACCTACAAGGGTCTCAGCCATGGGGAAAAGCTGACTTGGGGCTTCCCTCCCCTCTCCCCATATGCTATTTTAAGACAGGCCCCCCATTCTCTCCCCCAACAAAATGAGATTCAATTAATTCAATTAAAGCAATTTTGGGAGCAGCTCCTGAAGGTTTTCAATGTGAGATAATTACAAGTAATTTGCTGCCATGAAGAGGAAAAGGGTGCACGGGGTCTGGGGGGGGGCGGGAGGAGGTAGCCCCTCCCCACCAAATGCACACAGATCTAGAGGGATTCCACACTGCAATCTTAACTGCCCTCCCATTGGCCAAATTACTTGCAGGTGGGAAGTGGGAGAAGGCAGTGGTGGGAGGGGGCTGGGAAGACACGGAGTGACAGACCCACCCTCCCCCATCCCCAAATCTGCTGTGCAAGGTGGCAGTGGGGAGCTGGCTGTCCCCCGGACAAAATGTCTGCTTAGCGCTAGCAGCTGATTACTCAGCTCCAAACCTCATCGGAGTTTGGATGCCTGAACTTGCCTCTGGGATGGGATCCAGAGTCAATGGAATGTTATCCGGGTAGCGGAGGCCTGTGTAGACGGGGTCTTGGAGATGCAGGACTTCCGCAGAAAGTGTAAGGGATGTGGGTAGAGAGGGGAAAGGCCAGAGAGAAGGCTACACTGATTTCTTGCTTCCAAGGAGGTGATGATGCACCCATTCTCCCTCCTCCCCCATTAAGCCTTGCTAGTTCTGCTGGAGTCTCAACTCAATTCTTTCCATTCTTGTGGCGTGGGGGGGGGGGGAGGCGGGGGGAGGCGCAAATATCCTCTCAGCTCTCTGTCCTCAGGACCACTGAAGCCTCTTCCTTTAGAAAAGCATCCCACAGGTGTTTCCCACCCCCATTCACCTGGATAACCCTTTCCTGGCCAGGACTCCTGTGGCCTCAGAGGGGGTGGGATGGGGGGACTAGAGGTAAAAGGGAGGAGTGGGGAGCTGAGACAGAGGGGTGAGGGTGGCTTCAGGCCTCCGCAAAGACTCCTCTGAACCCTGCCCACAGCTAGTTTTCAAGGGACTAAGGTCCCCGGTTACCTGGGAGCCCCTCTTCTAGGAGGTGAGTAGTATTTTTGCAGCTATGGTGGAAAAGAAAGATTCTCTGACCCCCAAAGTATTTCTCTTTCATGCCTCCCTTCTTGTTTCTCCCATCCCAAGGAGGGGTGAAGAGGAGGGCCTCCAGTTCTGGTTTCTCTCTAGCCAGCCCTTGCCCCACCCCTTCTCTGAGGAGCCCGGCTGTCGGACCCTGGGGGAGCCACTGAGCCCCAGGGTGACGACTAGCCTAGAGAGGGAAAAGTGGCCGCCTCTCCTCCTTTCCTGGCCAGCTCAGATGGGTTCAGAAGGGGGAATTAAAGACCTTTCCACCCCCATCCTCAAAACACAACAGCCCCAGACAAGGCACAGAGCCGAGCAGATGCGGGGACCCAGGCGCAGGGACTCCCCCAAGTGCACAAACATTTCCACTGGAGAAGGTGCACACACGGGCAGGCAGACACGCAGCGACACACACGAGGTTGTCAGAGCCACACACTGGCACGTGAGAGCCTGCGCACGAAGCCCCACCATGATGGTACACGGACACGCACACTCACGGGTTGTGCATTCACGGAGAGAAGGACAACACACGGGGATGAGCCAGGAGGAGGCACGGGGACTTAAACATACACAGAAGCAGAGAGAAACATACCCAGGAACACACAGACCAGCTTCCCTGGGGCTTGTGTGTGCGGAGTGCGGACGGCTCTCTCTCTCTCTCTCTCTCTCTCTCTCTCTCTCTCTCTCGCTCGCTCTCGCTCGCTCTCGTGCTCTCTCTCTCTCTCTTCTCCCACCTCCTCTCACTCTGGCCCTTTGTCCTAGCTCTGTCTCCTATTTTCAGGGAGTATTTCCCTGGTGAGCAGCTGGGGAGGGAGGGAGACTGAATGGCCACAGAAACCCAGTAATTTTATTATGACTTTATTTTCTTTGTTCCCTGAAGCCTTGCCTCCTTCTTTCTCTGAGCTCTACCAGCAAGAGCATCTGTGCTAGCCCTTCCTGCCACAGCCCATGGCACCCAGACAAGGCCGTCGGGTCCAGCCAAGGCACAGGAACCCAAACACGGTCCTCTCTGAGATCCCCATGGATCCCCCACTGCTTCCCAGCCCTGAGGGCAATTCCAGCAGCAAGGAGGGAGGAAGGGGATCTGTGCTCTACTAATACTTGCTGTGACCTTGGGCAAGTTACATACCCTCTCTGAAGCTCAGATCCTGTCTCTTGCCAAATCCTCGTGTGTGTGTGTGTGTGTGTGTGTGTGTGTGTGTGTGTGTGTAGCGGTTTAAATGTGTCTTTCCACTTGAGTCTGGAGCTTTGTTTTTTGTTTTTAAAGATTTTATTTATTTTTTGGACAGAGAGAGACACAGCGAGAGCAGTAACACAAGCAGGGGGAGTGGGAGAGGGAGAAGCAGGCTTCCCGCCAAGCAGGGAGCCCGATGCGGGGCTCGATCCCAGGACCCTGGGATCATGACCTGAGCTGAGGGCAGGCGCTTAACGCCTGAGCCACCCGGGTGCCCCTCTCATTGTAGTTTTAAGTTGCATTTCCCTAATGACTGATAATGAGCATCTTCCTGTATGCTTGTTTACCATGTGTAAATCTCCTTGTTGAAGTGTCTATTCAAACCTTTCACCCATTTAAAATATTGGGTTGTGTGTTTTCTTATTGAGTTTTGTTTTTTTTTTAAGATTTTTTAAAATTTATTTGACAGAGACACAGCGAGAGAGGGAACACAAGCAGGGGGAGTGGGAGAGGGAGAAGCAGGCTTCCCGCCGAGCAGGGAGCCCGATGTGGGGCTCGATCCCAGGACCCTGGGATCATGACCTGAGCCGAAAGGCAGACGCTTAACGACTGAGCCACCCAGGCGCCCCCAGTCTGGAGCTTTGTAAGGCAGAGCCTGTCTCCCATCAGACTGGACGCTCCTGAGTACAGGGCTTTGCTTCCCTCATCAGAATAGATGTATTCAGCAGCTCTTTCCAACCCCATAGCTTGATGACTCTAAGGTACTCAGCCCCATTGGCATCCTGGGGGACATGTCTGGCCAGCCCAGGAAGGGAAAGGAGTTGGCCCCAAGCTTCCTCCAAACATCAAGGATTCTGATTCAACGCCTCACAGTGCCAGGCCTTCAGCTTCTCTGGCCCAAAAATGGAGAGATTACTTCATTTCCAGGGGAGGGTGCCACTCTCTATGGAATATATGTGGAATATATTCCTCTCAGCTTCGTCTGAACCATCCCCTTTAGAGTTCAACTGAATTTGGGGTCAGATGGAAGAAAGACCCTTTGGCCAGCATGAGGAATTCCCCTCTGGTCTGCGGCCCCCACTCTCTTATCCTCTCCACTTCAAGCTAATGAAGAACATACAGGCTGAATCATGAGGCTGGGAGCAGGGCATCAAATTATCCAACTGAGATCATGAGGTTCCCTGGGGGGCATCATTCTTTCCCCCTATGCTCAGGAATCCCCTCAGCTGAGAAGCCCACTCCCACGATCACCTTCTCCGTCCTGTTTTGCCTCATCCTTCAGGACTCGTACTGCCGCCCTCAGCCTGGGTTGCCAGAGAACAGGGCCTCCGCTCTCAGACTGGGGGCTCCCCCACTCCGTGGTTCCTTCCTCTGCCTGACCGCGCCTCTCCCAACCCTGGTGCGCACATTCTCTTTTGGGTGGTGGGCCGAGGGCTGAGTGTAGATGAGGGCACGTGACTCTTGCGCAGGTCCCACCCCTCCCACTGCCCACCATGCTGGCTACAGCGCCACTAGGCCACTCCCCTAGGGCTGGACCCAGCACTTGCTTTCTCGGTCTCTGCAAGCTGGGGCCTGTTGCAAACTCCTCCTCCCAGCCCCGGAGCCACCGGGAATTCTTTGCTCCAACAGATCCTGGGGGAAGCCAGACTGCAGGAGCCTCCTGACATGCCTCTGCTGGGCTCCTGTCACATTCCCCAAGCCCAGGGGGATCAGCTGGATCCACCAATGCAGGCTTCTTCCATTCCTTGTGACCTCCTCAAGTCCTCCTACCTCCCTTTCCAAAGCCTGAATCTGCCTTGGGACTCATCCCTGACTTCGGATCCCTCCCACTCCCAGCCCCTTGGCAGCCCCATCTGCGCAATAAGACTTATTCCTCCTGGCTCCTTGAAGAATAGAATTTGTCTCCTCTGGGGAGACTTCATGAAGTCTCTGGAATGCAGACATATAGCTCAAAGGCTTTGGGCCAGTCACTTTACCTTCCTGGGTCTTCATTTCCTCACTGATGCAGTGGGGATAATGATCAAACTATCTCAGAAGGTCATGGAGACGGGGAGAGTGTCTCCTTGGTATGTTGTGAAATATACCAAGCATGCCAGGGGATATGGTAACTTATGTTTTCACCTTGGCCATACTAATTTGGTGCCAAAATCGTCCCTCTTCCCCCACCCACCTAGATTCTCCTCTGAGTCACCAGCTTGCCATGCAATGGTGAAGAGGACAGTTCCATCTCCAGGAACACAAAATAATAAAGAACCAAGGCCTGAGTTCAAATCCAACTCTGTGACCTTGGGCAAGTTTCCTAACCTCTCTGTACCTCACCTTCTTCAACTGGAAATTTAAGATAATGATAGCATGGTCTTCACAGAGTTGTGGTGCAGACTACACCCCACAAGTACCCCACAAAAGGTACTATAATAGAGTAAGGATTCAGCAAGGATTAATTATCATCACTATCTCTGACCAGAAAAACCTTCTCTGTCCAGAAGAGATCTTGCCCAAGCACCCCTGTTCCTCTGTTGATCTCCACCTGTGAGCAGAACCCTAGTCTAGTTGTCTTCCCCA
This sequence comes from Leptonychotes weddellii, assembly GCF_054177405.1. Classification (NCBI taxonomy): domain Eukaryota; kingdom Metazoa; phylum Chordata; class Mammalia; order Carnivora; family Phocidae; genus Leptonychotes; species Leptonychotes weddellii. The sequence continues at coordinate 22,485,650 of NC_138383.1, forward strand.
GAAACCCAGCAACATGGGTGGTGGGCTGCATTTCAAAGCTGCTTTGAGAAGAGGGAAGGAAGTTGTGCAGGTGGCTGGCAGGGTAAGGATGTCTGGTTATGCTTCTAGGAACCCCAGAACCCCAGTTCCCAGCCCTCTAGGAACCCCAGGTGAGGAGGTACCTAAAGAGGTGAGACCATCCAGCAGCTGCTTGGCTCAGAGCTAATGCAGAGGCACGTGAGGCCGCTGACTTCTGCATTCATGAAAAGTTACTCTTCCTATAATCCCAGAATTCCTTCCACTAAGCTAAGAAGCACAGGTAAAATAATTCCTTTTTACTGATATTTGATTGTATACCTAGAAAACTCGAGAGATTCTAGGGGGAAAAAAGCAGAATTAAGAACATTTTGGTATAGTGGCTGGATTCAAGATATATATAAGACATCAGTAGCTGTTCTCTAGCAATAAATAAGGGAAAATATTCCTGTTACAATGTAAATACAAAATAATACAGTACTGTAAGTATATAGGTGGGGAGAGCAGCTCTTTAGCTGATTAGTAACTGAAAAGTATTAACCCCTGCCCTTTTCCCTTCTGTTGGCACTCGGCCCAGCCCATGGCTCTGTCCTTGGTGGCCATCCTTCCATTACATCTGAAGCATGGCCGACTTAGATAGGAATCGAGAAAGCAATTTCTCAGTATGAGAGCTCTGTCCCACTCAGAGAAGGAACGGGTCGGCTTTGGGCCCACTGAGGGTGTCTAGAACTCTCTAGGCCAACTGAGGAGGGTCTTACCTGCACACAGGCTGGTTCCATTGAAAACTAATAGTATAGTTTGTTGAGCTCCCAACATGGTGCCAAGCTACGTGCTAAGCCTTTTATATGTATTATCTCATTTCCTCAGCAGCCCTGCAAGATAGGTGTGATTAGCTCCATTTTATAGATGATGGAAAGGGAGGCTCAGTGACTTACCTGAAGTTACACAGCTAGTAAGTGTCCAGACCAGGGTTTGAGCTCAGGAGTGTGCATACATGTGCCTGTTTGGATGTGTGTGTCCTAGTTTATGGAATGACAATCCTGCTGTCTTTAGGGTCACAGGGCAAGTCTGAGAACAAGGGGAAAGGTCAAGCCTGGCCCCCCACACTCCTTCTCTCCATTTCACTCTTGGAGGCCACGGGGTGGTAAGAAGCCCACAGACCAGGGATTCAGAAGGCTGGACTCTGTTTCAAGTTCACTGGGAGACTTTAGGGGAAGCTCCTCAACCTCTCTGAGCCTCAGTGATCTCACTGTGAAACGGAATAAAAAGTACACTAACTTTTCCATGCAGTTGAGAAGATCAAATGAGACAATGCCCGTGAAAACTCCCGGCAAATGGTTGGTGCACAGGAGGTACTCAGCATCTTCCTTGCCCAGATCTTGGGAGGATCTGAGTCTGTGCTTGGAAGCAATTTTCTCTTGCTTTCCTTCCTTACCAGCCAGCCTCCTACTCCCTCTGGCCTCTTGTTTTCCTCAGCTTCCTCCCTACCCTCCCTTAGCCAAGGGTATGTCTCTTTCCCCCCACCTCCCCCATGGGTGATTCTTGAGC